>NW_005841858.1:1354254-1369283 GCF_000455745.1 Alligator sinensis
CCCTTAGTCACCATCCTTCTGAGCCCTCCCTCTTTAAGAGGTAGACTGAAGTTCTTAGATGGGATAAATAAAGTAAACAAACTTAAAATCCTTGTGCATTTCATGAGAACAGCAAAACAAATTCATATAGTTCAGGTATGATAGAAGGAACCAAACATCAAAACAATCACAAACTCAAATCTCAGAGATTCTGTCAGTGGTGCACTTCCAGTTCAACTCCAAAAGCTGATATTCTTATGAATACTAGGGCCATCCCTAGGGTATGGTGGGGGGGTCCCATACTTTGACATTACCCCCCACTCTAGAGCCCCCTGCAGGGCACAGGAGATGCTGACTCAGCCCCTGGCAGGAGCAGAGGTGCTGCCTAGCACCTGCCACACAGCATAGCTTGGCCCAGAGCCCCTGGGAGGCTGTTGGGCACCAGGCACTGTGGCTCAGCTTGGGGCCCCCTGCCACAAGGGTGCCCCTGAACCAGCCCAGCCTGCCCAGTACAGCCCTTGTCTCAGCTGCCCTGCACTTCAGGTGGCCCCTGCTGGGGAATGCTGCACCAGCCACAATGCCCTCAGTGCCAGCGCCAGGGCTACTGGCTCCATCCTGCTCTGAAGCTTGAGCTTCCCACCTCTCCTGGTCCTGGCCCTGGGCCTGCAGCCATTGAGCGCTGGGAGCTGCAGCCCTGCCCTTGCCCTCCCAGTGAATTTCAGAATGTACGTGATGCAGCTCTGATCATGATCAGTGAGTTTAAAATTATATGAACTTTTTTTTACTTATATAAAAATGTTAATGGGGCCCTGCACAGGATGATTTGCCCTGGGCCGCACACCTCCCTCTAGGGTTGGCCCTGATGAATACTCCCAGGAAAGCTCAAGCTGTTCCTGGGCCTGCTGTTTAAACTTTGCTTCCTCTTTGCCACTCCTTTGCTTTCTATTATAGACATACCACTGGGAGTCTTTATCTTTAGGACCATCTCAAGTAGCCCCAAAAAAGGAAGCAATTAGTGCCCTATCATGAGATCAATAGATAATCAGAATGCACTGCTCTAATTATTAGATACAAACCATGATTCTGTCCTGAAAGTTATTCCAAACTAACCCCCAATGTCATCAAGAATCAGTTTGTCAGTCAATTTATACAGCTCCTTGTGGGCACTATTGAATGTATTACAACCCTTTCCTTAAGCTCAGCAACAACCAGTATGCCACCATCATCACTGTGCAAGCTCCAATGCCTGATGCTGATGAAGATTTCAAAGAACAAGTCTACTCCAATTTTGGCCACATACTGACCAATAAAATTGCAAGGAAGACAAAATCATTCTATTCAGTGACTTCGATGCCAGAGTCAGACATGATCTGGAACTCTGAACTGGTACAATTAGGAAGGAATGAGTAGGAAAAGCCAAGTCCAACAGCATCCTCCTGAGCAAGTGCACAAAGCATGGTCGTGTCATCATGAACACCATCTTCAGACAGATTGACAAATACAAAACTACCTGGAGACGCCCTCGATTTAAGCCTCCACAACTACATTAATGTTAGAGCCCATGATCGAATGGGTGTCCATATCATACAAACTATGAGATGAACTGATGACTGCTGGATAGATCCATTATGAATATCTGGCTTGCTCTGAAATCCCCAAAACAGCCAAATGCAATGCAATGGACTCTCAGCACCAAATCCTTTCAAGAATCAAAGGTGTGTAAGGATCCCAACAGTATTCTCATGAAAAGCTCTCTGCCCTGTCCACACACGAAGGCAACACTGAGGAACTCTGGAAGGGGTCTAAAGGGGTCATATGGCCTGTGCTAAATCCATTGACTATACCACCTGTTAACACCAAGACTGGTTTGATAAAAGCAACACTGAGATCCAAGCCCTTCTCAACAAGAAAAGAAGGCCTCCTCAAACACAAAACTCAGAGGAGGATCCAGGAAATCAAGTCAGTGGTGGCAAGATAAAGCCAAGGAGATCCAACTCTTTGCTGACAAACATGACATACATAACTTTTTCCAGTTAACGAAAGCCATCTATGGCCCCATTGGCCATGGTGCTACTTTCCTGCAATCACAGGATGGCCAGACACTGCTCAAATACAATGAATTTATCAAAGCTAGATGGAAAGAACACTTTGAGGCATTCTTGAACTGTAAGTTGATTATGGCATTATCAAGTCCATCCCCCCAACACCCATTTCCTTAAGTCTTACCCCATCCCCCTAACCATTTTCATTGCCCTTTGCTGGAACCTCTCCAATTTGTCTACATACTTTCTGTAGTGGGAAGCCCAAAATGGGATACAGTACTCCAAATGTGACCTCACCAGTGCTGAATAGAGGGGAAAATCACTTCCCTCAATCTGCTGGCAACACTCTTACTAATGCAGTGCAGTGTGCTGTTAGCCTTCTTCACAAGGCAACACTCTTGGCTCACATTCAGCTTATTGTCCACTGTAACCCCGGGGCCTTTTCTGCAGAGCTGTTACTTAGTAGGGCTGTGCGAAACTTGAACGAGTGCTTTGTTTCAAGGCTGTTTCAATGCGTTTCAAGTTTGAAAAAAATGAAATCAAAATGAAACAAGAGGCTTCAAAACAGCTTCAAAATAAAATGAGGGCACTCAAAACATTTCAAAACTTTCAAAATGTTTTGAGTTTCAAAGCAGCACAGTAGCAGGAGCCAGGGAAGAGTCAGGGATGTGCTTTAAGCAGCTCCATCATCCCCATGGAGCTCAGCCCGGCAGTGGTAGGTTGAGCACAGCCCTGGCTCTCCCTGCCTCCCGCCACCGGGCTGGGCACAGTGGAGCTGGCAGAGCTGGTTGGAGTGCAGCCCAGTGGTGGGAGGCGGGGGAGAGCCAGGGCTGAGCTCTGCCTCCTGTCACCGGGCTGTGCTCCATGGGGCTGGCGGAGCTCCTCAGAGTGCAGCCCAGTGGTGGGAGGAGGGGGAGAGCCAGAGCTGTGCTCTGAGCAGCTCCGCCAGCCTCACGGAAGTCAACCTGCCCTCCCAGCACTGCCAGACTCTTCCTGGGGGTATAGGCCCCAAGATCTGCATGTGGGATGACAGAAGGCTGTTGCTGCTGCTGCTGCTGCCTGGAGCCAGTGGCAGCACCAGTCTTCCCATTGCTGGGTGTGGGCTGTGCCCAGCGTTAGTCCCAGGTGGCAGCTTCTGTCACCCCAAGCACAGATCTGGGGTCCTGAACCCTCAGGAGTCAAGCACAGCCCCACAGACCTTCTAGGGGTGCAGGCCCCCAGATCTGCATGTGGCGTGACAAAAGGCTGCTGCTGTTGCCTGGGGCCAGCTGCAACACCAGTCTTCCCAGTGTTGGGTGCAGGCTGCGCCTGGCGCTGGCCCCAGGTGGCATTGGCAGCCTTCTATCATCCCAAGCATAGATTTGGGGGCCTGAACCCCCAGGAGGAGTCTGGCACAACCCCACAGCCCTCCCAGAGTGCGGGTCCCCAGATCTGTATGCAAGATGACAGGAGGCTGCTGCTGCCGGCAAGTGACATGAGTTTTGCTTGTCAGCACTTGAGGTACACTTTCCCAGAAACCCCTGCACCTATCTCCTTGAAGCTTGGCAGGCTTCATGCCCTCAGAAGGGGCTACCATTCCTGCAATTTTAATCTAAACCAGACAAGAAATGACAAAGTTATAGGCATTTTTATATTTCTCCATTATAGCTTGTGGGCGAAACGTCAAAACGTGTCAAAACAGTGAAACAGTTTCAACAAAACAAAACAGGACAGTGCTTTGAAATGAAACAAAACAGCAAAACAAAACACTGTCCCTTTGAAATGGTAAAACAAAAGTAAAAATGAAACAGTGCTGTTTCACATAGCCCTATTACTTAGCCTATCAGTCTCCAGCCTGTACTTGTCATGGGATTGTTCCTTCCTAAGTGCAGAACTTTGCACTTGTTCTTATTGAACCTCATGAGATTTCCTTTGGCCTCCAGTTTTGGGGGGTCTTTCTGAATCCTAGCCCTGCCCTCTAGCATTTCCATTCCTCCCCCAAGCTTGGTGTCAACCATGAACTTGCTGAGGGTGCACTCCATCCCATCTTCCAGGTCATAGATGAAGATATTGAACAAAACTGGCCCCAGGAACAACCCCTAGGGCACTCCACTTGACACCAGCTGCCAACTGGACATAGAGACATTGCCTACTACTTTATGAGAGGCTGATGACCCATCCAGTTTTCTATCTACCTTACAGTCCATTCATCTAACCTGTACTTTCTTAGCTTGCTTACAAGAATATTGTGGGACACCCTATCAAAAGTCTTGCTAAAGCTAAGGTATACTTGAGAGGAAACATCTTGCTGATATTGTTTCTCAAGGCACATAACAGTTTTACACCAATGTAACTTGCATCATTTTTGTATATCAAGGTAAATTACACTGGAATCTAAAACTAACAGATGCAGTAGGCTATTTCCAGTGAAAGGGACTTGGCAACTCTCCTGGCTGGGTCATTTGAATGCATCCCTTGACACCCACAGTGAAGCAGTTTTTTGACAATGCCTGGTAGGATGATGGGAGAAGAGTTATTTTCTGGGATTCTAACAGCTTGATACATCTATTAACTTTGCTTTGTATTTCCATCTTATACCCCTTCCCAAGACTGCAGAAATGTTTTAGAAGCCCTATAAACTTTTTTAACTTTTATCTTTTGGTGAAGCACACCAAGTTGACAGTGCGTTCACTTTCCTTTCCTTTTCAAGGTTAATCATGTTAAGAAGGTTAGTTTCATTGCTTTGAGAGGCATTATAGCAAAGATAAATTTGAGCAGTATTTCACAAGAAACTGGATTTTTTACTGGTTTCCCTTTGATCGCAAGGGATTGTTGACATCAGACTACCCTCTGTTTCTTACATACAGTGGCAGTGAGAAGCAGCTGACCCTATAGATATGTACATAGACAACTAACTTATAAAGGAATTCCAATTCTCCTTTTACTTATGTTCGTGTTACCTTTCTGCCATGGTATGGATGGCAGCAATAAGGGCCAGTTTCAATATACTTGGGATCATTGCTGACAAAGAACTAAAGTGGCTTAAGTCCCGCCCCCCCACCCGCCCCGCCCAACCTAGGAAAACCAAAAATATTCTCCCTAGTTACCCTTCAGAGACAGAAATTCCCCACTCACAATACTGCACACAAACAAAGAAATATTTAGGAAGCCATAAGTGCCCTGCCATATGCTTTGGAAAACATGGCAACAATATATATAAAATATGGAAACAGTATATATTTTTTTTTTCAAAGCATATGGCAGAGCACCTATGTCCTAAATATTTCTTTGTTTGTGTTCAGTATTATGAATGGGGAATTTCTGTCTCTGAAATTTATATTTCTATATAAATGTACATATGTATACATATAAATAGTGAAATTTTATCCCACCAGCACTAGCCCCTTCCTTACCTGCACATAAGAATGTCCCACATAGATAATCATGGACTCTCTCTCACCCATTCACAGGTCACATGAGTGACAGATCAACTGCCTCTTTGCAGGCCTATCTCCAGATCCAAAAACACGGATTGCCAGGTCAGTCTGGGCGCTGACAATAACTAACCCAGCTTCATATTCAGTCATAATAAAGGACTGAGGTCCTCAGCTTTGCCCCAGCTTCTGTTTCATCTCTCACTACATAACCCTCTGCATCATTTCACACTCCCCAGTTTGCAGGTTCTATGAAGTCTTCTCTCTGCATCTCTCTTAGAGCAAAGTCCCTACAGAAAAGAAACCAGCAAAATATAAGGCTCATCAACAACAATTCTTTTTTCTTAGAAATAGTAGGTAGTAATGGTGTTTTTAAAGCAGGAAAATCCCTTTCTCTTCCCTTGCAGGAGCTCACTATAATTAAAAGCCTGTTATAGTGCCTGTTATAGTAATTCTCTTGATTTCACTTGGGGAATTAATGGGGAGCTTCGTGAGGCAAATCAAGCTTTCTTTGGCAGCATCTCTCCCTTTTCACCAGCAGTAGATGTATAGCGATCTTTCCCCTTTGGAGCTTTTGGCTATAGCAGAAGTATAAATTGGGAGTAACTATACTGAAGTCAACAGAGTTAAAGTCTATTGACAGAAGAGAATCAGACCTGTGGATGTAGTTCAACCATTCAGGTGCAGCCATGTGTGGTTGTTGTCTCTTGAGGAAGAACACAGGACTCTTCCTCGAGGCCCTCAGGAGGCTGTGCTGCTAGGCTTCAGGCACTTCAGAACAGAAAGGAGTTTCAGAGAAAAGATTATGCTCCCTAAAGTAGTAGAATATCACATAACCTTTGACAGTGACTCTCACAGTCTTTCCCCAGTATACCGATACCTTTGAGGATCAGCTAGGCTAGGGACAGACATTACACATAGACTGGTTTAAGTGATCAGAAACTGGTTTAAATCTGTAACAGGACAGAAGTCCAGTGCACATAAACCAGTTTGAAAATGGCTGAAACCAGTTTAAGATAAACCTGGTTGAATGTAGTATCAGACGTAATGGGTTTATGCAATGTCTTCCTCAGAGCCCTTGCTGGTTTAAGATGAACCAGACACTCCCAGCATCCTGGCATGCTCTCTGGCCTGGGCAGGTCTCTCTGCTCCACAGCAGAGCTGGCCTCCTCAGCATTAGCTAGCAGACCACAGGTTGGCTAAGGTCAGTGCTGTGGGAGAAGACAGAGGCAGACAGGCTTTTTGGAGCTACTCAACAGGTGAATGTCCTTCTTTGGAAGAGCTGTTTAAGAAGAGCTCCATTAGTTAATGGAGAGAGGCTTTGTTTTCTTAATGAGTTTATAAACACTGAATTAAGGGTGATAAACATTCTCTGCTGGGCAGCTGGTGGGGGGTGTGGAATAAATAGAGCCTCCTGCTGGGCCTGGCCATGCTCCCCTCAGCTCTGTCATGTGCCAGGGAAGGGAGGGCTACTTTATCATCCCCTGGCTTCTAGCCTGAGCCACTGCAGGCATGTCCCTGCATTTCTGGGATGTCTGTCTGGGTTACAAACTGATTTAGCCTAGCCAGGTTAGACTAACCTGCAAAGATTGAACCAATTCAGGCTCAGGCTTTTTAAATGCCTATCCCTAGCTCCTGTGTGTATGTGTGTAGAGCAGGTGAGAGGAGAAAAGAGAGGTTTGGGAAGATGGCTTATGGCTTACTATGCAACATGAGGCAATCCATACAGGAAAGGTTTCCTTTCATGAAAATAGGTTTTCCTTCCCCCATCATTTTTAAACTTCTAGAATGGCATTTTAATTTCCACTTATTAAACTAAGAATTGCTACCCACACAATGAATGCACATGTCAGTAGCATTAATAATATTTTATTGAATCTGGAGAACCTGAGTTAGACAGTAATTTGTGAAAGGAAAGAGAGAAATAAAGCATGGATCCCCTCAAAGGTATGGCTCTAACCTCAGCAATGCAGCTACTACTTAGTGACTGTTTGGACCACTCTATTCTCCTTGTTCAAAAATTTCCCTAGATCTGTTTTATTTCTGTTTTTCCATAAGCACAGAAACATTCCCCAGTAATTACGAGAGCTCCCAAATAGTATTTCTTTAGATCAGGAAACTTGTGCAGGTTGCCGATGCAAATTCAGCAATATGTATATTTTAACCAAAGTATTGGAGCAAATCCAATAATAAGATTTTTTTTTTAATGTAAGAAGTTTTCTTTTTTAAAGAGTATTCTTTTTTGGATGCTTTTCTAACCTCTATTACCATATTACTTCAGCACTACACAGTCTTTGAATGTATTTCTTCTCATAGCCCTCTTGTGAGGTGGATAACTGAGGAATAGAGAGCGATAAAATGACTTGTCCCTGAAAGTGCATGAAAAAGCAGGAAATAAATTTAAACCTTCTAAGTGGCAGACCACTCTCCAAACCACTTGGCCATATTTTGCTCTCACCTGGCATCATCTGGCACCTAAATTACTACCATGTTTTATATCAGGAACAAGCCCTGGTATGTTCCTATCACCACTTTGTGGACATGTAATTTTAATTTTGATGGTAGAAGAAATTATATTTTATTAACCTATTGATTATTCAAAATATTCAGAAACAAATGCAATATTGGAATGTAGATTAGATGAGCACTGCTAAATCCCAAAACAAAAGTTCTTAAGTGCTAAGTAAATATATTAAACCTCATCAACAATTTATTCAGAATCAAAGTGTTTATTTAGGGACATGCAGGGCATTTTGCTTTTAAATTTGCATACAAGTGTTCTGAGATCATCCAATGTGTGCACTCTGAACACTTCACAATAAATAGTTTAAAATAAATGAGTTAAAAGATGAGTTCCAGTGCAGGCACAGGACACATTAGGCCAATTGTTGAAAACTGATCCATACTAACCTGTAGTTTATATCTGTTAACTATCTACCTACTAGGCCTGTGCAAAGCAGCTAGTATTCACTTCAAATTTGGATTCAGCCAGTTTGGGGGGCAGTGATTCAATTTGGTGATTTGAATTACTGTCCCAAATCGATTCAGCTGAATCTGATTCAGAGATTTGGCCACTGCCGAATTGGCCAAATCTCTGAATAGGACAGGACCCATCTGGGGGAAGGGGGCGGTGTAGCTCTCTATGTCAAGGACAGGCAAACATCCCTGCAAATTGACATTGGCACCCAGGAAGGATGACTGGAGTCTCTCTGGCTTAAAATACGTGGAGAATGTGGCACAGGGGACATCATGGTAGGAGTCTACTACAGACCTCCTAACCAGAAATAAGAGCTTGACCAAGAATTCACCAGGCAACTGGCTGAGGCTGCATGTTCTCAGTGCATGGTTGTCATGGGAGACTTTAACTACCTGGACATCTCATGGGAAGAGTACTTGGCCAAATCCGATCAGTCACAAAACTTCCTCATGTGCATGCATGAGCTCTACTTGACCCAAGAAGTCCATGAGCTGACAAGAGATAAAGCATTGCTGGACCTGGTACTGGGCCAAAGGGGATGACCTAGTCAGTGACCTAAGAATCGTTGGAAAGCTGGGTGATAGTGACCACGAGCTGATCAACTTTACTATCCCTCGCAAAACTGGCAAGTCAGTCAGCAATACAGAAGTCCTCGACTTCAGGAAAGCTTACTTCAACAAGCTCAGGAGGCTCACTGTCAAGGCCCTAAGGGACCACGACTCAACAGGAAGAGAAGTCCAAGGAGTGGTTGAGGAGTGGTTTCTCCTCAAGGCAGCGATCCTGACAGCACAAGGGATGGTCATCCCATCTTGGAGGAAGGGTAGTAAAAGGGCGCAGCAAGCCCCTTTGCTCAGCAAGGAACTTGAGGACCTCCTACACCCCAAAAGAGAGACTTATAAAGGATGGAAGTACCACCAAGGAGGAGTACTTAGCACTGGTCTGTACCTGCAGGGAGCGGATCAGGAAAGCCAAGGCTGCAACCGAGTTTCATCTGGATATACATATCAAGGATAACAAAGTCCTTTTCCAGATATGTAGGGAGTCGGAAAAGAAGCAAGGGTAACATTGGACCCCTACTGAACCAAATGGAACAGCTGATAACTGACACTCAGGAAAAGGCCAGTCTGCTCAATGGGTACTTTGTGTCGGTAGGTACTTTGTGTCGGAACTGGTGGCTGCTTATAAGTACATAAGGGGTGTACATCAGGATCTGGGAGAACATCTGTTCACCAGAGCGCCCCAAGGAAAAACAAGGACCAATGATCATAAACTACTCCTAGACCATTTTAGGCTGGACATAAGAAAAAATGTCTTTACTGTCCAAGCCCCCAAGACCTGAAATAGACTCCCTCCAGAGGTGGTGCTGAGATCCTTTGACCCTAGCTGATTTGCTGCCCCTAGGACAGAGGGCTGGACATGATGATCTTCGAAGTCTCTTCCAGCCCTAACGTCTATGAAATCTATGAAATCCCCTACCAGCTGTCCCAGCACCAACAACAGCTGCCCCACACAGCCCCAGCTACCCACATAAAAAAAAAAAAAAGCCTCGAACTCATTGGCTCCTGCCAGGCATGGGGGGTGATCACCACTGCCCCCCACTGCCCTGTGCTGCATGGGGGGCTCTACCACGAGCCCACAGAGGCCCTGATGATCACTGCAGCAGTTGGTGAGTGGGGGCTTTTTTTTTTTGTAAAGAACTGATGCTGGGGCTGGGTGGGGCAGCCATGGGGGTCTTTGAGAATGGGTGGGGTGGGGGCTTGTGACAAAGCCCCCCACACAGCCCAGGGAAGTGGGGGGAAGTGGAGATAGCCCCCCCTGCCACCTGGCAGGAGCCAGTGAGTGGGTTTGTTTGGGGTTTTTTTTAAGAGCTAGAAGCTGGGTGGGGCACCATGGGGGTGGGGAGGTGGGAGAGCAGGTGAGGGTCAGGGGCACTCAGAGGGCCTGGGGGAGCAGGCAGGGGATGGGGCCTGGCAGAGGTCCTCCCATGGTCCCCTCTCCCCTCCTGTAGTCCCCCCTATCCCCCGCTCCCTACTTACCAGCATGGAGTCTGGGTCCAGCTCCCTGCGGCAGTGAGTGGGGACTGTCCGAATCACTGAAGCTCTATGAATCTTTTCTGAATCAATTTAGAGAGCTTCAAATCAATTTGGACCTTTTTATTGGTCTCCTGATTCAATTCAGACTCAGAGATTCTGCTACCAGATTGGGCTGAATCTCCTCCGAATCGAATCAGCACCTGAGGCTTCGCACAGCCCTGCTACCTACCTAATCCACAGGTTCAGTCAGATCACTGTTATCTAAACACTGTCCTTTAACCTCAAAGTATTTGTGTCTGCAAAAATCTACAATTGGCCATGAGCAGGAAATAGCAGGTGAAAACTTGGGGCTCACTTTTAAAAATGTTGTCCACTGGGTAAAATCAGTATTCATTCACAGCAGGAAAAGTAAAAAGTGCCCTTTTACAGAGATCAGCAATTTCTTTGACTGCACAATCTATTAGCTTGAAGTGTAACTTCTTAAACAATTCTGCAACCCCTATAGCCCCTTAAGGGCAAATAGGATATTTTTCAGAAGCATCAAGAAAATAAGCACATTTATTCATTGATTCCTACTTGAGTTGGTTCACTGCTCTGTCTATTCTCAGACTTGTATTTTAAATTCTACAGAGCAAGTAGCAAAGCCTTTGAAATGTACTGAATATTAACTGATTTTACCAATTATAGATCAGGTTATAAACAGAAACCAAAGGCTCAGGTAAAACCTGGCTACCACCCTGTGATAAATGACAACACATCTGACAACTGGCCCACACTGCCAAGTGTAATATAATTATTATTTATTAATAATGCACTAGTAAATTGGCCTAGCAAAATAAGTGACCTCAGCCAAATACTCAAATAATATAAACCCTTCTACCTCTTCTCTTCTCCTCTCACAGCAAACATAAAAACAGCCATTTAGTGGATCAGATCTAGCCCAGTATTCTGTCTCTCTCAGTGGCAGACAGCGGAGGAGGAGGGGAGAGTGAATAGGACATGCCCAGAATTTTCCATTTTTTGCCCCCCTCTCATTGCAGCCCCCAGCATTCATTGGTTTAGGAAGTTCCAAACAGAGGCTGCACCCATGTCTACTACATTCCATCACTAATGGCCCTTTCCTTCAAGAATTGGTCCAATTACCCAATCACTGGGTTAAGATACCAGCCTCTGCTTCTTGTGACAATAAGTTCCATACGCTACTTACTCGCTGTGTGATAAAGAACTTCTTTCTGTTAGTTTTAAACCTACTCCTCAATAGTTTCATTTTATGTACCCAATACCCCCTTTACCCAAGGCCCCTGACACATGTTACATTTATTGTGCAGTTAACTGGTTAATTGCACAACAAATTTAGACATGCAACGTGCAACGTATTTACCACACAATAAAAATAGCCAATCAGCTACAAAAATGTGGTTTGAAAAATGTACATTTTCATAGCTGTTTTTTAATGAAGTTTTATTTTGAACAGGTGGCATGTCACACATTGGGTCATAGGTCTTCACTCAGCATCCCACAGTGCACTGCTTCCTCCACCACCTCACTGGCCACCTATCTACCAATACTTACAATCACTATTCTCAGCATCAGGAAGGGGCAAAGGATCAGCATCGGGACAACACTAGGCCTGTGTGAATTTGGCAGCAATCTGATCCAGCTTCGGATCTGGCTGCTTTGGATGGCAGTGATCCGATCCAGAGCTCCGGACTAAGTTTCTGCCTTGATCTGGCTGAAGTGGCACCAAAGCTTTGGAGCTGCCTTGGAGATCCGGCCATAGGGTATAATGGGGGAATCAATGAAATATCTGTAACTTTGTTGTTTTTGGTCAAATTTTTAAAAACCCTGCAGGGATGGTAGCCTCTGCTGAGAGCATGAAACCTGCCAAGTTTCAAGAAGATCGGAGCAGGGTTTGTGGGGGAGCTGTACCCCAAATTCTTGAAAGCAAAGCTCATGTCATGACTGTGTGTTACACCACAAGTGGGTGAAAACTGCAGGGGTGGTGGGCCTGCCAAGATTCAAGAAGATTGGTGCAGGAGTTTGGGGAAAACTGTACCCCAAATTCTTGAAAGCAAAACTCCTGTCATGTCTATGTGTTACAACACAGAGGGGTGAAAACCGCAGGGGTGGTGGCTCTGGCTGAGGCCACAAATCCTGCCAAGTTTCAAGAAGATCAGTTACAGGGGTTTGGGGGAAACTGCACCTCAAGCTGCGGACAAGCAAAACTCGTGACATGGGTGACAGTGCGTGTGTTAAGGCGCAGCGGGGTGAAAGCTGCAGGGATGGTGGCCCCTGCTGGGGTCACAACGCCTGCCAGCTGTCGAGGAGATCAGTGTAGGGGGGATCTGGGGCCCTGCACCCCTAGCTGCTGACAGGCAAACCTCATGCCATGGGTGCTTGTGGGATTGACTGTGTCTGTCTTGGGGCAGTTGATTGTCTGTATTAATTCTTTCCTCTCCATAGCCTGGTTTTGTAGGTGTTAATTGATGGCAATTAACTGGCTACATTAGCTAGGTCCTGTGTATTGAGCTGGTCCCTGAGTGAATCATGATTGATTGGTAACTGGTAGCACAATAGCTTAGCAGCCAGGTCTGCAGTAGTGTCTCCCACACCCCAAGACAGACACAGTCAGTCCCACAAGCACGAGTTCCATGGCACGAGGTTTGCCTGTCAGCAGCTAGGGGTGCAGGGCCCCAGAACCCCCCTGCACTGACCTCCTCGACAGCTGGCAGGCATTGTGGCCACAGCAGGGGCCACCATCCCTGCAGCTGTCACCCCGCTGTGCCTTAACACACGCAGTGTCACCTATGGCACGGGTTTTGCTTGTCCACAGCTTGAGGGGCAGTTCCTCCTAACTGCTGCACTGATCTTCTTGAAACTTGGCAAGCTTTGTGGCCTCAGCAAGAGCTACCACTCCTGCAGTTTTGACCCCCCTGTGTTGTAACACATAGACGTGACAGGAGTTTTGCTTTCAAGAATTTGGGGTGCTGTTCCCCCCAAACCCCTACACTGATCTTCTTGAAACTTGGTAGGCTTCATGCTCTCTGCAGAGTGTACCATTCCTGTCCAATTTGGATGACATTTTCAAAAACCAACAAAGTTATAGATATTTTATTGTTTCCCCATTATACCCTATGGCTGGATCTCCGAGGCAGCTCCAAGGTGGCTCCAAAGCTCTTCAGAAGCTCCGAAACACTTTTGGAAGCAAAAAAAGGCCAGCACTTTGACCTGGACATGCTGCTTTGGACCCCAAAGTGTCCGAAGCTTCTCCAGATCCAAAGCTCTGTCCGAAGCCTTGGACAGCCCTAGTCAGCACCAGTCCGGATGCTGAAAATAGGCTGCCAGAAGAGTGGGGGTTGCAAGGCTTCCTGATGAAAGGAGTCAACAGGCTACACCCCTGCTAGGAACCTGGCAACCCTGAAATCCAGCACCCTTTCTTCCCTTGCCTTTTGACCCCGTGCAGAGGTAAGTACTGGGTTATAGGGAACTGGGATAAACACATGTTTTTTAGAGGTACTGGGGCATAGAGACCCAAGGATCAGGACAACATTTCTGGATCCCAGGGTCCTGGGGCCTCAGGATTATCAAAAACTGCACATGCAGCTGGGTGTTCCTGGGCTGGCTGACATTCAGCTGATTGGTGTACCTGGACCCTGGCAGTCTGGGGTCTCAAACCTGAGTTTGGGACAGAGTCACGTCCTACCTGAGCTGCAGGATCAGTCTGGGGGCAGCTCTACAGTGGTGCAATTAGGGTAGGAGGAATTTAATGCCTCATCCAAAATATCCTGCCTCCTGCTATGCCAGACACAAACTTCCTTCAATTCCAATCCTACCATTGTTTTAATGTCTGCCAGGGGCCTTAGTTAGAGTATCATGATAAATGATAAATTCCTATTTACATTCTCTGCACCATTTAATATGGAACCCCCTCAAGCATTTCTTTTCTAAGCTGAAAAAGCTTAACCTATTTAGTCTCTTCCCAAAGAGGACTTCAAAGAAGACTTCAAAATCCATTTATGATTATTTAAATACCCAAACCAGCAAGAAACAGCAATCTTATAATTTCATAGTTTCATAGTAGCTAGGGTCAGGAGGGACCTGAACAGATCATCTAACATGACCCCCTGCCACAGGCAGGAATGAATGCTGGGTTCACAAGACCCCAGACAGGTGATCGTCCAACCTCCTCTTGAATATGCCCAAGGTAGGGGCAAGGACCACTTCCCTGGGAAGTTGGTTCCAGATTTTGGCCACCCTAGCTATAAAATATTGCCTTCTGATCTCCAACCTAAACCTATTCTCCATCAGCTTATGACCATTGTTCCTCGTCACCCCAGGTGGTGCTGGGGAGAAAAGAGCTCTGCCTATTTGCTGTTGATCCTCCTTGATGAGCTTGTAGGCAGCCAGCAAGTCCCCCCCAGCCTCCTCTTGCTGAGGCTGAACAGGTTCAGGTCCTTCAGTCTCTCCTCATAGGGCCTGTCCTGCTGCCCTCTCACCAAGCGGGTGGCCCTCCTCTGAACCCTCTCCAGGCTGGCCACATCCCTTTTGAAGTACGGTGCCCAGTACTGGATGCAGTACTCCAACT
>NW_005841858.1:1369750-1392342 GCF_000455745.1 Alligator sinensis
ATCATCTAAGGATTTAGTTACTTGGTCGTAAAAGGCAATCAGGTTGGTCTGGCAGGACCTGCCTTTGGTGAAGCCATGCTGATTGCCCCTGAGCATGATCTCTCCTGCAGGCCCCCCACAGATGTGCTCCTAGATGATCCTCTCCAAGTCCTTCCCGAGCACCGAGGTGAGGCTTACAGGCCTATAATTACTTGGGTCCTCCTTCCTCCCCTTCTTAAAAATAGGGACCACATTAGCCAGTTGCCAATACCCCAGCACCTGGCCAGATGACCATGAATGCTCATACAGCTGGGCTAAGGCCTCCGTGATGACCCCTGCCAGCTCCCTCAACACCCTTAGGTGGAGGACATCTGGACCTGCAGATTTAAAAATGTCTAGCCCTTCCAGAAGATCCCGAACTATATTTGCACTGACTAAAGGCTTGATAGAGCTATCCCCAAGATTGTCCCTACCTCTGGTAGGTGGGATATCCCGGTCCCTGTTCAGGAAAACAGAGGCAAAGAAACTGTTAAAAATATCAGTTTTCTTGTCTGGCGTGGCCACCAGATTACCGTTTGTGTCTTGCAGGGGCCCTACATTGCCTGGTGCCCTCTTCTTGCTCCCAATGTACTTGAAAAAGGACTTTTTGTTGTCCTTAATCCTGGACGCTAGCCTGAGTTCCATCTCTACCTTGGCCTTCCTAATAGCCCTCCTACACTCCCGGGCCGAGCTCTCCCTTGTACTTGGGTCACTTTTTGGTCTCTCCCATTCTACAAGACACTATTATATTCAAACCCAAGAACATCAACCCTGGGCTTGATGACCCACAATAAACTAGTGCTACACTATGTTTTTATCTTCCAGGAACTTGCTACAATCCTGGATTTCACTGGGATTACAAAGTAAAATAGTCACTTGGATAAAAGATGATTCGGTTTTGTTTGTGCTACATAATTAAACTATGATGTAGAATGCAGGAACTGGGTTTTGCAGCTAGATCTTCATAGTTCATAATCTAAAAAAAAGAGCATTATGACACAAGGACTTTATTCTCTTTGAGAGGTATGCATATTGCAATAATCACATTGAAAATATTTGTTTTAATCTAAGTGGTGCATTAGGTGAAGAAGCAAGAGTGACACATTTACTAATTTAATTCAAATCCAGTACTATCTGTAAATATTTTGTAGGAAATAAGCATTAGGAAGGTTTTAACTGGGGGAAAAATGATCAGTGAAAATATGTCCAATTAAAAAATTTAGTACTTTAGTAAGGCTCAAAATTTCATGGAACTGGGGTCACGGCTATGAAGTAAAATGTTATAATGTGAATATGTGATAATGCAATGATTATTGCCAGTGACTTCAGCATCCTGTGATATTTATTTATAGAACCCCTGTACCTAGAGGGTACAAAAAGGATCAGGAGACTGTGCAGAGTCCCCTTCTCCTCCACGGCACTGAGTGATTTTCTGGGAGGAGTTCCTAACCCCACCATGCAGGGATAGAAATTCTGGTAAAAGGCAGCAGAGCAGTACTAGATGGATTTCCTAACCAAACTTTCTGTTGAGATGGCAAAGAGATACCAAACACTGTGATCCCAAGGCTGCAGTATAGCTACACAGGCTGAATCCAGATACGCAGGCACATGCTGTTTGTGGCACCGCAAACTTTTTTACAGCGCCAAAAGCCACATGTGTTGCATTTTAAACTGTATGACCCACTGCTAATTTGCAGTGCTGGGGCAAAATTTGCTACTGGGTCTTCCCAGTAGCAAATAAACAAATAAATAATAAATTACCCTGTGCAAAAAAAAAAAATCAGTGCAAAGTACACCAAAGTGCAATGTGCTAGAACAAACACAGAGATGGGGGAGTAGGCAGCCTAGGGCTGCCTGCTCCCCCATCTCCACTTGCTGTAGAGCCCCTGTACAGCTGGCTGGCGTGCAGTGAGCCTTGAGATGGGGGCTTCCTGTGCCTCAAGACAGGAGCTCCACAGTGGAACCCCCACACGGAGGCACACGGAGACAGGGGAGCAGACAGACCGGGGCTGCCTACTGCCCCAGGCACCCTGTGCCCCAGCCAGCACCCCCACTGCCCCCTACAGCACATGAAGCAGCAGGACAATGTTGCCCACCAGCAGGAGTGTGCACTGCAGCATAAAGTACCAGCACAAATTTGTGTCACTACTCTTTATGCTGCTGCAAACGCACAACCCTGCTTGTGTGGATGTGGCCACAGTGTCTCTGCTACAACTTTACTCAGTAAGGAGGTTTCTCTTCTTGCTTCCTCTCCTTTCTTCTACCCCTCCTGCATATACATTCACACCAACCATAGATAATTCTTTACTAATTGAATTTACCCAGAGCCAAGTCATATTTAAATTCATTGGTTCCTTTTCTTTTTCCAAAAATTTTACTAGTTTCTCATTAAACACAATAGTGTAAGATATTTTAGAAGCAATGCATATTTGCTAATATCTTTTATTGGACCAGCTGTATAGTTGGGACAGATGTTAGCCAGGCTTTTGGGTCCAATAAAAGATAGTGCTAAAGAAATCTTATTTCTCACATATTTTTGGACCATCATAGCTACAAGTACACAATAACACTACTCAACTATTTCATACAATTTCAAACTAGTTTCTACGTAATTCTTTTAGGGCAGAGAGTTATTTTTTCCCCTGTAAACACAGTTGCATTTTTTTGTAGCCAGTCACTTGTAATCAGCTGAATTTGTTCAGGCAGATGTGATGCACCTGATTTCTCATCCATCAACAGGCTGCTGGTGTGCAATGTTTGCTCAAAAAAGTTATGTGCACAAGACTGGAGACAAGGAGACTGGTTTGAAAATATGTCCAAAACATTCTTCCATATAGGGTAGTGACTCTATGTCTCTTGTACATGTGTGTCTATAGCAGACTCAGTTTTTCTAATGTCTGAACAAACATTTATAACCTTGAAAAACCTTGTCACCAGGTGATATCACATTTAAAATATCTAGGTCAGTCATGTTGTCAGTGTACTGGGACCGCATTACAGAGAATACCATCATCCCTGACATAAAATCAAAGAGTCCATGCAAAGACACTAAGGGATGAATGGGTTTGGAGACCAGGTCAGAGAGATGATCCTTTTAGGCTAAGGAAGAAGCATATGGATAAAATATGTAGAAACTTCTCTGTACCTGATCCATAGATAAATGGAAGACTTTGCCATTTTTAATAGAAAAAACATTGCACACAAATATTAATTCACAAAAAGCACATATGTAAATGCAGACCTTTGTAGCATTCTTAACATTTTTCCTAGACCAAGAGTCCCTACCCTAATACCCCCAGGCAACATGTTGCTCAGGAGAAGTTCCTACATTACTTATAGTCCCAGGAAACAAAACCTCAGATTGACAGGGAAAGCAAAGTACAATGTTGCCCACATCACATTGCTTATTGTGGGCAACATTGTAGGTTGAGGTATCATCAACCCTACCTCAAACCATTTAGAAAGTTGCACCTATTCCAAACATCTGGGATTAATACTTACTTGTAATGAGAACCATTCACACTGATCACACTGACTCTTAAACAGATCTGGCTTACTGTTACACTCATTTTATGGCCCTTTTACATTACCAAAATGGTGTAGACAGAATCTACAGATCAGATGAGAATCAGGTTCCCAAATATTAAGGGGCACCAGAAGCAGAGGATACTGTTTTGTAAGGCTTTTTGGTGGAGGGAGGTATAAGATGAATGTGTATTTCACAGATAAACTTTAAAAATAATCTAGTTGCAACAATAATTTTGACTTTTTTTGCTCCCAGACAAGATAAAACAAGTTTGCCATTGACCTTTCTGTACTGACTAGGTAGGAAGGAACCTGAGAAAAATCTAGCTGTATACTTTTAAGCTAAAGGTTAAAACAATTCAAGTGAAGCAAAAATCTCCTTATGCTTTGGGTGTATTGCTCATGATCAAAATAAGAACTGAGAAAGCAAGTTCAGCTCTATATAGTTTACCTGGCCAAAGCTGCCATTCTCCATTTCTATAAAAATGGGGAAGACAGGGGAACTGCTGAGTAGTCAGCATTTTTAAAAACCAGGCTGCTTATGTACACACCTAAATCAGAACTCGGTAGCCTAATATCATGCATCTATTAAAAAAAAGTTACAAATTACATAAATTCAAACAGATTTAATGAAAATAAAACAATGTAAAAGCAGCTAAGTTACAATGACCCTTTTTTGACACAAACATTTATCAGTGAGAGAAATCAGAATAGATGACACATCACACTTCAAATTTCAAAATCAGATGGAGTTTCACAGTTTCATAGTTTCTAGGTTCGGAAGGAACCTGAACAAATCATCAAGTCCAACCCCCTGCCCTGGGAAGGAACTGGGATCATAATACCCTAGCCAGATATCTAAGTGACTAGCTACAAAAACCTCCTCTTGAAGACCCCCAAGGTAAGAGAGAGCACCACCTCCCTTGGGAGTCCATTCCAGAGTCTGGCAGCCCTAACTGTAAATTAATGCCTCCTGATATCAAGCCTGAACCTGCTCTCAATCAATTTGTGGCCATTATTCCTTGTTATCCCAGTTGGTGCCCGGGGGAACAGAGCCTCACCTATTTTCCGCTGGTCCCCCCTGGTGAGTTTATAGATGGCCACGAGATCTCCTTTCAGTCTTCTCTTGTGGAGGCTTGAATAGATTCAGGCCCTTTAGTCTATCTTCATAGGGCCTGACCTGCTGCCCCCTGACCATGCGAGCGGCCCTCCTCTGGACCCTCTCAAGGTTAGCCACATCCCTCTTGAAGTGCGGCACCCACAGCTGGACACAGTACTCCAACTGTGGCCTAACCAACACCGCATAGAGGGGAAGGATCACGTCCCTGGACCTGCTTGTGATGCATCTGTAGATGCATGACAAGGTGCAGTTACCCTTAGTGACCGCTTCCTCACATTAGCGGCTCATGTCCATCCTCGAGTCAACCATATATCTCATTTGAGTCCCATGGCTTCCCTATAAACTCACAGTTACCACACTGATCTGTTATGCAAGTTGTGCATCTTCTTGGATAATTCCAATACTAGTGCCAGGTTTTTGTCTTTCAGCAACCCATGTTTGGCTGTTTTTTTTTTTTTTGGGGGGGGGGGGGGGGGGGGCGGGAGAAAGCACTGCTCAGGCTCAGTTTCCTTGATCATATCATAAGTTAAACAGATTTAGAACCTTGTGGCTAAAATACCTTTGCTTCCTTCTCTTTGAACCATTTTATCCTCTTGCATATCACAAGCAATTATAATAACTGAGTCAAGTAATACCTAATATCCTTCAAAAATGCATCACCCAAGTTAAACAAACAACTAAAGTTATTAAAAACATAAAATGATAAACTCTCTTACTACCAAATAGTGTCTGCTGCTAGAATGATTCAAATTAACTCTGAGTTCATTCTTTCTGTTCTTCTAGAAATTGTAAAAGTACTACTGTACTAAAATATAACATCCCCCTTCTACAAACAAGGTTCAAATTTGCTAGGATGGGAGTAAGACACTGACATGACAGGCCAATATCCAAAATAACTGACATGTTGATCTCAAACTCTTAGATCTCATTTCATAGGCAATCTCTACACTCTCCTGGGTATAAAGGGGAGTTTGAAATGTGAACCAACTGTAACTGAAGACTGCCTGCATCTGTAGTTAGCACAAAACATTAGGTCCAAGACAAACATCCCCCCATTTGTCTTTACCCAAATAAATGACAGCATGAGGGGCGGGTAATGGAATCTTCTTAATTCAACCTGGACTCATGAGTATGTCTATTGGAAAGAGCAATAGTACAAGGTGGCTTCATAGAGAATTGCTACATGACTTGTTTCAAATGACATTTTCCAGAGAAAACATTTCAGTCTCAAAATCACCAGCAATAGCAGCCTCCAAACATATTGAGTGGGGCAAATATTTAAAAAGGACATTGTCAGAAAGGCTATGGACACAAAGGAACCTAATTCTCACTTCTAGTATGAGTAGGGAGAGTGGGAAGACTGTTGCCTATGAAAGTTTATGCCTTTCTGAACAAGTTATTCTTTAACATGTCTGGAACAGCCTGCCACCGGAGGTGGTTCAAGCGCCCACATTGAACACCTTCAAGAGCAAACTGGATGCTCATCTTGCTGGGATCCTATGACCCCAGCTGACTTCCTGCCCTTTGGGCAGGGGGCTGGACTCGATGATCTTCCGAGGTCCCTTCCAGCCCTAATGTCTATGAAAATAATGTCTATGAAATGTCACCCTGTCCTGCCTTCTTCAAGTGTGAGGTGAAGCTTCAAACCAGTTTAACAGAGTATTCTTGAAGACTGACTCAACTAAATAGCAAAGCTCCATTGGGTTTCAACTGATAGCTCTTGTTGGTACAATGTTCTCATTCACTTCCTCTTGGATTTTCACTCTGACTTACTGGCCTTCTCTAAAAGAAAGTCAGACTCTTAATATTACTTGAATATAGTTTTTTGTAATTGAATCCAACATATTGTAGAGGGTGGCACTAGAGAGGATACTAAATTTAAGATGTGGTCCTAGAAATGCCTATTTAAAAAGTGCTATATGAATTTAATACATCATTCACTGAATTTACTTGTTTCAGAATTTGTCTGTTCTGTCATTTTAATATTAGCAAACCGATTATCCTCAGACCCATAATAAATTTTGGTCCCACACTAAAATGATTTTAAAGTATATTCTTAATAATATCCCAATCAAATGTCTTCTAAAATTGCTGCACATGGATTGCAAATACAATATATTGCTTTAATCTCTAATTGGATACATTCAGTAATACTGCTTAATGCTAAATACTGGATATTTGATAGTCTTCACTGTTCTGGGTGAGGACTTTCAAAAACAAGTGAAAATGAAGTTAGAAGCACACAAGCAGGGGAGCAGTGTTCCAGTAGTATGAGGTCCCTCCAGGATAAGCATAATTTACATGAAAATGTAGCAGAAAAGACAACTAACATTCCTTCTGTTATACCAGTTTCCTGCTGTGCATCTTGTTCTGCATTTTGGGATGTAAATTGCATTAATCTTATTCATTCAAGGAATGACAAATCAGCAATTGATCCACAGTTTCTTGAGGACTTTTCAATAATTACAGTGGACTCTGGCTCAGACATCCATTGCAGTTATACTACACTCTCACATCCTTGTTATAAAACAAACCAACAAAAAAGTTGACATCAAGAAAAAAAAATGAAAGCTGTTGTCTAATCCAAAATGCTTCTAAAAATAAATAAATAAATATCATACAGTATTTGAAAAAAATGTCAAATTGTAAACCAGTCTAGTGCAACTTAGATACCAATGCACTTGGGGGGGGGGAGAAATCAGGAAAAAGAAGAGCATTTTCATTAGACTTTTTTTTCTAAACTCAAATAAGATTCAGTCTGATAGCTAGAATAAATCAGTACAGTCTCATAGAAATCAATGGAGCTGCACTGATTATTTCCTGCCTGGGGCAGGGGGTCGGACCTGATGATCTGTTTAGGTCCCTTCCAACCCTAAGTACTACGAACCAAAAGAATGTGTGTGTTTGCCTGCTTGCCTGTTGGGGATGAGACCCGCTGCACTTCAATGACTGCTCAGCTTAGCAAGGAAGTGTAATAATGAAAATGGAAAAGAAGGACACACAGAGCAACAGTTTCCACTAGAATAATATTTTTCAATGTATAATAATATTTTTTTAAAAACCCCATCGAGTCTACATGAATGCAAGGACACAACAGGGATGTAGCTCTTCATAATACTCACAGGCCTCCACTTTATCTGTTGTAGCTTTATTTTCTTCAGTGAAAAATTCTTTAATGAGAGAACCCAGGATCTATATGGAGAGATTATAGGCTCAGGCACAATGTGCAGCCCTGCGAGTTAAATCTACTCAGGCTTTTACTCATACTGAAAATAATTTAGGATTAAATTAAATTTTCAGCAATGGTTCAATAGCTTCTTAGGAGAGATAAGCCTGCTGAGAGTCAAGTACAAACATGAGGCTGGATTCTGCCACAGTGACTCCAGTGAGCCTAATAGTTCAGATTTACATCAGTGCAAAAGAATAATGCAGCGCAAATTCAGTGTTCAACCATCCTGTAAAATTTCCCATCTCTTGCCTATGGCAGCAGCATCTAATGAACTTCAGTATTAGGCATAAGAAAGCATTGGCTTTTGACTTTTCAGAGGAATTTACACTGCCTGCAAACACTGAATAGCTTTGCTTCTTCATGAATCAGTGTTTATTTGTTGGATTTGTATTGATCATGTTTAAAAAGAGAGTGAAATAGTATTAGATGAGAGTATCTGACTATAGAATTCAGGTGCTGATTTTCACAACATTATTTGGTGTTCTCTTATCTTTTATCTCCTCTTGATCTTGGAGATGAGCTGTGCATCACACAGCCCAACGTGAAGTGTAGCTCAGCTCAGCTCAGCATGCAGTGCCTCCCACATCCAGCCCATTCTCTCTAATCACTATCTGGGCAATAACCATGCTCTGCACTGATCGTCTGTATTCCAGTATGTCTGTGGTCAAATGTACAGAGAGAAAGAGAGCAAGTCAATTAGGTAGGGCTCTAAGCCAAAATTCTGGGTTTGAACAGTCCACAAATATTGAGGATGTTTAGAACCAAACCTTGCACCCAACTAAGAGCTTTCTCTAAGGTATGTCAGTCCTGCTGGCACTGCTAGAACTGAAGGGTAGTGTTGATATACCTGACCTACCTTTAAACTAAGTGGAAAACTGGTAGCTTTCTACCTGTGGTAAGGTAAATTCTGGGCAGGCAGTCTACATTGAGATCAATGCTGTCATGGCCAGGCTCTTAGTAGTGCCTGAGCTAACTAGCAGATAACTAGCTCTACACTATATTGCACTCAGATCCCTGGAAAGGTTTTGTTATACACATACCCTTGCTACCACCAATTTTCTTTCAAATCTTATTCTCAATTTAAAACAGGATAAAAATTACCCATTGCTGCACTGCTGTGAATTCCCAGTGGGTATCAAACTCACTCACAGTAGAAACAGAAGTTAATGCAGTTAATCCTTTTTTCTGTATGTATTCATAGCGATGCAGTAGGTTTATTGTTTCTCTGAAGTAGATGTGAATTTGTAACAGGCCTCATGCTAGAGTACAGATAAGTATGAGAATGTCTGTACCAATACAGGATAAGTACACCGTAGTCATTCTTCATTCAAATTAATATCTTGAGGACATTATATGACATTTATGTTTCAGTAACTTTTTATGTTTGTAGTGACAAACATGTTTGTCACTACATATGTACAAATATACATATGTTTGTTGTGTATGTTTGTTTCCTTAGGTAGAAGTATGGCATGCTTGTATCCAACTATGATAAAGTGATGTACTTAAAAAAAGGAATGAACTTCCAAATATATCATTTATTCTTGATCTGACCTTGGGACAAACAAAATAAATTGGAAAATCCAGGCTTTGCATAAGCAGGAAAGCCAGCAAGTAAGGCCCATGCTTTGGGACCAGAATGAAGCTGAAGTCTAGTATCTTCACAGTTGCATCAGTTTAGGTCCTGGTTTTTAAGGAGAATCTAATATAGTCTTGCAGAAGGACCCCAGACCTCTCTGGGAGTGGGCTCATGGGAAGCAAAAATGATGAGAATGATTTTTTTTGTTAGTTAAATCCATAGTCTTATCTTTTCTCATATTTCAATATGCTCAGGTAATGTACAAGTGAACACAAGTACGTGGAATTACAAATGCTTAACTGTAAAGAGCAGATTCTGTGCCATCCATTGTGCTCTGTTCTTGATTTCACCCCAGACACATTTTCACTACTTGTTATCACGGGTTTATAGTTGTTAGGCAGTTACAGATTTTACTTGATATATCACTGTCTAGGCACAGTATGGCTGTGTAAAGGGCTGCACTAGGGAGCACTGTAGTGAAACCAGTGTCATAAAGCACTGTAGGGTTGTGTTGGGTATACATGAGAGATTCCTGTCCCACACCCAGGACTGCATTATGGTAGCAATATTGCATCTGTTTTGGGGTGCAGCATCTTCAGTTCAGATATTAGGGCTGTGCAAAATTTCACCAGGTGTTTCATTTTGAAGCTGTTTCAATGTGTTTTGAGCTTGAAACAGCAAAATCAAAATGAAACAAAAGGCTTTGAAACAGCTTCAAAATGAAATGAGGACATTCGAAATGTTTCAAAAGTTTCAAAATGTTTTGAGTTTCAAAGCTGGGCTTATTTGGCTTCAGCACTGGTCCTAGATGGCAGTGGCAGCCTCCTCTCATCTGGCACACAGATCCAGGGGCCTGCATCCTAGCGGGGCTGCGGGGCTGTTCCTGACTCTCCCAGGGGTATGAGGCTCCGCATCTCTGCGCTGGATGAAAGGAGGCTGCTGCTGCCACCTAGGCACAGCCCACCCCCAGTGCCAGTCCCAGGTGGCAGAGGCAGTCTTCTCTCATCTAGGGTGCAGATCCGGGGGTTTGCACCCCCAGGAGGGCGGCCGGGCTGTGGCAGACTGGATGTGTGCTGCACCTAGCGCCGGTCCCAGGCAGCAGCGACATCCTCCTCTCATCCAGTGTGCAGATCTGGGGGCTCACAGCCCTGGGAGGAGCCTGCTTCAGCCTGGCAGCCTCCCAGAGGTGTGGGCCCCCTGATCTGCATGCCAGATGAGAGGAGCCTACTGCCAGCAAGTATCAGGAGCTATGGTTTGAACTATTTGAAGTGCAGTTTCCCAGAAACCTCTACACCTACCTCTTTGAAACTTGGCAGGCTTCATGCCCTCAGAAGGGGCTACCATCCAAATAAGGCAAGAAATTACAAAGTTTTAGGCATTTTCATGATTCCCCATGATAGCCTATGGACAAAACATTGAAACGTGTTGAAACAGCGAAACAGTTTCGACAAAATGGAACGGGACAGTGCTTTGAAATGAAATGAAACAACAAAACAAAACGCTGTCCCTTTGAAATGGTGAAATGGATGTTGAAACAAAATGATAGATACAGGAGGCTGCTGGAGTGCAGTAATTACCAGACTCCAGCAGATTCAATTATTTAAAGCATGTTGGAACAGCCTCCGCATTTGTGTACAAGCACTGTTTGATATTTGAGTGTGTGTCCACTAAGAGTAGGCCAAAAGAACGTGGCAATCAGCTACACAGCCATCAAATAACAAATTGGCCCCAATATTTACATATGTATACAAATAACCCTCGCAGAATTTTAAGTTTTTGAATTGCTCATAATTGATATGGTCATTGTATGTAGAAAGAAGGATCGCTGGTAAAAGCAGAGAGATGATCCTGTCCATAAACATAGTACTTGTAAACGTGCAACAAGACTACTACATCCAGTTCTGCGATACACACTTCAAGGAGGATGTGGAAATCCTACAAAGAGTTCGGTGAGGGCCAGAAAAATGATTCAGTGGCTGAAATCAAGCCTTATAAAATGTGAGGCTTAAAGAACTCAATATAATCAGCTTGTTGAATAGACAGTTAAGAGAAGGCATGATCACATGAAAAAGAGGTGATCAAGGGTCCTTCTCATATGTGCAGATGAAGACATAATAGCTGAAAGTGGAAGGTAGACAAGTTAAACAAATGCAACCTTGAAATCAGAGACAACTTTCCAACAGTAAGGAGTAATTAAACCCTGGGGAATACTGTATCAGGGGAGGTATTAGAACCAATATTTCTGGGCATCCTTAAAAGGAGATTAGATATCTTTGTAAAAGATGTGCTTTTATCCAACCTTTAGGAAAAAAAATTCTACAGTGTTTTTTTTAATATAACTAGTCATACCAGAGCCTACAAATCCATAGATAAGAGTTATATTTACTCATTGCAAAGGCTGAACACAGACTCCCAAAGTTTGAAGAGTGGACTGAAAGATCCAGGTCCATTTCTCTGGCTTGGTTACAGAAGTTTGTCTGTCTTTGGGAAGTCACTTGGTTTAGTTGGAATGTAAGCTCTCTGAGGTGGGAACACTCTCTTATTATCTGCCTGTACAGTGTCTATCACAATAGGGTTCTGATCTTGGTTAGAACATCTAGGGTGTCTGTACACAAGCACCAAGGCTGCTCCAATGTGCTGCAATTCCAGCGTGTCAGAGCAGACTTGATTAACTGAGTCTTCTGGAGCATGACAAAATGCTCCTGCATCGTGTGTATCAGTGACTGCCTGCTTCAAAATGGTGGTGAGGATGCTTGACCTAAAGCTCGTCAAACAAGCTTTAGTTCAAGTGCCCCTGCCACCATTTTTAAGTGTGGTGATGTTGATACAGAAGATGCTGTGGCACTTTAATTAGAGCAGCTCTTGTTAAAGTGCCACTCCCTCACACCCAGAGCATGTGTAAAAGTGCCCCTAGATGCTACTGGAGTAACAGTACAAAAAAATAAAGCCATAATAAATATAAAAAAGGAAACACAAAAAACAGTGCAGAGATTCTATATATATATTCTCTCTCTCTCTCTCTCTATATATATATATATGCGCATGGAGTGAGTGAGAGGGGCTGAGAGAACATGTGTGCATGCATGCAGTTGTAGTCTTCATTTCCTTTTGTTTGTGACTTTTATCATGAAATACAAAAATTGAACTCTCCTATGGTTTCTTTCTTTTGTTTGTGCCTATTATGATATTGGTCTGTTGTTTCACCAAGTCTAATTTAAAGCAGAAAGCAATCTGAATAGAAGTAATTAAATCTGTGGCAAATGCACAGAGTCCACAAAGTTCTGAAGCATATAAATGACGTGTACCTAAATCAGTGAAAAAGATAAAATGCCCCAAAAGCCCGAGTTCACTGCCTTAGATCAAACAGTCTAACAAAGAAGAGGTCAGCAACTCTACTCTAGGAAATGTTAATTCCTCCAGAGAAATGAACCAGGTAGATTAGAAGAATGATGCTATTGATAATTGCAATGGCATAAACATTACATTATTAGTAACAACTAGCCAATTGCCCATCAAAAATTGCCAAAATGCCAGAGCCCTGCATCTAGGCCTCCCTCCCTCCATGTTCAGGGCCAGGCCTGCTCCCCTTTTCCCCACCTCTGCTGCGGGGCTGGGCCCATCCCCACCACCCTCCTGGCTGCTTTTTTGGGACTGGGTGAGGCTGGACCCAGTGGTACCCCCCACCCTTCCTGCTGCTGTTTTGGGGCTGGGCGCAACCCCCACCCTCCCTGCTGTTGTTGCAGGGCCAGGTCAGGTGGGGCTGGGGCAGGCCCAGCACTGCCCCCCTGCCTGCTGCCATTTGGGAGCTGGGCTGGACCCAATGTGCCCCCCTATCACTGTTTTGGGGCTGGGCACACCACACCACCCTCCCCACCACTGTTTTGGGGCCAGGCCCACTTCCCCCCCATCCGCCCAGGCCACGTCCACCTGCCTCCCCTCCCCATGAATGATGGGGAGGGGGCGCGGATGGTGCACAACCATCCAGAACCCCATGCTGCCGCTGCATCCAGAGAGCAGGGGGCAGGGAGTAAGGCCAGTGCTGCTGGCCTTCTCCCCCTCTCCATCCACTCTATCGCCGCCACCTCTGGAAGCAGGGCAGTGCTGGCCTCGCCTTCCCCTGATCCTTCCCCTCTGTCCGTGCCTTCATGGCGGCATCCAGGCCTACTCTTCCCGTATGCCATGGCGGGTCCAGGCCCATTCCCCGCCCTCCCTCACGCTGCCACTGCCGGCCCAACCCTGTTCCCCACCCCCTCACGCCGACACTGCCGCCTCCTCCATGGCCTTGGCCCTCCCCTCCCCTCTCCATCCCCCCTGTTCCTACTGTTTTGGTGGTGCTCCACTGTGACACTGCCACCTGCAGTCCGAATGCTCTTGGAGCACTCTGAGACAGCCAATCAGAGTGCGAATAAAGCGTTATGGACAGACCAACAGACAGACTAAGGCTTTTGCAATATTAGAATTAGCTTCAATGTTTGTTTGCATATGCAATATGACCGGATGCCCTGATGATTTTTAGAGATGTCTCAAAATCAGTAATTTAAGCCTCCAGCCAGTAAATCTCTGGGTTTAGGTAGACCCCTGCCATTTCAACTAATTTCAGTAGGACCCACAGACATTCATTCATCCCGGGGCAGGGAACAGGCCTTTGGAAATCCATGCAGTGAGATGCTCAACTTCCTTTAAGAACACTTGGAGCAGAAGATTCCAAGCATCAGAAGCCCCTAGAAAATTTGTGTTGCTCACTAACTGGTACATTAGATTGAATGATTTGAGGCAGATAATTTATGGTCTGAATTCTATCATGTTTATATTTTTCAAATAAATTACCCAAATTTTATTTCCTCAGCTCTACTGTGTTACTCAGGCCTTGCCAGCCATTAGCAAAGAGGATTTTGCCAGCTAGAAGGATCACACTCTTGTTTAGTCACATGCTCAGAAATAAGAGCTTGAGATGGGTAAGCCTGCATGGTCAAATACTCTGGAATCCCAAGTATCACTGACAAAAAGTGGGCAAAAGATAACAAAAAGGATTTATTATTAAATAAACCCCAAGAACCAGCATAAGAAAGCAGTAACCATATGTTGAGACAAAGACAGAGAGAAGAGTAAACAAATGTTAGGAAATATCAAAACAATGACTTTTTTTACCCTGCACTTTAAATCCAGCTCCTAGACAGCTTCAAAAGATTAAAAAGCAGCTTCTTGTTCAAGCCTCATAATCAGATCCTCCTGCAATTTCTCCTGTCAGCTTCTTCACTCAGCCTGCTTTGCTCAGGCTAAGGATCTCCAGTCTCCCCTGTACACAGAAAGACTTAAGAAAAAGCCATGCTCTCAAAGCAGGTTTAAATACAGTTGCCTCTCTAGCTATTCACATACACCGCCCATTAGATTCTATGTGGGGGTAGGATGGGAAAAGAATCACATTATGCCAATAGCTTCTTGCCTGCCAAACGTGCATGTTTTTCAGACTACAAGATTTTCCTGATTTTAATAAAACCAGAAGAACATGTGCTTCCTTTCAGACTGTTAATCCAGTATGCTGTCTCTCATCCCTCACTAGTCTGACTAACTAGGTGTCAAACACCTTTTAAAATGTAAATTCAGGCAAGACACTGAATAAATCATGTCAACTCATTAAGCTATTCCTGTTTTTTAGCCATCCTGGTTCCCAAAGAAACTAATTGTTTAGTACTTGAAAGTCATTATCATATTGTGCAATCCTGACCCTATCATAACATATAAGTTATAACGACGAGCTTTAGTTCAAGCGCCTCTACTGCCATTTTGGAGTGTGGGGACACTGATGCATAAGACACTGCGGCACTTTAATGAGAGTGACTCTCAGAGCTGCTCTAACTAAAGCACTGCCCTCCTCCACCCCTAGAGCATGTGTAAAAGTGCCCAAAGATAATAAGGCTAAATACAGCTTGACATTACCCTCCTTTAAGACTATATATGACATATTGGTAAACAAACTCAAGAAATAATGCAAGCCACCCCACAAACCCCCAGTTCATCTTGAAAACTTGTTGACATCTTAAAAACCCAAATCTTACTTGGACATGAAGAAAAAACTTGGACAGGTACGTGTAACAGCACCACCTGCAGTAATATTTCTAAATATTGAAGTGGCAGGGATAGAAGTTGGCACTGTTACACATTGCCTTTCCAGCTTCTTGATGTCTGAATAATATGCTTCCCTGTGAAATCACACTGATCCAGTCTGGAGTAGGTCAAGCCCTCGAAGCAGAGCTAAGTACCATCACTTACCACTGACTCCACTGTGTCTTGGGAGTGGTGAGTACCTTCAATCTCTTAAATTCCTCCGACTGGACAAAGCTGTTTTCCTGAGGATATCCCAGAGTTGAGCCACAGCTTGTGAAAGTCAAGATAGCACAACTGAAGTAAAAGAAGCTAGGTTAACTTACAAGAGCTAAGAATCCAGTGATAACTATTGAAGTGTCAGTCATTTGGAACTCAATCCTGCAATTGTGATGCAAGAATAACTGTTCCTGGCTCAGTTTCCTATATTGACTGCCACCCTGCATAACTGTACTTCATTGATGTAGTTTCTATAGTGCCTATCATCAAAGTAACTGAGCTCTAAATTCATTTTCTGGGATAATGTCACTGAAACCAATTTAAGTTATTTCCTACTCACATCGGTGTCAGCAAGATGAGAAATCCATTTCATTTGTTCTTCACAATCACACCAAGTTTCTTCCCTTCTCCAGAGGTGTTAAATCAAGCCAGTAATTCTGTTTTCAATTACCCAAGACACCATTAAGGCTTCCATTTTAAAAGAAACCTGAAAGTCAATGGGTGCTGGGTTCCTAAGTCTTCTAGGCTTCTTTTAAAAATTTCCAGCTAAATAAATTGCAGGGAGAAGTCTCATACCTTCTAGCACAGATTGCACACGTCTTACTCTGATTGGTGAGCTTCTGCAATTACTCACATAAGTGGTCATCAGTGTAGAAGTAGCATAAGTAAGCCTCTTACACCCTGGCACTAGAAGACTGGCAATATCTTTTGCAGTCATATATTATCAATGTTTAGCTTGTAGGAAAGTTGGCCTTAAACTTCTATTAATTCATTTTCTATCCTTATTTTCCTTGAAATAACAAGACATTCTCTGTAGCACCACTGAGGACCCCAGGGCACAAATTAATAATTCTTGCTTTTAAGAGATGTGTTTATCAAGAGTAATTCAAATCTCTTAAGAAAATTAATCCTGCCAATAATTGTCAACAATGCTACTCTTTGTATGGCTATTGTACTAGGTTGCTTGGAGTCCTAGAGTATCTAGGAAGCAACATACCACTCACCCAAACCCTGTGTAACTGTTTGTAGGAATGCCCCATATCTTTTATGTATCAAAAAAGGTAATCTCACCAAGGTTACAAAAATCTGGTAATGCCAGATTCAGGTAGTCTGTTCAACCTTAATATCCCCTCCTCCTGCATGTGTATTATGAGTATGTACAATTCTGTGGACGCATCTACACAAGACGTTATTGCGCAGTCATAACTGTGCATTTATTTAGTACTTGTATTAGTGAATACTTAATAAATTAGCAGTAACCAGAGTTACTGCACAGTAGCACCAGCAAACATGTGCAACAACTGTGCAGTAGCCTAATAGTAATGTGCAGTAGCATATTAGCACTGTCCATGCTGTGATGCACAACTGCAGTATTTTCCAGGTACTGTACAGTCAGTGTCTCATGTAGACACACCCAGTACTATGTATTATAACCTTTAATTACACAAAGCACACTGTTTTTCACATTGCTACATCTAGGGGAAAAATAATGCATGACTAAGAGTTGTGGGGCTAATTTCCTTTGTTTTCAGTGTCAACTGAGGAAAGCATATTAAAATTGTGCTTAAATTCTATAAACTATAATGCAACTCAAACTTGTTATATAAGTGCTTTTCCATACCAGTGCCTCAGCAGTTTTTCCAGGGATGCTCCAATTACATTTTTCTGTAATTAAGAACTCAGGACTTTAGAATTTTGCTACATAATAAGACTGATGGCACAATAAATCTGATAAAACTGCTTAACAGAAACCACTACCCCCCAACAGTCATTTATTACAGTGACAAACTATGATACGTATATTATTAAACTTGATAGATGGGAAGAAATACCTTTCATGAAATGAAGTTTTACAAGGCGTATGAGAAAAAGTTTTATTTTCACCTATTACATGTCTACTCAAGTTAAAGGCAATTTGTCTATATTCTTTCCTTTTCATTAATTAATTGGAATGTAGTAGCAAGTTCAAACCAAAGAATGTGAAGACAATTTGATCATGCCATTTGGCAATCACTCCTCTGTATGTTAATAAATAGCATATTTCACCATGTATAAATCAAGTTTTGAAGCCAAATTTTTAACTCTTAAAATTCAACCTTGACTTATACACTGTCCCCTGAGAGTGGCGTTGCCTGGAACCCCCTGGGAGCTCAGGCAGCACACACAGCCCTCTGACAGCTAAGCTAGCCAGCCCTAGGGGGCATAGCCACTGTGGAAGGAAGGACCACCCCCCTCCCCCCCTCCGCCCACACACACACACACACACACACACACACACACAGCTCAGGGGCTGCTCGGTCCACCAGCAGCTCACCATCCAGCCCTGGGGCAGGTGGGGAGGCTCTGCAACTGAAAGGATTGGGCCCCTCACTGCTTCTGCTTTAAAGCAGGCTCCTGCAGCCAGCAGGATGTCTGGTGCTGCCTGGGAAGGGGCTGATGTACCCTATGGGCAGCAAGGGGTGTTGGGCAGGGGCAGGGTGGGAGGCTGGTGCTGCCCGATACCCCCAGAGTTCCCCCCCACCCCTGCCCACCTGGGCTTCCAGCACCTCACACACCAAGGCAGGATTGACTTATATAAGGGATCTACAAAAATCCTACCTTTTTGTACAGAAATATGGGGTTGACTTATACACTGTGTTGACCTATACACTGTAAAATACAGTAGTTAGAAATCTTTATCTAAATTCCAAAATATGCTACCATTTGCTATTCCATTTTATTTCCCTATCATAAATACATATCTTTACAATAGTGTTGCCATAAACGTTTCAGATCCACCATTGATCATTTAATTCCAAGGCTCCATATTAGCCACTTAAAAATGAAGTTTGCAGAAGAAAACCTATGAACTCATAAAAGTCTATTATAGCTCAAATAATGTGTGTCTAGCACTACACAATGTAATATTGCTTTGGCATAGACTTCTATGATAATTGTCTCATTGCTTCCAAAATAAATATGTTCATCTTACCCTTAAAAGATCAGTGGGTATTCTTTTTATTATTTTAAGGGCAAGCCCTACAAACTTCTGAGCTCTAGAAGTAAAACTTTATTCTGCACACTTGTTTTGAAAGCAGTTTAAGTGTAACTGAAATGTCACTTCAAGATAAAATTCTGAGATTGAAACTTAAATCAACAATTCTGTAAATGTACAGGAGCCAGAGGGAATCCCAGATTCCCATAGTAATATTGGCCAGGCAGTACTAATAAGAGAAAAGAAAAACAAGAGGAAATAATTTTTTTTTGTCACTCAAGGCAGCAGACCTGATTCTGAATAGAGTAGGCAGTGGGTTGAGCAACAGTGGGGTTTTTTATATACTACCATTTTTCCTACGTGTATTTTAACTTGAATAAAGGGAGTCAAAATCAATAGTGCTTTCTCCACTTGAATTCAAGAGTTTACTGATATGTAGAGTCCTGCCTTAAATGCCTCCAGTGTCATCTACATGTCAACAGTCACATCTCATCTCATGCCAACTCTTATCTCATCTGTGTTGTATTCTGATAAAATTATATTCTTTATTATTCAATATTTATAATTGAGGTGTTACTCTTAGGCAGCCCAGCTCTGGGCCCCTTTGCACTAGAGGATACATAAAACATTCACGTGGCCATGCCAGTCAGGCTCCAAACAGGACTAAATAGTCATTGTTAAACTACATCATTTTTAAAAGTACCAATATTAGATGTGTAGATCTGGAATTTGCCTAACATCTTTATAGCAAAGAGTCTCACTACACATTACTGTTAGGTTCATAGATAAAGGGATCTAGCTCCTTCTTTATACAGTTAGTTAAAATCTACAAATGAAAAATGAAACTGATAGAGGTTCCTGTTTGTTAGGACATGTATAGACATGTAGGCAGATTAGGGGGAGGGTAGATCAAGTTAAAAATGACCACCTGATTTAAGGTAAGTTAGGATAGGGGGCTAGTGGGGGAGGGGAGGTTGTTAGAGTCTGGGAAGTTTTGGTAGGAGTAGGGGTGGGGGGGACAAACAAGGTCTGCATGGGATTGGTGGGGTTCGGGAGGTGTTGGTGGGATTAGGGGAGCTAGTGGGGGGCCTGTGGGGGGCTCTTTCCCCTTGGGACTAGGGGTTATTTTTAGCTCCATGAGCTCCACCCCCAACCCAGACAAACAACACCCCCCCCAGTGGAGCAATGCCCCATGATCTCATATGCCCCTCCCCCCCCCCTTATTAACTTTCTCAGCTCCTGGCATAAGTGGGCACTGGTAAAACTGACACAAGAAGCAGCTTGTAGGATGGATGGTTTGGTGGAGGGTGGGGGGGGATGGGCTTACTGGGCCACAGGAGTGGGGCCAGGGGGCTAAAAATAACCCAGTAATGGGGAGCAGCAGTAGGAAAAGCAGAGCCCCAGAGATGGGGCCAGTGGCTGGGCTTCCCCAGTCCTAGAGCTGCACTGGAAACTGTACAGAATTTCAACTAGATTGGTCTAAACTGGGCCAAGTTAGAATACCTCCAAGGTACAGTTAAGTAAGATTGAGTCAGCCACATTGAGACTGATCTAACCTTCCTGAACTTCTGTACAGTTTGTACTTAGATCAACCTAACTAGGTAGCTAAATGTACACTCCACACCTGTGTGAAGTAAGTTAAATCATGGGGCCAATTTTAATGTGATCTAACCTTCCCCTTACCTTTTGAGTAAGAAGGGAGGAGTAAGGGTCTCCATTATGCTACAGGCTACAGTAGAAGGCCACAGTTTTGTGAGCTCTAACCCTAGGAATCTCACTGTAGCAGGGTGGGTCTGCTCGGGGTCCGTCTACTGGTAGCCCCGCCCACCTGTTATGGGCCATCCGCCCTCCTTCTCTCCTGCCATGCCTTGTTGTTAATTAAGCAGGAGGCTGCCCATTGTATGCCCCTATGCCAGGGGGTGTTATCTGTGGCTCCATTCCTCCCCTACACTGCAGCCCAAGCCTTGCAGATGGTATTTGTAAATTCCTCTTTATGTTGGGGTCTCAGCCACTGTGGGCCTACCCCTTGTCTCTCTAGCTAGGCCTGTATGTCAAAAAAACCCACTAATCAGGGTTTGACTCCCAGGCTCTAGCTCTCAAAACAAACAAACAAACAAACTCACTCAGGCTCCTGTGTCCTCTGTGGCACTGGAGTCTGTTCACCCCCGAATACTGTGCCCTCTCGGTGCTGGGGCCAGTTCAGCCCCAAATACTGCACCCTCTCTGGCACTAGGGTCATCTCACCCCTGAATATTGCACCCTTTCTGGTGCTGGGGTCCTCACACTGCAGTGGGCCCCCAATGAGGCCTCCTCCTTCCCCAAATAGCCTCACCCAAACCACCGGTCTTAACATTCAACATAAAACATAGGCTTCTAAGGCCATATAATGGAAAAATGATAATACAGAAACAAGAGAGGCAACATGCCTGCTTACTTTAGATGATCATGAGGATGGCTCAGGGCATGGCTTAGTCTTCCGACAGAGACTGCAACCATGGTGCCGTGGTCATTGGGAGTCCACCTCCCTGCTGCCCCTCTGGCCTTCTCCGCTTGCCATTTGTAGGATCCTGGCCTTCCTCTTCCTGTCACCTGACTGGCTGGCAGGGCTTGAGCCTTAACCCCTACATGGCTGGCCAGCCGTGACTGGAAGGTCCTAGATTTAAAAGGACCACCCTGTCTCTTAGTAACAGGGTTATGGTTCCCTGTTACACTCACTTAAGAGGGATTAATTTCCTATGACTCAAAATATCTGGCAGCTTTTGGTGGTAAAGCCAACATCCACTTGTCTGTTAGACATTCCAACTTTCCTATAGTTATAGTCAGAGTGACCTAATATTTAGAACAATCCCTCCATTTAACAAGTCATAGTGTTAGGCAGACCAAATGTGGGACATTCCTAGGGTTGTTGCCTTTAGAAAGCTGTATATATTTACTGTTGGACTGTTAGGTAGAAAAAAACTTCTGCTCTGTTGTGTCTTCTTTTTAGATCAAAAGTAAGCCAAGCGCGGGAAAGAAAATTGAAAAATTTGAAAGCTACAAAAAATTCCAGAAGAAATATGCTTCTGCCTGTAATCCTCAGCTTCCCCAGGCTCTCAGTAATAAAGGGTGTCAGCAATGTGAAAAGGAGCTTTACCAGCTGCTATGAATGATTTTCCTAAAGAAAAATCTAGGATCATGAGTTTTCATAAGCACAAGTTGCAGAGAAAGATTTAGCAGCTAAAACTGAATAGCAAACTTGAAAAAAAGTTGGGCTGCATACTGACACAAGCAACAAAGAGCATTGAACTAAAAAAGAAATGCAGAGAAATTATTATATTGCTAGAGTAAAATTGAATCTGACCAGTACAAGAAAGTAATTGAAGCGTGAATAGGCAAGCAGTTCAGGAAAGCTAAGAATTCCTTCAGAGAGCGTTCTTCTGAAATTCTGCTTTCCCTATATTTTGAAAATGAAAGGATAAAACAAAAGAGAAAGGCCAAAAGGGAATAAATGAGAATGACCATTGTAATACTTATAATAGATAATGAATCTCAAAAGAATCACAGGAAATAATAATAGTAAGAATTATAATGAAAAAAATAGAGCGGGTAGGAATATGTGAAACATGCTGTATTTGATTCAGATTTAGTTTTGGCCTGAGTTGGGGACAGTGATTCGATTCATTGATTCGGATCACTGTCCCCAATTTGATTTGGTCAGATCCAAATCTGAAGAGTCGATGCTGATTCAGAGAATCAATGCTTTGGCTATAGCCCCCATGCTTCCTTGGCTCGGTGGAGACTCCAGGTGCCCCCTCCCCCCCGACCCAGGAGTCACTGAACAGGGGAG
>NW_005841858.1:1392373-1405439 GCF_000455745.1 Alligator sinensis
CCTGCACGCTCCCAGCAGACCCAGAAGTGGACCAGAAGTGTTTCTGGTCCACTTCCGGGTCTGCTGCTGAGCATGCTGGGAAGCCCCCTGAGCTCCTGTGGGACACTCCATCCACCCCACTATCTCAGCATTCACGATCCACCTGGTACCTTGAGTTATGTAGAAAAAAACATTTAAATTTGTGTCTATGTTCCAAATTGCCAAATCTTTCCAAATCGATTCAGAGAGATTAAAGAATCTCCTGATTCAATTCAGATTTGGGGATTCAGCCACTGAATCAGGCCAAATCTCCACTGAATCAAATCAGTGACTGATATTTCACACAGCCCTAAGGGTTACCCCTCAAGAGATGGAGGAATAGCAGCATCAGTAGGAGCTACAATGCAGGTACACTTCTGTTCTCCATAGATCATGTAGAACACCAGCAATTGGCTGTTTGTTGAGACAAAGAGCCTCTAAGTGAAAGGGGAGGTTTTATGTCTGATCAAAACCAGACAATGTCAACAAACAGTGGAGAAATCTATCCTGAAACAAGATATGTTCAGCATTTGCAGATTATGGGTGGAATTCTCTTTGACTTTTTGTGCTGACCTGGTAGTTTTTCCCCAGTTTAAGAGGCTTTTCTAGCACTTGCACAGCTTACAATTATACACCCCCTGCAGTGTGAACAATGAAGCATATACACATACACTGAGCATGCATGATAAGCTATATACAGGTCAGGTGGGAATGAGACAAGGTATGCATGTACTTGAGTGTAAGGACCAAGAGTTGAGTGGGTAGGGCACTTTAACCAGGGCTTCTATCCTTTGCCCTTCCTCCTAAAGGATTAGAAACTTCTGTACTGAACTTCATCGATTGTATCCTAAGGCTATTAAATAAAGCTATGAAGCAAATGTGCATCAGATCACCACCCCTAACCATGCAACAATTGGGAATAAAACATGGGAGGACTCGTACCTCCTCCATCAGGGAAATAAAACTAAGAAAGAACCCTAAAATGGTCACAGAAGTGAAGAAGATGGGTAGTATTGAGAAGGTAAGAATATTAAGGGTACAATCCATGACTGGAATACTACTATTGACCACTTAAAAACGTGGCAATTGGAGCAAACTCCTATGCGGGCAGTGTGGGTTGTCTCCATGAGAAAATTTCCACAGGTTAAATGGTTATGGCCACTATGTTCTGCATGTGCATTTGCATAGGCTGTGAACCTAGGGCATAATAGGTGATAAAGCAGATTTACATTTATGGATAGCCTTCTTCCTTTTTAGTATGAGATCAGCATTTTGTCAATCTCACAACACGCACAGGCCTACAGGAGAAATAGACCAGCACTTAAGGACCCAGTGAATTTCAGGAGGGCTTGTGTTTGATCCCTCAATCTGGACCGTTTCCATGGTTCTGAGTTATATCACAAGACAAAAGGGAATGAAGTTGAAATTGAATAACAACTGATGTCTCAACACTCCACTATTTTAGACTGAAATCTCATGAAAAGCTTTCAAGATACTTAAATGCCATTGAATCTAACCTTGGATCACAATCATGGTTCAGCCTTGTTCCCAAATGATTGTGGGACAAGGTATGCATGACGAAACTAGTTGTCTAGCTAATGTAGCCTAGGCAAAGCAGCTTGGAATTTTGAACAATAATTTCAGATTTGGCCAAATATGATAATTTTCATATCTGGATTAGCATTCACTTATCTGATTATCACTATTCTCAGGATTTATAATTTTCTGAAGAATATCCATACAAAATAGGTTGAACATATTTGAAACTGAGGTGTGTCTCAAGTTCACCTCCATATGTGATATAAGAATAGAGGTGCAGTAGGGTAATATAAATGGGTAATATCAACTCTTGTCACAGGCTTGAAAACCCATATTTCAAATATGTTCTTAGTAAGTGAAATAGAAGGAATAGGAAAGTCAAGACACTTGGATACACTGGTAATGAGGTATAAAAAATAGGTATAGCTAGATATAGTGTTTACTCTTAAATAGACGTTCCTATGAGAATTGCCAAATCCTGTAACTTACGCTGGGAATTTGTCATTTATACAATTATTAAAGGGCCTAATGGAAGGTATTAAACTACAGGTTGTAATATATTAAAAATTGTCTGCTAGTTGCATAAATGAATGAGTTAAATCATTTTGAGGAGACAGTAGAAACTCAATCTGAGGAACTAACAAAAAAAAAGGAAGATGCAAGATTTATGTTCACACAGGCTCTAGCCTATGACTGCCATGAAGATCTCATAGTCTAAAGGCAACAAACATAGGAGGACCTCATCTGTCCATGGATTTACATATGCTGTGAATCTAAGGTTCTGTGGGGTCAAGATCTAGAGAAAGAGGGTAAAAAGAGCATTAAAAAATGAAAGTAATGAATGTTATAGCTTAGATATGTGATAAGAAGTAAGAAGCATAGGAGTGAAAGTTGTTAAAGATGGAATAAAGGATTTCAAGAATGTTATTACAAGGCAAGCCAGAGAGGATTCTTTTCCTGCCATTGTGAGTACTACTGACTACTCATTTTTTTTTTTCCACTTTCCTCTGAGGCACTTGGCCTTGGCCAAAGCTAACCCTGGGCTTGACTGAAACTTCCAGTACTTGGAAAACAAAATGGTTCTTAGCTAAATGGTCTTGCTCTTCTACTTAGGGCCATACCAGTTGTCAAACCTGGGGTCAGAAAGGAATATTTCACTTATGCCAGGGTAGGGACTTCTATCTTCTGTGGCATAGGGCATAGTCCTTTTCTTAGGCCTTTCTAAGTATACTATAACTAACCACTAGGGCAGAGCTTTCCAAACTGTGTGCCGCGACACATTAGTGTGTCGGCGGCAGTGTGTAGGTGTGTCGCGCGAAATGCAGAAAATTTTGCGGAAGGGCACCGCGGAGCTCCCTTACTCACGTCTGCTTCCCTTGGCCCCTCCCCCGGAACTGAATTACTGTGTCGCGAAATGATGCATGTCTAAAAAGTGTGTCACCAACATGAAAAGTTTGGAAAGCTCTGCACTAGGGTGACAGGGCATTAGCAGTGCCTTCTCCTCTTTTTACCTATAGCCTGTTATAGGTTGCTCTTGGATTGTGCTATTCGATAGTGTTTCTTGTAGTCTTGGATAAGGCTTGCAATGATGATTTTGAGGCTTTCTTCAAGTAATGGTTACTGGTGAACACAGATGTATGCATTTTGGTGTGCCTGCTGCTGTGACGGTAGGCTTTGCCACCTTAAGAGTCCTTCCAAAAGTCCAAAGAATGATCTGGGCACAGGTTTGGGTGCCTGCAGCCCCTTGTCTGGCTTTGCTCCTGTGACAGCTGAAAATTATGTCTGTGTAATTGCTGAAGGCTCTATGAAGATTAGACCAAGTGTTTTTCTGTCATTTGTTCAGATATTAAGCTATATGTTGCTGCTAAGAGCCTAATTAAAGTCTAAAATGTAGTAAGGCCTTGTATGTAGTATGAGGCCTAGTAAATTTAGCAAAGCCTTATAGAAGTGATGGTAGGCCCTGTGGCGTAGTTAAAATTAACCTTATCAGAAGAATGCAAGGCTTGTACTGCTATTGGTCAGTCTAAGGACAGTTGAAGTCAAAAGAATCTGAATGGCTGTAAGTTATCAGCATAGTTTAGAAGTTATAAATTGGCTAGCACATCCAGAAATCATTTAGAAGGAAGATACAGCTCTGTGAAAGGAACTACTAATTAGCTGTTGACTTGGATCAGTGGGTCCGTGGATCTCAAGGAACCCCAGGACTGAATACCAGGGTTCTTCCCGGCATCCCTCCAACAGCGCTGATTGGGGATGCCTGACTTCGCTGAGCTTTGTGGAAAGAAAAACTTGTCATACATCAGGCATCAGAGGGGACTGCCAATGAGTTGCCAACATGAATTATTGTGTGTCATTATCTGTCTTAGTATACTATTTATAGTTGTGTTTTTGTTAAGTCAATTAACCTTTCTTACCTTTCTACCCCCTGACCACACCCTCAATCCTGAACCCTCTGCAGGCGGCTGGGACAGCTCCTATAGAAGCCCCAAAACCTATTTTCATAAATTAAAACAATAATCTTTGATAAAAACAAACAAGTAGAGCAAACTTTAGCCTTTTCCCAGGGCCTAGATAGTACCCTTTAGATACAAAGTCCTCTGGGTTCAGTTCTCTTCCAACTAACAAACTATTCCTTGCCAGCTCAAGCAACTTGCTCTTGCTCAGCTTTTAACTCCCTGCTAATCACCCACAGCTGGGCTCATACCCCAGGTCTATCTGCCTCTCTTAAATGGCCAGACTGCCCGTTTACAATAGGAAAGTAGGCTTGATAGTCAAAAACGTTTCTCCCAATACTATCTTTCGGTATTCCTATGAAAGGTGAGAAGCAGGAAAGATGGAGAAGAGATAACAGGCAAGACAGCACTTGAAAGTGCAAGTGAAATTTTGAACTTTGTGCAGAAAGAAACTTGGAGACTGTGAAGAGACCCAAGGAGATTGAGGGTGATGTAGGCAAAGTGACAAGAAAGGAAAATTATTTTGGCTGGTGGCTTTTCAGCAGTATGATAGAGAGGAAGTTTAACTAACCTTTTCAGAAAGGAGTAATCCTACAAAGTTCGGAGCACCCGCAACAACCAGCAACTTAAAATGGGAGCTGAGCATGCTCTACACTTTGGAAAACCTTCTCTGCATCTGGTAGGAATAAGTCCTATAGTAAAAACTACTATATCCCCTGTGAAATGGTGTGTTACTTGGCAACAAGACTAACATTTTTCTATTTTCAAGACTCACTAAAAGATTTTTAAATCTATTTTAGTGAAATTGGTGAAGAAATAATGGAGCTGAGCTGGGTGCCTTGTGATTATATGAGGGAATTTTTGAATATTAAAACACATCAAGTCACTTGCAACAAAGCTATTTAAATAAACCAAACAGATAATTGACAGGCTAACAATATTATCTTTATTTTTGGATGTGGCAAGAGCTAATCAGTTCTACATAAAGCAGTTTGTGCCCCATAGACCGTGATAAACAAAGATCTAGATGTTTAACATTATGAATAGTAATGTAGTACATATTTAAAGAATATGCATGGAAAAATGTCCTAGAAGACATTGTTCTATTTTCTTTAGTTGTTTCATGTCACCTGAATAAAGCCTTAAAAAACACAGGCAAATTTGTCTTTTCTTATTTTTAGCTGTGCATGCAATTGCTGGTGTTCTTTTCTTTCTTTCTTTTTTTAATCATCCATCCCTTGCATATATTAAACATCTGAAAGCTCATATTTCATGCAACTGAATTTTGTACATGCTCACAGCCCTCATAGAAGTGGCCATCTATGCTGATAACCGCTGTAAATATTGTCATTACTGCATCTGGTGTCCCACAGTCTGCAAGAAACATCCAGGAAAGTAGAGGACAATTAGAGGATTGCCTCATGAGGAGAGAATGGCTACAAATGAGATGCAGTTAGTCCCTAAGTGGCTGGGTTTCTATATCACTACTTGAATTATCACTTCTGCAGAGTGTTTCAATAGAGCATGATGGCACAATTTTGTCCAGGTCAAAGTGGCTTATCTTGTAATAACATTCTTTAAAAGTTCTGCTTCAATAATCATGCTTCCATGAAAAACAGTAATATTTGAGAAAATAATGGTTATAATTATATTTGTATTATAGGATTCAAAGTACTATTTAGCTAGGGGCTAAAAGACAGGAATAAAAAGACATTTTCTGGTAGAGCTTACCATCTAGGCTAATGACAGGATGTAAAAGGCAGATGAAACAAACATGTAGTAACTAGGCAAGGAGGTAACAATTATGCAGGTATATTTTCTAGCTGTGAACACAATAGCTGTGATCCTGAAAAGATTGTGTGTCTAACTTCATACACTGCAAATTGCCAACATGCTGAGCATTTGAAAAATCTCACGTCCTCTTAAAAATGCTAGATCTCTCTGTCTCTCCCATGAGAGGCTGTTTCTTTTCAATGTCAGTGCCAGACCAGATCTTTTCAGCATGTGGTTTCACAATGTGACATTTGTGATACAAGTTATGGTGGAGCTTTGTCACCTAGTAATATAACAGCTAGAATTTATTTACACATAGACAAGATATATTTTTGTATAACTATTACAAGGAAATGTTAAGTAAATTAGATATTTGAGTAGAAAAGCTAGGCATAGACCCTGGTATTGACTATGATAACAACCTGAAAGTAAATTAGTATATTTTGAAACAAGAGAAAACAACAGATGTTTTCCCAAAGGGATATACGTTGAGGCTAACAGAATGAGCTTCAATTATGCTAATAGATTAATAAATATACATGTACAATGAAAATTAACATGCACTCGTCTTCCAGCCCAAGTCCTAAAGAAAACATTTCACCCACTAGAAGAGCAGTGATCCATCTTGCCTGTTTAATGAAAGGCATATGCGTCAGTGTGATGTACATACGTAAAGAATTTACATCAGTGAGAAATTCAAACTGCTCCCTTGAGAGCAGCTGTCTTCGATCTGCATGTTGCATCTTATGTTAGGAAACCACTGAGCAGCCATGCTTCCCATTACTCAAAGCTCACATTTTTTATCTAAGAATCCATTCATTTCACACCCCCCACCCCCCTGCAAAAAACTAAGAGGAAAAATACAGGTTTCCAAAATTTTAACCTGATTTTAAATTGAAAAAGCGCTCCTTAATTTACCATTTTCAGTGCAGGAGTAGCCAGCATTTAAGACACAGTACAGTCAAAATAAAAAAACAAACAAAAAGTCCTGCAAATAAACAAAAAATCTATTACTGCTACTAATCAGAGTTGAGCAAATATATGAAAATGAATTATTTAGTGTTGCTCTTCTACTCCCTAATTAGTCATACAGAGTCTCTTTAGACCACCAGAAGCACCCAATTGGTGGTGTTTATAGTCAAATCAGGACAAGGGGGTGGTTTCTTTGGAATCCACCCCGATTTGGGTGCCGCTATGCTCTAACTTCCAGAAGACTTTATATTCCTAATTCAGCAAGATAGTTCTGCAAGACATTTTTTTTCTTTTGCATTACAGCAGTTTATACAAAATAAGAAGTGTGTTTATATCTATATTATTTTAATATAATATCTATATTATAATAAATTATCAGGGAGTATGTCTCTTAAAAGGTGTTCAAGAGAGCACTACGTGTGTTATAGAGATAGATAGTTTAAAGGTCTTCTAAATGACACAGGCTGTCTTCTACTCACTATAAACCCTACTATTTAAAACTAAATTCACTTGACTCATGAGAGTGAAGAGTTTTCTTTAGAATTTTGTTTTACCTGGCTTTGCAAATCAAAAGGTACCTTCACTGGATAAAACTGACTTTTGCCTATATTTTTATTTAAAAAATGAAACAAAACAAAACATTTCTGATTTCTTTTCAATAAACATCTCCCCCCCCCCAACCTCTGGCTGCCCGCATCTCCTCCCAGCAAGCAGCCAAGGCTTGCACAGTGACCCCAAGTCAGGTTTAGGCAGCTTAAACTAAGTCACCTACACCTGAACTGAGTTCTGCAGACACTTGTTCACACCATTAGGGCATTTATACCCATACCTTTTTGTCCTATGATGTGCCAGAGATCCACCGCTTCAGAGCAGACTCGATTAATTGAATCTGCTCCGCACACAAGCTGATGCGAACTGCACTGCACCGTGTGCAGTTGCATAAGCAGCGAAATGTGCATCAGTGCACAGAAAATGGTGGTAGCGTGCTTTTAAACTAAAGCACCTCTGATGTGTTTTAGTTCAAAAGTGTGCCACCACCATTTTCTCAGCACTGATGTGCATTTTCTTGCTTATACAATTGCAAGTGTTGCAGTGCTGTGGCTCTTGCAGATGTAAAAAATGCCCTTAGAGACTCACTAATTTAGAGGGGCATCAGCTTTCATAAGCAATAGCTTACTTCATTTAATGCTATCAAAATAAGTTGATGCTTAGGAAAGCTGATGCCTGTCTGAATTAGTTTGACTGGACAAATTAGATAAGGCTGATCAGCTTATCATGCAAGCAATTCTTAGCTAATTATAATTTAGTGAAGCCTAAGTTACAACATTTTCTTGTGAGGGTCAACCATGAAGGGTTATAAAAAGTCGATAATAAGGTTCTAAAGCCATTTTAAAGAAAAGGAAGATAAAGGAAAATATTGGTCTATTATTTAATGGAGAAGGAGAATGGACAATAAAAGTCTGAACTATCTAGTGCCTTTTTGCTTCTGTCTTGCAAAGAAAAGTAATTGTGACCAGATGCTTAATAAAATTAGTTTCAACTAGGGGATAGCAGCATAGACCCAAATGAGGGAAGAGCAGGATAGAAAATATGTTGGTAATTTAGATGTATTCAAGTTGGCAGAGCCTCATGAAATTCATTGTAGAGTACTTAAGGAACTAGCCAAAGCAATCTCTGAACCATTAGTGGTTATCTTTAAAGAGCTCATATGGGACTGGGAAGGTCCCAGAGCCATCTTGGAGCCATTAACAATTATGCCTGAAAACTCACGGAGAGGAGAGAAAGTCTCAAGGGACTGGAGAAGAGCAAATATTGTCCCTGTTTTTCAAAAAAAAGAAAAGGAAGAGCCAGGACATTACAGATCAGTCAGCCTAACTTCCATAACCAGGGAAGTGTTGGAATGAATCATTAAACAATCAGTTTATCAACAACTAAAGGACAAGAAGTAGATAAGAAAACAGCCATAGACAAAGGATTTGTCAAAAATGTATTGTGTTAAGCCATCCAATCTCCTTCTTCGGTAGGATAAGTGAAGTAAGAGATAAAGGAAAATGGGCAATGCATGACTTAATAAGGCGTTTGATTCCACTTGGCATCCTGCTAGGCAAACCAGGAAAATATAGTCTACATGAAATCACAAGGCAGGTGCATAAATGGTTAAAAAATACTCAAAAAATTATAATTAACATTTCACTGTCAAAGTGATAGGGCATCACACTTGAGCTTGTGTAGGGGTCTCTCATGGATCTATCTATCTATCTATCTATCTATCTATCTATCTATTCAATAACAGATTGGAAGATGGAATAAAACGTACATTTATAAAATCTGCAGATATACCCAAGCTGGGAGTGGCTGCAAGCACTTTGAAGAACAGGATTACATTTCAGAATGATCTTGATAAATTGGAGAAATGGTCTGAAAACATGATGAAATTCAATAAAGACAAGGGCAAAGTATTAGACTTAGAAAGCAAACGCTTTATACATACATTTAGAATGGGCCATACCTGGCTAGGTAGCAGTATTGTAAGAAAGAATCTGGTGGGGTACAGTGAACCACAAACTGAACAAATCAACCAAGAGATGCTTTTACAAAATTTCATTCTGGGATAAATCAACAGAAGTGCCACATATGAGAGGCAAGACATAATTATTCTACAACTCATCCATGTTGAGGACTCAACTGCAGTTGTGTGTCCTAGTTTGGGCAGTATGCTATAAGAAAGTCACAGGACAGCAACAAAAAATGATAAAAGGTTTGGAAAGCATGACTTTTGGGGTAAATTGAATGAATTATTATGTTTGGTTTTCTTGGCCCTACTTGACATGTTACATGTATGCTGTGATTAACACATTAACCATGGCATCAGTGGGCAGGATGCTACACATACACCCAATTTAAAGCACCATGAAATGGGAAGCAAGCCATCATGATCACTAGCTCCACCTGAACTGGGAAGTAGAAAGGGCGCCATTAGAATCTGATCCCCAGTCCCTAAATCATATTTCCTGAGATGCAGGAGGTGAGACTGGTGGGACCAGGGATTAGATCCCAAGAGTCCTTTTAATCAGTGTGGGCCAGGGGTCCTAGAAAAAGAAGAAAGGAAGTGGAAGAAATGATAATGACCTTCCAGTATGTTAAAGTTTATTATAAAGGGCATTGTGATTATCCATATCCACTAGGATCAGGGCAAGAAGAAATTGGCTTAATTTGAAGCAAAGAAGGGAGGTTAGATATTAGAAAGTGCTTTCTAACTATAAAGAGAGTTTGGCACCAGAGGGCGCGTCCATATGAGTGTGCACATGCCTCCTGCTCTGCCTCAAACCCCTTTGAGGGGGAGCAAGAGGCACACACGGGAACGAAAAAATGTTCCCTGCGCTGCAAGTTTGCAGTGTGGGGAGAAAATTAGACCCCTGGAGATCCAGGCATCTTAAAAAACTGCTCCGCAATAGAGCAGAGCAAGGCATGGTTCAAGACCGTGCCCGGAGCCAGCAGGGAGTTGGTCCTCCTAAAGAGACGCTCTGGTTTTGGCCAGAGCTTCTCTTGGGTGCTCCTGCTGCCCCAGCCCCTGGTGCTGTCCAAGGTAAGTGCAGGGGGCGGTCATGGGTGAGGATGGGTAAGGGGTGGCAAGGGGATGTGGCGGGGCTTGGAGAGCAGTGGGGAGGATGTCCCTGGGGCTGCAGGGGATGAGGACCTGGCCCAGATAGTTGTGGCTCACTAGTCTGGCTTTGCACTGGAGCGGGTCGCATGGCTCCAGGAGCCACATGCAGAAGCCGTGCCTCCTGGAGATGTGTGACCCGCTCCGATGCAAAGCCGGACTAGAGAGCCACATGGGGCTGGACCAGGTCCTCAACCCCCTACAGGCACAGCAGGGCAGAGGTGGGAGCCAGTCCTGGGGCCCGTCTGCCGCCCAGCCCGGGCCCATGGTGACAGGACCCGGCGCAGCACACCGTCCCCACATGCTGCACTGGGTCCTAGCACCCAGCCGGGCCCTTCCTATAGTGGCAGGACCCAGCCCAGCACACGGGGACCCCGCCGGGTGGCACAAGCAGCCCCAGCGCCAGCAAGACCCGACTTGGCTCCATGCAGTCCCCTGTGCTGGGCTGTGTCCTGGCGCTATAGGGCAGCACGAGCAGCCCAGGGCCAGTAGGACCCAGCTCAGCTCTGTGCAGTCCCTGGGCTGCTCATGCTGCCCAGCCCAGCATGCAGGGACTGCGTGGAGATAAGTCAGATCATGCCAGCTCTGGGCTACTTGTGCTGCCCAGCTGTTCCCGCGCACTGAGCCAGGCCAGGCAGCACGAGTAGCCTGGGGACTGCACAGAGCACACGCCGGGCCAGGTCCTGCTGCTATAGGAAGGGCCCAGCTGGGTGGCAGAGTGGCCCCAAGGGCAGCAGGACCCAGCTGGGCCTGGCATGTGGGGACTGTGCACCACACCGGGTCTTGTTGCCATGGGCCTGGACTGGCCAGGTGGCAGACGGGCCCCAGGATCTGGCTGGGCCAGGCACCGGGTCTTGGTACCATGGGCCTGGCCTGGCTGGGTGGTAGAGGGGCACCAGACCCATCTGGGCCTGTCTGGGCCCGGCGCCGGGTCTTGGTGCCATGGGCCCAGCCTGGCCGGGTGGCAGTGAGGCCCCAGGACCCTGCTGGGCATGACATGTGGTCCCCACATACTGTGTCAGGTTCTGTCACCATGGACCCAGCCCAGCTGGGTGGCAGAGCAACCCCAAGGGTGGCATGACCCGGCTGGGCCCAGAACGTGGTACCCACATGCTGCACTGCATCCTGCCACCACGAGACTGGCCCAGCTGGGCAGCAGGAGGAGCCCCAGGTTGGCAGGACCTGGCTGGTCTTGGCACATGGTCCCCCTGCTGCTGCTGTGAAAGGTCAGTTACAGGCCCTGGGTGGGGGGTCTGTGACCCTGGGGGGGTAGCCTCTAGAGTGCCTGGGACCCTGGGCAGGAGGGATGGGGCCCTGTGGGTGATAGGGGTTGTGGCCCTCCAGGGGCGAGCTGGGACCATGGGCAGGGAGAGGCATTCCATGTGCTGTGTGGGGGGGGCTGCACCCTGTGGGGGCCAGGGGACCCACCCCTCCTGAGCATCCCCCTCACAAGGTCCCCCACACCCATCCACAGACCAACCCACATCCCTCCACACACACCCACAACCACACACCCACCTGCCATCCCCCACACCCCTTCTCATCCCCTTCCTGCAAACACCACACCCCCCAATTTTACTTGCATCATGTATGAAGAAAAAAAGAAGTACACATCAACACATATAGGTATTTAGAATTTATTTTTTCATGATGATAGACACTGGTAGGCTTCCAAATTGCTTTAAAGTTATAAATATTATAAATATACCAATAAAGCATTACCCAACTGATCGCTCTCTCTCTCTCTCTCTCTCTCGATATATGTGTGTGTGTGTGTGTGTGTGTGTGTGTGTGTGTGTGTGTGTGTGTGTAGAGTGGTTTTTTGTTTTAACTGTGGAAGAACATGGATTTTGGGGTATTTTTAAAAATGGATTTGGGATGCTGCTGCAGCAGTCCAGCTGGCACAAGGGGTAGTGTCCCCAGGTACCAATTGACTGGGCCCCAGAAGCTCCTGAGAGCTAGTAGCCCTAAACTGTTTGCCAGGGCAGCTTTTTGTATGGATAGGGCCAGGACAGGACAGCTTCTTATATTGCTGGCGACAGCACAGGTGCTGGTCCCAGGCTCTAGCTCCCCCTGGCTGCAGATTCAGGAGAAGCCAGGCAGGGTTATTTTGCCCTAAGTGGCACAATTTGCTCCACAACAAGGTGCATGTCCAAGCACGTGTGCTGAAGCAAAAAGCCAGAGTTCAAATTTGCACCGCTTCCATTTGAGCTGCTGCAAGAACACATGCTTGCATGTGTGGACGTGCCCAGAATGGCTAACAACTTTTACTTTCGATGTCTGTTTAGCTGAACCTTATCTTACTTTTCCTCATACTTGTAATTGAATTATCATATTCCCAATGTACATTTTTCTTCTCCAACATATACAAACAGATTCTGCATTTTTCTTTAGAACTAACTTATATTTCATGACATTTCATGTTACATATTGTTACAGGATTATCATGAATAATCTCTCATCCAGGATAATCTAGTAACAAAATGTTAGTTATCTTAATATAGCATAGGAGGAAATCTCACATTTGCATGCAGTGACAGATCAAGTTGATAACTTTTAATACACTTTTAATATCATTAAGAGTAATATGCTTGCATTGCATTCTAAAGCTCCTTAACAGAGTTAGGTTGGCTTTGCTTGTCCTTTCCCT
>NW_005841858.1:1405470-1412582 GCF_000455745.1 Alligator sinensis
TGCCAAACCTAGGGGCAGATCCAGGAGGGGTGTACTTGTGCACTTGCACCCTGCTTTGATCCCTGCTCCACCCAAAGTTTAAAACCAACTTCCTGGCAGTGGAAGAAGTGTTTCTAGTCAAGCAATACTAAGGGAGTCACTTGGCTTCATGGTAAATAATAATCTACCTGATCCCTTCTAAACTTTTCAGTCCACAGATGTTAATGACACTCTCTTCTTTTCAACAGCCTTGGGATGCATCTACACAAGATGCTTTACTTGAGATTAGAGCTAATTACTGTGGAGAAAGTGCACAGTAATTTACTCTAATCATAAGTGAATTTGCTACCTGTACATACAAGTAGCAAATTTACTCTTGATTACTTACTGTGCAATATGGCAAAGGTGCTCCTGGTCAGCCAGGCAGCAGGGAGCAGAAAATTGCTCACTGCTGCCAGTTGCCTACCGCCGGGATGGACTCCATTACTGGAGCCCATGTGGGGAAAATGTCCCCCTGTCCCAGCAGCCAGGATCTCCCCACCCCCACTTCCTGTTCACAAAACCCATGTTGGGAGATATTTATCTCCCAGCCTCAACCCCATAGTCACAAGGCCCAGGCTAAGAGATTCTTATCTCCCAGACCTGGGCCCCATGACCACATAGCTCATGCTGGGAGATAAGAATCTCCCATCCCTGGTCCTGAGATTGTGGAGCAGAAACTGGTAGCTCCCTGCTGCCAGTGGCAGAACCTCCCCCAGCAGCAGGGAGCTCCTGGGGGCAGGAAGCAATGTACCAGCCCCCACCAGGAGACAGCTGACTCCAGGCCCCATGCTCCCTGACAGCCCCTGGGCTACAGCTCCCCCTGGCTGCTGCAGGGGACCTGGTGCAGGGCTACAGGGAGTGGGAGCAGTCTGCTGCTAGGAGCAGCCAATCTGCTCCTACGTCCCTACATGGGTACATGTATGCCCAGGACAGTTTACTCTAGAGTAATTTACTCTAGAGTAAACTGATCCCACATTATTTGCACATGTAGATGTACCCTTAGCATTCTACTAGTCAAGCTGTCCTTTGTTCTGCAGTTCCGCTGGCTGTTAGATGATCCTGGTAATAAAACTCCTATTTCTCAGCCTGCAGATTGTTTTTAACTCACTCCAATTAAATTGTATTTGTTTTTGCTTTGATCTTAAACTGCATGATACAGCCCTAGGCCCCTTGCATATTTGTAAACTTTTTTCTTTATTTTTAACTGGAGAAAAAGATGTGTTGTTTCATGTGTAATGATGCACCTCACCATCTCCATTTCCCTCTTCAAATTCTAGATCAGCCCAAAGTCATATCCCATTTCTGAATTTTCTTTCTTTATGCAATAGGGCTACTGAATATTTCAAAATATTTTAATTAATTTCCTGGGTGCCTTCAGATAACTGAGGAATAATGTGCCTGGGCCTTACATGGGCACACTTAAGAAAGGGAGTAGACTGCCTGCCTAACAGTCAGGAAGAATTCAAAGGCAGCTCCGTGGGACAGGCAGAGAGAAGGAACAGAGGAAGGCAAGAGAAAGAAGAAGCATTGCCATATTCCTTCCTAGATGTTGGCCTAAAGGTATTCGACCTTGTAAAAACTTGAAGAGAGCTGCTTGTGACTGAATACGCATGGAGTATGCTAATATTTGAGGCATTATCACAACAAACTACTTTGATACTTATGACTGCTATTTTGTTAAAATTTAAATTAAGGACACAATTATACTGCCATCAGAGGTAGGATTGAATAATAAACATTATTATCACTTATAGTATCCCAAGACTCTGAACTTCAGTTTGATTCTCCTTCATGTGAGCCTAAACATGTCCATTTATTTTAATGGGAAACTTGGGTCCACTAAAAGTAGAGGTAAACACAAACCCAAGCCCAGACCAAATCATTTCCAGGCTTTGGGGCATTTCAGACTGTGCATACAAATATATAAGCAAGTTGTATGTCCCCAATAACAAACGCAACTCAAACACAGCAATTGCACTATTATCCAGAAAGGGTAATCTTATTTCTGCTTTAGCAAAGAAAGGATTTTCTTGTGGGCAGGATGATGGTAACCTAAGAAATGAAGCTTGAGACTGGATCCAAATTCCACTGAAATCTATGGAAAGACCTGGCAAATGAGGTGGCTATTGATCATTATGGGGCTGCAAAAGTATTTTATTATATTTAAGATGAGTTTAAGCTAGGGGTGTCAAACTCATCTGGCCCCACAGGCTGGATGAGTAGCAAAGGACTGGTGCATGGGCCAGATCAAGCCCACAGCCTCCCTTCCCTCACCCCTTGCCCACCTGCTGATCCAGTGCACTCAGCACCCACCCAGGTCTGTCCTGGATTCTGGCTTAATCAGGGTCCATGGGTGCTGTAGCCAGGGACCCATTACCAGCAAATGCTATGGGTGGTACATAGCCTGAGACCTGGCCCCAGTGAGCTCTGTAGGAGCTACACAGCATGAGCACTCCTAACAGGGACAGTCCCGTATAGCATGTGGGTCAATGAATTCTTGGCCTTTGCAGATCAGATCCAGCCTGTGGGCTCTGTGTTTGAAACCCATGATTTAAGCACTTTGATGGCTTTTTCTGTTTATTTCAACTGCAGGATTTACACTAGAACTAATGGATGTATCATCACTCATCTCTCATGACATTCTCATTAAGAAGCTAAGTAGATACAGACTAGATAAAAGTACCATAAGGTGGATGCATAACTGAATCATTGTGTTTCATGTATGAGTATTCATCAATGGCTCGATGTCTAGCTGGAAGGAGGTATAAAGTAGGGTTCCCCAGGGCTCAGTCCTAGGTCTGATATTGTTCAATATCTTCATTAATGATTTGAATAATGAGATTGAGTGCATGCTTAGCAAAGTTGCAGATGACACCAAGTTGGGTACAGTTACAGACACTCTGGAAGGTAGGGCTAGGTTTCAGAATAACCTGGATAGACTGAGGAAATGGTCTGTAATTAATCAGATAAGATTCAACAAGGACAAATGCCAAGTCCTGCACTGGGATGGAATAATTGGATAGACACATACAAACTGGGGAATGACCAGCTAGGCTGCAGTACTGCAGAGGTGGACCTGGGGGGTTACAGTAGACCAGAAGCTGAGTATGAACCAAGTGTGTTCTTGCAGAAAGGCCAATAGCATCCTGGGCTGTATCAACAGAAGTGTCACTTGCAAATCAAGGGAAGTGATTCTTCCACTCTATTCAGCCCTGGTGAGGCCTGGTGAGTACTGTGTCCAGCTTTGGCCCCCTACACTTCCAGAAGGATGTGGACAGGTTAGAAAGAGCCCAGCACAGAACAACAAAAATTATTAGAGGCCTGGGAAGCAAAACTTATGAGGAAGGCTGAAAGAACTGGTGTTATTTAGTCTGGAAAGGAATGCTGAGTTGGGATTTGGGATTTGATTCAGTCTTCAAATACCTTAAGGGCCATTATAGAAAAGATAGAGATAGGCTTTTCTTGGTGGCCATAGGAGACAGGACTAGGAGCAGTACTTTCAAGCTATCACTGAGGAATTTGAGGATGGAGTTTAGGAGAAACATTCTGACTATGGGGGTTGTCAGGCATTTGGAACCAGCTACCTAGAGGCTTTCTGGAATCTCCTTCCCTGGAAATGATCAAGATCATGTTAGACAGACACTTAACTGGGATGGTTTAGTCAGGGATGATCCAGCTGTGATCCAGCGGTTGGACTTGATAACCTTTTTAGGTCCCTTCTTGCCCTAACTTTGCTATGATCCTATTCTTATGATCCTATAATAATTCTAGGATCATAAGAAAGTAAGTCTAGAAGGGACTTAAGAAGGATTATAGGATTGTAAGATTACCTTTGCTTGTCTCAGATAATGGATTTCTTTCTCTTATCTGTTCACGGTCAGATTACTTGGACAGTGCACAAAAGTAGTTGGCTGGTGTGTGAGAGAGGAAGACATCTGACTGGAGCAGTAGCAGATCCACTCAGCAGTGATTATGTCAGCTCCAAGGCTACAACAGCCTTGACAGCTGAGAGAGAAAAGTGACATATCAGGCAGAGCCACACAGTTGCAGAGCTCTGTCCCATTTGGGGGCAGATGCCTTGCCCAGGTTATTTCATTCTTTCCTCACCATCACCCAAGGAAGAACTTCGTTCCTCTGTATGTCAGGGCTTCTGTGGTAGCACTTCGAGAGAGAAACTATGCTTTCTTAAAACAGCTAAACATCTTGTGGTCAAAGTCCCAACAAACAAACAAATGGATTATAATCCAATGTAGTACGCTATTCTGCTAAAAAATAACAGAAGTAGCCTGTTTTGTTATGGCTATCTTGATTCTACTACATGTTCCTTAAGGAGGCATTTGCTTCATATCTCCAAATCTATATCCACAACCCTGATAACTAAAAAATTACTTTTTTTAGAGTGTCACGTTTCTAATGCAAAGTCTGGATTCCAGCAGCTGGAGCTTTAAAGAAGAACATCGAATATATCAGACTTGCAATATTGATTCTAAACTGGGACAGTAGCAGATCCATCCTGCAATGACTACAGCTCAGGGCTGCAGCAGTTGTAACAGTTGTTGTGTAGTCCCTGAGAGAGGGAATTGAGCTGGCAACATTATCAGCACCTACAGAAGTTGCAATATCAAGTACTATATAGTGAAGGATGTTGTATGCTATCATTTGATCCTAAATACCCAGTTAAAGTAATATACATTATTCATATAGTTTTATGTTGACCATAAGCCAAATATATTCTTAGAAACCTGAGATCAAGTACTTTGGTTACACAATGTCTTAATTTAGACATTACACACTGAAGGTCACTATAAAAATACCTTGCACACAATATAATGTCTTGCACAATGTATAAACATAGATGTTGCCAAGGAGACAGATACAGAGTACATGCTATGCTATATGTTGTAAGCTTACTTTGTTTAGAAGCAATTTAATGCAAAATGTACCAATGCTGTCACAAACCTGCCATCTGGAAGTTCACAGGGTAAACAGCATTTTTCAGCACAATTAAAATGTGAAGGGAAGTGCTCTATAAAGGAAACTTTTCTGCAGCATTTACATAGGCAGTCATGTTTTGATGTCATCTGTGACTTTTCCTGTAATAGCCATACATATGAGAATGCCTATGTGAGTCATTTTAGAACTGTTGTGTATTGCTCTTAGAAACAGTGTGGGGAGAGCCTAAGAAACCTGACATAGACAAGTGATGTTATACATACCTAACTGCAAGCCTGAATTGCTTTAATTTCTATGAGGAGTCTCCAAATATGGAGTCTGACAGGAAAAACCTTGATATACGAAATGGCTGAAGTTATCCTCCTGGTATTAACATGAACTTCTTACATAACCTTGTACTCTATGCACAACAACAGGCCACAGGCTTACCATGCCCAGCAGCCCTACCTCAAACACAGCACATCACCTTAGATATGCTGCCTTCTGAGCCAGAAGCGATATAGCACTGTGGGCACTGCTGGGTGACATGGCCCCCTAGCATTACCCCATTAAAATAGCCCACATGCTGACACCTCACAGGCCCAGTGCAATGCTTCTGGTTCAGGAAGCAGCCCATGCAAAGCAGGATTTGTGCTGAAAGACCCTGCTCCTGGACACAATGATTTTGCTGCATAATCATGGTCTGCATAACATCACCTTAAATTCTATTACACCCACTTACCCATCACTTGTGAATTTGGCCTTCTAAAGCTATTTTAACAAAGATTCAGTAATCATCACATCAAACATGTTAGACCTCAATTTTTTTTCTGACTGTCATGGCTATCTGGAACCAACTTGAGACTCTCAGTAAGTTTCTCTTAAAAAAAGAAGAGAGCAAACATCATAGGAAAGCAAAGACGAGGCCCTGCTATTTCCACAATGAGTGGAACTAGTATCACCTATCCAGTTCATACTTAAAGAATTAGAGAGACCTGGAAAGACTTTTGTCATCAACAGGAATATAAATATTCCTTTCACAAGAATACTCTAGCAAATAATATGCTGTACATTGTATATCCCTTTGAGCAGGGTCCTCCTTTCCCAGGAGGGTGAGTCATTTGTCTTTATGGATAAAACATGGTCCATAGATACAGTTCCCAATTCTGCCAGTTGCTGATTGTACAGTGTTGGGCAATCAGTGTTCTGTAACTCAGTATGCCCATCTATAAAATGGAAATTATAATTAAAATATTTACCTTTTTTTGAAAAGCACTTCGAGAACTCTCTATAGGAAGTAAGTGATCCCTGTGTTTTATACAGTACTAAGCACATCTTTATAATAATGATATATATATATACCAAAATATTTTGTATTGTAATGAATGTGAATTTGTCAAGCATCTCTGGATGTCATCAGAAACGGAGAAAGAAACCACTGCACAAAATGAAAAACATTTAACCTTGGGGAAACATCTCGGATTTTCCACTCAAACATTTTTGTGCATGATTAATTGCTTTCCAGTTTTAATTTGAACTCCAGTATTATTAATCAGTTCAATGTCACTAGAGTCATTGTACTCACATATCTTGGCTTAAATATCAGAACTGCCACTCAGCATGCTCATTTCTGCAGGGGTGCTTGCTAAAAATAAAACTGCCCTGAATAAATTTGCCTGCAAGCTGTAAAATAAACACATAAATAAAACTGTTCCACAATAACTTTTCCAGATTGAAAATTGTTATTAATGCCCCATATACTCATCTGGGTGAAATACTAAACACGAAAGAAATACCTTCTTCCCATAAAAGGATTTTGATCTGGACCTGTGGCTTTGTTAGGAACTGGTTAGGAACCAGTGGGGCTCAGGAAATAAATCCTGCCTCCCTTTCTTACAGAGGCTGTAGTGCCTAAAATAACCACTAGTTGAAGCAACCTGATGGCTAAGGACAGATATTCAAAAAGCCAGAGCCTGAATTTATTCAATCGTGGGTAACTGGTGCCACCTTAGTCAGGAGGAGGGCATGTGCCCTACCAGTGACCTGTCAATGGGGAATGTCCCCCCCACAGCTAATCTCACCAACTGGGGGAGGGGGGGCAAGGGGGGGGGTCCCCCACAGCCAATCTCACCAACCAGGAAGTGGCTGGGGGATTACTT
>NW_005841858.1:1412613-1422692 GCF_000455745.1 Alligator sinensis
GTGGCTGCAGTGCTTCATCCAACACTTGTGCTCCCCGCTTAGGCAACAGGTGGAGGGGCAGGTGGGAGCACTGGTGCATCGTCAGGGGATCAGGGGGCCTCTCAGGGAGTGCACCAGCACTCTCAGGGGGATGCATGTGCACATTGCCACCGTATTCAATCTTTGCAGGTTAGTCTAACCTGCATAGACTGAACCGATTTGCAAGTGGACAGACATCCATTTTGACACCTGCCTGCAATGGCTCAGACCAGAAGCCAGGGGGCACTAGAGTAAACCCTTGGCTGGAGGAAAACTAAGTTGAATGAACAGTCATGGCCAGGCCTGGACAGGCCTGGGTGTGATTGGGAAGGGGTTTAAACCCCAACCCTGGCCTGCAGAGACCCCAGCCTGGGTGTGCCTGGGGGGAGGGGGGAAACAGTCCCTGTCAGGGGTCCCTAGCCCCTCCACCCCTATTCACTCACTGACTGGTGGCAGGAGTGGGGGCAGGACCAGACCCTGGTAGCCTGAGGGAAGGTAGTGCTATAATCCCCCCATTTCAGGGAGGGAGGGGGCTGCGGCATGGACACCAACAGGCTCTGCTCATACAACTGGGGCCATGCATCCGGGGCCACAATGACCAGACATCAGTAGCCTGAGGTGGTGAGGACACTGACACAAGCTCTGGGCTGAGTGCCTCCAAGAAGCAGCCACCTGGCCACAGGGAGGGGGCAGGGAGAGGGGATGTGACCTGTCTGTGGAGAATGGGGGAGACCAACTTACAGCTGCCTCCTGTTGCGGTAGTGTGGCCCAGGCTGTGATGACCCTGCGATCAGTGTCAGCCACCTCCCGCCTCCAGCCCCACATGCCATGGTTTGCAGGCAGATTGGAGCACAGCTCCCCAACCCCTGCCCCTCCCAGTGACACTGGTGGAATGAACTATTGCAGTGAGCGGAGGTGAGACACCTGTCACCCACTGCCTGCTCATGGCGATGCCAGGAGCTCATGGAGGGCATGTGAGTGACCCCTGCCTCCAATTGCCCTCACCCCATTCCCCGCAGCCCCAAGAAGCTCCTTGCTCAGGCAAACCAGAAAGTACTGGGAAAAAACATTGAGTGCGGCTGTGCGGTATGTGGCACTGCAGACCCACCTGTGATGCCACACACCACACATTCAGGTGTTCTCCATGCTGCTAGGTAGCAGCATGGGGGCATGACCCTGGAAGATCCTTGGGTCAACCAATGCCAAGTGAAAAAAACGGGGTGGCACACATGGGGCCAGTGTGCACCACCCAAAACTAGAGCCTGGCCAGCCCAAGCCGTGCCCGAGCTGCTGGCCAGGCTCTGAGTGGCAAGATTGCTGTGGCTGCAGCCCCAGGAGGCCACCAGGACTCCAGGTAAGGTTGCTGCGGCCAGCACAATTGCCGGCCTCAGCCTCCCCTCCCCTACCCAGGGTAACCTGCAATGTGCCAGAGGGTGCATGGCACAGGCATTGCCTGGGGACAAGTAGCAGAGGCACAAAGTGTGCCTCTGGTTCTTGTCCCTGGGGGAAACAAATATCCACTCTGGTGGACATGGCTGTAGAGTCCTATTGTCAGATATTATACTCAGGTGGATCCTTTTGCAGAATAAATTATGACAACTGTTTCACTTTGAATCAAAGCTGACATTTAGCCAGAACTGTATGACTTAAGCTTCTATTATTGGCTCTGTACTGAAATTTCTTTAAGGATGTTTTATGCTGGTCTGGTTGCTTTTGTGTTGATTGCACTCTTTCTTCAATTTATTTCCTCACAAGTAGTGGGGGTTTTTTGTTGCTGGTGGTATCCTTTTTGCTCTTTTCTTTCACTATGGTAATAAATCATGCTTTTTACTAATCCAAGATCCAGAAAAAATGTCTTCCAGGTACTGTTGTTGATCATTATTTCATCATGTCATAAGTGAAAATAGGTAGATGAGCAATATTTCAGAGCAATGAGCTCAAGTAATCATATCTTCACCTTGCTAATACATTAAAATTATCATCTATCAATATTCCAGCATAGGACAAACCTTTTTTAAAAATTAGCTCTTTCATTAGCACTTAAACAGGACTTTGTCTTCAAAGCATTGTACAAACACCAACTAATCATTCTCCACAACAGCCCATTGAAGTACGTAAATATGTAATCCCTCCGAGGAAAAATCAAGGTGCAAAGATGTAAATCAGACTCATGTTTAAAGTTGAAGAGTTCATTGTTCTCAGACCTGGGCTGCCTCCAAATACTTCATATATTAAGGAACTTCTCCTCTTAGCAAATGTTCATGTAGAACGTGGCAATATTCATAAAAACTTTCCACTCTAACAATTTATGTTAGAGTATCTCAGGATAACAATTATTTCATAAGTGTCACGGTATCCAGCTGAATATCACTGCTATTATTATTAATATCTCCATTTTTTTTCAGAAGGGCAAGAGGCAGGCATACATGGGGGACCAATCCTGCTGTACTGCAGCTAATCTTTTTCTCAACCCACTTGGTATAGTGGCTTTGTTTCAGATTGTGTTATTGGGAAATGCCTTTGGGGCTGAATGATCTCAACTCAGTATGCTGCAGTATGTTTCTGCCACCAAGGAACCTCCTAGGAGCAATGTTTAATTTCACATGGGAAGGAGTGGAGATCACCATGAACACTCTAAGATTGGTAGCATCTGAGAAGCATGCCAGATGTCCAGTTCTTCTGAACACTCAGTAATATTCTCTCTTCCCCGTTAATACATACAGTACTTATTTTTTGTGTGTGGTCATTTTTGGGGGGGAGCTCATCACGCTAATATTTGACTTATTCAGAGAAACATAAACAGGAGCCGTTGCTCATAAATCATCCTTCCTCTAGCATATTTTTGCCATTGATTCTAGAATCTATCATTTATTTCACTCTGCAAGGGAGAAAAACTGAAGTTTAATAAAAAATAAAGTGTAGCTTACATTTTCCATTGTCTAGTGTTAAAGCAAGAAGGCTTTCTACTGTTGAGTGCCAAGTACAACCAATATCTGTAAATCTGCTATTATCATCACTTCATTGCCTCTCTCAAATGTCATGGTTAATGACTCACTGTTGATTTGCAAATAGGCTCACCTTGTGCAAAATACAGAAATCAGCTGCTTATCCACTAATAACAGGCAACTCAAATTTTCAGCTTCCCTGCCTACAGTAAAAACATGTGGGCACACATGCTCAGCGGTACCAATCTGTACCACATCAGAATAGGACCCAGAAGGAACAGATTCATCTCCTTCCTCTTTAAACTCCATATAACACCCAAGCAGTTACTTCATAGCTATCACTATCTGTTCTATAAGAATGTCACTGAATGCAGGAACAACAGCCTCTAAGTTTTGATCAATGGACCCAAATAGTTGTGGATCCACTCTCCATGCACACAATTCACCTCCCATTGAAATGAATGGAAATGAACCCCCATCATTTTCAACAGGAATTGGATCAGGCCCCTATCCTCCCTGGACCTCATATAAAAAACCTATCCTGCTACATCAATGCCACTGTGGAGCACTTCTGTGCAACATACAACGGATGTAATACTTTGCATAAATTCTTGACTGGGAAACTCATTACCATAGGATATCACTGGGTATCTCTATACAAAATGCATTACTGCTCAGTAGCCTAGTTTACTTCACAGTAAGAGTGCGATTGGACAGTAAAAACCCTTAATCACACTTAAATTTGCTACTTGCACATGCGGGTAGAAAATTTAAGCACTATTAGTTCTGCACAGTAACATTATGTGTAGACATGACCCAAGAGAAAATTTGCCCCCGGGTCTGCCCAGGCACTAGAGGGCTGGCCTGGGCCAGCCCCAGGGCTGTAGGCTACCAGCTGCTCCAAGGCTATAAAAGCCTTCAGACATTTTGTGTCCTGGGGTACACAAACCAGGGAGCCTAAGGGCACTGCAGGCCATGTGTGTTCCCCTGGGCAGGCCACAGGATACCTGAGCCTGCTTGGTGACACCCCAGTGGTGCTGCTAGACACTGTTCTGGTGCACAGCAGCTAGGGCAGTGCCACTGGGGCTGTTGGGGCCAGCAGCCTGCTGAAGACTGCTACAGCCTCTACCCAGGCCTGCTAGACCCCCAGGGCCAGTTCCAGGGATCTTTTATGCAGCAGGGCCAGCACTACCTGCCTGCTGCACACCCACAGCAGCCTGCCCTGTGCCTGCAGATGCTACAGGGCATAGCCTCTGCCATGCAGCTGCCAGTCCCATGCTGTGCTCCTATGCTGGGTGCTGCTGGCAGCTGCCCAGGGTCGGCAACATTGGGACAGCCACACAGGGGTCCAGAGAGATGATATGGGACCCAGTATGACCTCATCCTCCACACTAAGGCCCAGGACCAGATGCATGCACACACCCTTGCCCTCCAACCAAGGCCCCAACTGGAGCCAGGAGGAGACTGGCAACCTTGTGACAGTCTGAGGTGATGTGGAGTTATTGAAAAGGGCAAGCGCTCCAAGACCAACAGTTATACAGCCTTGTTGAGCGGGATGTGAGACCAAAGGCATGACTGGTTGGTGTGACAGTGCCGCATAAAAGCCAAGGCCTTGGAAGGTACAATCAGTTGCTGTGACTGACCACAAATCAATCAGTCTGGCCATGTCCACAAAACCATACCCTTTATGCAGCAGCTGACCAATATTTTGGCACTCCGGGGCCCAGGCCACAACCGTGTGGTTTATATCAACACCGGCAGCCTGCCTGAGCCCCTGCCTTGGCCTGGCACCTGAGGAGGGACTCTCAGGCATGCAGCGCCCATTCCTGCCTAGCTCCCCAACTTCAGCCTCCATCAGCATTTTGGGGAGTCTGGCCAGCACCTGCCTTATCAGCTGTGCAGCCCCAGGACTAATCATGAGGAATGGCTGACCATGACACTACCAGCTGCTAGCAGCACAGCTGCTCCATCTGGGTGCCTGAATCCCATGCCGCACGGGCTGAGGACACCAGCTGCAGCTGCATGCCTTCACCAACTGGGAGGACAATCTGCCAGCCACATGGTAAGCCCCACACTGTGGAGAGGGCCCTACCCACCCCAACTCCCCCCCACCCTGCCTGCCCACAGTCCCTTAGCCCCAGGTTTCCACCCCCACAGCATGCAGGGAGGCACAACACAGCGTCAAACTTTATTGAACAGTCTATACCCCTGCAGCTGGGAAGGTACAGGCCTCTCCCACCCTGAGGAATGCACTGATAGCAGCAGCAATTTCCTCCTCAGCTGTGGGGGCCAGGGACATGTAGTGCTGCCACAGGTAGCCCTCTAGATGATGACAGAAGTTGTGGAACAGCCTGAACTTGTCCCTGTACCTTCAAAGCTCAGGGTCCCAAAGCAGGAGCACAGGTGCACTTGAGGCACCAGGAGGATCATCAGCAGCAGGGCATAGTAGGTCAGGCACCCCTCAACCTGTGCAAACAGCTCATTATGCACCACCTAGGCCACATGCAACAGGGACACACTTAGGGTGTATTGGCAGGGGTGCAGAGGGCTAGCCCTGGGACACCTCCCCATCCCAGTTATCCAGGATCCCCATGCTCCCCTAGCCTGGGTGCCATGGGCTGGGTAACAGTACAGCAGCACAGTAGGTCTGCAGGGAGAGGGCAGGGGGCAGCAAGATCAGGAGCCACAGCAGCAGGTGCTGCCAGGATCCTGGCCTGTCCCACCCTAGGGATGGGGCAGGAAAGGAATGTTGCCTGCAGTCAGCACCCAGCAGCCTGCCAACCCCAGGGGAGCATGCAGGGATGGAAGGCTCAATCAGTAGCTGCCTGGACCCCTGCCTGTCTTGACTTACCATAGTCCCTGGGCACCTGTGCATGGCCAACCCCTGATCTGAGGCTGGGCATGGCCCCTGCTGCCAAGCATCTTAACTCTTAAATGTTGCAAAAATCTCACAGAAGGCTTCTGTCTCATGGCTCTGCAGGTCCAGCATCTGGATGTGAGGGGAGCAGTTGCAAGCAGGGATGCTGGCTTAGGCTCGCCACCACTCACCATTGGGGCCTGTTAGCACCACTGTCCACCTGATAGTTCTTAGGGATCATTTAGCACAATTAACCCTTAAATGGTATGTGAAATCCAACTCAGTGTCCTAAAATCAAAGTCTAACTTTATTAGTATGACAAGTATTAGCTCAGCAGTTTCTATATTCAGAGAGAGAAAAACACTTAGTGTAATGATCTCACCCAATCCCAGATGTTACTTTGCTCGACAGAAAAGGCTGGCCACACAGTTCCTGAAGCAAAGGGTGCGTCATTGTCTGGGATGATCCAGACAGGTGTTGAAGGCTGGATTTATGATGATGACTGTCAGTGTAGCACTATATAGAGTTGCAGACCCTGATGAACTATGGTCAGTCCTGTGAGTTGGTGCCATGAGAAAGAGGTCTTCTACCTTGTATAAATAACCAGCAGTGGTAACCCGGTTCTCTCTTGCCACACCTTGATGGAATTTATAATCTTTGGGAGGTTTTTGTCTGAATGATGTTAATTATACTAATCTCCAACTTCTTCCTCCTGGGGCTCCAACCTCACTTTACACCCCAGCCATTCACCAGCCATATGTTAATATATGATGGGCAAATGTTGCATCTTTGGTAATATTCCTGTTTAGCTTTTGTTCTTCAATTCTAGTTTCTATTCTAGGTGTCACTAGTAAGTAAACAACCACTGTCCTCCCAGTGGAGGATGTGAGCACCCCAAAGCTGTAGAATGTAATGACAGCTTTAAAGCAACTCACCTCAGGTAAGTATTTACTCGCACTCGACTTGGAATGCAATCGTTCCTTCCGGCTTTTTCTTCCTTTCTTCCTTCTGTCCAAGTTCCCCCAAGTCAGGGCTCGACTCTACCTGATATCCTCCCATTTATGGAAAGCACAGCTTGTGTTAATTAACAAAAGAATGGAAGTTCAATTGCAGCTAGGCGATTCCCCGCCTTCGCTACCATCTAATCAAATTGGTCAGCACTGAGACCTTTCTATCTTATCCCCAACTAGGCTTCAGCACTTCACCAGTACCATCTCATCAAAACATTTTTTAAATACCGGGAAAAAAAAAGGAATAACGAAAAAAGTACCTTCCAGTCAGTCTTGAGGCTTGCAGCCTCTGCAACTCAGTCCCGGTTCTGTCAGTTCAGCTGGCATATGCTTCCAATGGGATGTACCTCTCTCATTGTTCTGAGCCCCTCTGAGCTCCAAGACTGTAACCTGATCTCTTTTTTCATTCCCAGGGTCTCTAAATGGCATTCAGGAGGAAGCAGGTGAACATGTCAGCTCTCTCACTCTCTCTCTTCTCCCCCACCTCCCGCCAGCTCTGGGCCAGAAATAGGCCTCACCGCTTGGGGAAATGCCAATCCAGATGGACCAGCAGCTAATAAAGTGGCATTCCAGCTGTTGCTGTGTCCCCTGAAGCTGCTCTGCCTCCAGCATCTCAGGTAAGCTTTTTCCTGTTTCTCTCTTTTTTCTGAAGAGGCAAGGGAAACCTCTTCACAATGACCATGACAACACTTAACTTTCTTGCTTCCCGCTTTTATGTTTTTCTTTAACTTGATTCCTTTGAAAACTCCTTGCTTTCAGATTGGTCTCTGTCCAGTCAGCATATTGTCCATACTTTATCCTGTCAGCATATTCCTGTGTTCAGACCCATCATGAGCATACCACTTAAATTTACCCATTTTCAGGTGTCTTAATTTGGGCACCGTCTATTCTCCCATATCACCTTTCATTAGCATATCCAATCATTTCCCTCTGATTCAGCCAGTTAGTGCCAAGCTCAGTTAATAATAGTTTTATTACCAGCTCAAATTATGTTGCATTAGAAAAACTTCTTACAGTGATAGAAAAGGAAAGAAACATATGCAAGCAAACTCAAGGTCATAAGCTGCTTGCAAGAGGCAAGGCCAGGTGATATTGCAGACACCAAAAAGTTCAAATAATGAGGCTATACAGAACTTAAGCAATGATTAAATTGTGCTGAATATAAAAAAAAGCCTTTAAACAATACTGTAATTCACCACTATAAACAGGTGCAACTTTAAAGCATAAAATATGACAAGCTACCCTAACAGGCCCTACAGATGCATCAGCTGTGCCAGAGTTTTTTAAAGAGGTTCTGCCAGCCACTAGCAGCTGCAGGCAGTGCCTGGATCTCTTTCCCACCCCCCACCCAGTTGCTGCATGGCCCTATTGCAGAGCTGCAGAGAACTGGAAGCAAATCTGCTTCCTAATCCCACATGTGTAGATACCTACACAAAAACTCTCCATTAAATTTAAGTTGGAGTAAATGCATGTGTAGATGTGCCCACTGAGACCAAGAATTTAGCAAAGAGGGAATAAGAACAGTCTTACATGGTTAAGAATACTTAATGATGACAGTCAAAAGTATGCATTTCTACTTTAAGCATATGATTCCACTTCAGACGCTGAATTTTCTGAGGGGAGGAAAAAGGGAAAGCCAGCGTCTGAAGTGGAATCATATGCTTAAAGTAGACATGCATACTTTTGCTGAATGAGAGAGAGAGAGAGAGAGAGAGGCACCTCAGTCCCTTGCAGGACAGAACCTACAGTGAATACTGCTGGTTATGTTTCTTTCTTCTCTTCCAAGCCAGCATTAATTGCTCCTCAAGGTTGGAATGACACATCACATTCTTAGTTCACAGAAGCCCTAGGTATTTTCTACATATGCCTGCCCCTCCGACTGTTTGTGGTTTTCATGAGAATGGAATACATAGATCCTAAAAAGATAAAATGGGTTGCAGTTACTATGCATTAAACAGAGACTGCATACAAATCACTTTGGCATTATTTTTTTTTTTTTTAATTAGAAGTATAGTTGCAGATTTTTTCTAAAAATGTAAGCCATTGTCATATATTTAACATAATGCATTCAAATAAAACAATAAGATACCATAATCAACAATAATGCACCCTTCTAGTACCTAGAAAATATTAGCATGAAAGAATGTCATGACATGTTGTATTAGAATAATGCTAGACATGCAGAATCCCGATCTGACACTAGGATTTTCAAGATCAATATATGGTTTCTTTAGTGAATAATAAGCTGCTAGTGGAGAAAACCACTCAGCATTGTTTATTAGTAATACCAGATACACTGTACGGAAAAAAAAGCAATTTCAAAACCAATCTAAGCCAATAAGCAGTGAAATAATAGTTCATCTGCCACTGAGATTAATATCTCATTCAAAGTAACTGAGTTTCCACATAAATGCAAAAAAGAAATAAATATCAATAATGTAAAACACAATATAGCTGACCAGGGCCATCAAGATCTGTTTAATCAGGTTATGTTCTTTACTACATCATTGAGCCAAACCTTTACCTTTGGGATGGAGCCATTGTCCTCCAAAAATCTTTCAGCTTCTATTTACATCGTAATACTCACACGCAGTCCAAGATCAGAGAGGTGCATTATCCCATGTGAAAACACGAATGGGAAATTCTGTCCCAGGAGATATTGAGATTTCAGGAGCACAGTGCCAACTCCTTTGACCCTCCTGCCCCTTGGAGTGCAGTACTTCTACTGGGGTTAGGGCCTTCCCTCCCACTTCACTACCCACAGGATACTGAAATAAGAGAACTGCAAGAAGCCTGTAGCTCTTATAGAGGTTCCTGGCTTGAGAAATGAATGTGACATGGATAATCTTGAAAGTATAAAGGGAAGTATCTGGTATGGACCAATACATTTGTGGATAACAGGGTGGAGATTGATGAAGGCCCGTACTTCAGAAAAAGAACTATAGATAGACCAAAAGAATAATTGATGATCAGGATCCTTCAGTGAAGGGAATGGGAAATTAAGGCTCTGTACAAGCCTATATGCCTGCTGCCTGTTTGCTTTTGTGGCAACAAGTAATAAAACAAGTTAATGTTAGTGGATCAGTCATGACCAAAGCTATATGTTCATAGATAAGTCCGTCTGGACCTGGGAATAGAGGCAATAGGACTAGGCCTATTCTCTTTTCACTTCCTGGTAAAACTCAATTGATTTTGTTTGAATAGTCTCTGCTGGTGTATCTGTGCCCTTTGTATTTGGCATGTACAAAG
>NW_005841858.1:1422702-1424081 GCF_000455745.1 Alligator sinensis
TCATAATGGGTCTAGCAAGGGACTGTTCCTAGCAAGCGACAAGTCTCTAGTTAGGAGACTGAAGCCCATTATGCAGGTAGCTATCATGAGCTCCCCATAATTACATCACAATGATCACAGATGTTCTGGCTTCAAAAGCATAGGAGCCTCCTAAATTAAATAAAAGAAAGGTCTTTCTAACTATTAGCTTTGTAAGTTCTATTTTATACAGCTGAGCAGTTCTGATTCATCCATCTTATTATTATATTAAGTAATCCCAACATACAGCAAAAGCTGCTCATCAAGGATCCCTAAGTCTTGCATCAACAGACTAATCCTAAAGCCTTTTCAGAAACTTTGCCTGAATAAGCATCCAAAAGCTTCACTATACAACAATATGGCTTTTAAATTGCACTTCCAGCAGTTTCACATCTTCTTCTGTTATCTGCCAACTCAAGATCCAATTTTAAGCAGTTTATGAAATCCCTGAATAGCATAATAAAAAGTACAGGATCTCTTTCCTGAAAGAACCATGCTTAACTTTCTCCTCTCATGATATTTTAAATAGGTGCGAGTCCCCCAGTGGAAAGAAAGATGAATGCAGTAAAGCTTTGAAGCCAAGTTAAGTTGGTTTGTCCAGGTTGTAAAAGCATATCAGTAACAAAATCTAAACAGCGTAACTTTCAGGCAATAACTAACTAGACAGGTTTCAAACTAGCTCTTTTCCCCATTCAGTCTATCATATTAAGGTGAAGATTTATTCTCCTTTTGACTTCAGTTTTGCCCTTTCTACAGTAAAGATCCAAACCTTGGGCCACTTTAAAAGTTGAGTCCTTAACAAGGACACCTTATTCTATTTTTTTCAGGTGCAACCAAATTAAGTTGCAGGCTCTGAATTTACACCATTTTAGATCCACCCACTGATTCTGAAATATTTGAATATTGTGTTTCTTTTCCTAGCAAATGGAAGTACACTACATAACTTCCCCCCACAATGATTTCAACAGTCTGGGGAATGGAAAGTAGTATGGATTCCCAATGCTACAAGCTCGTGCTTGTAGGGAGGCAGTTAGACAGGCCAAAGCTACCATGGAGCTGAGGATGGCATCCCAAGTAAAGGACAACAAGAAATTGTTTTTTAGATATATAGGGAGTAAAAGGAAGGCCCAGGGAGGAATAGGACCCCTGCTAAATGGGCAGAAACAATTGGTGACAGACAGGGGGGACAAGGCTGAACTCCTCAACGAGTTCTTTGCCTCAGTGTTCCTAAGAGAGGGGCAAGACAAGTCTCTCACTGGGGTTGTAGAGAGGTAGCACCAAGGCGCCAGACTTCCATGCGCAGACCCTGAGTTGGTGCAGAGTCACTTGGAAGAACTGGATGCCTTTAAGTCGGCAGGCCC
>NW_005841858.1:1425270-1437560 GCF_000455745.1 Alligator sinensis
TCTTTCCTGCCTATGCAGGGGGTCAGACTCGATGATCTATTGAGGTCCCTTCTGACCCTAACATCTATGAATCTATCTATGACTATTTTAAAATATCTTGCTCCCCAATCTTAACCCTTCTGGATGGCCTGTTTCAGTATCACACTTCTTTCCATGCAATCAATCACTATGTCAGTACTGCCACAGAGGAGAATTTTTACCAGAGAGCAGGGGTTCCCCAAACTGTGGTACTCTGCAAATCCTCCCACTCCCAGAATGACTCAAAAGTACCTAGAGCACTTAACACAACAGAACTACAAGAATCATTCCCAGTGTTACTACTGCTAGATGAAGCTGGGGTGACAGATGCTGAAGACAGAAAATTCTGGTAAACCTGTTGTCTAAAGAACTCTGGAATACAAAGCAGAGAGAGCGAGAGAGGGTACACACACACACACACACACACACACACACACACGGAAGAAGGGACAGGGGCGCAGGAAGAGCCATTCAACCTACTTACATCCCTGTGTTGATGTACGAATACTGTGGCTGGCCTCACTGTTATTATAGTCCGGTGTTCTGTAGTTTAAATTCTGGATATACCTACATACTACAAAGCAGTGCTGTGCACAAAAACCCAAGTTAGCTCCGAGTCGGCTTGCTTAGGTACTGGTAACATTATTATGGCACTCCACAGTGGTGTAACAGCCAGGGTTTTCTCCCTGGATGGTAGCTGCGGTAGGGACCCTGGCAGCTGCAGCAGCTGGGCCGGCAGTGGTGGTGGCTGCCATTAATGTGCCACCTCTAAGTAGACACCTGGTCACCCACTGTTCGTTGCACTACTGGCACTCCATCCAGGCTAAACAGCCCTACTCAGAAGCATAGCATACTAGCCTGGGCAGAGCACTTCCAGGCAGCTGATCTACAGGCTAGCTAACTTGCTTTTTTCTGCATGACGTTGGATTATTCTTAGCAAATGAAATGCAAGTTCTAGGTTTACCTTATCCACACAAACGTATCATTGCAATGTATTAGTCAATTCCATCTCTGGCCTTCATACTTTATGGACAAAGACTGCATACAATCAATCAGTGCTGAAATGTATCCACTTTAAATCATTTTAGATTTTTTGATCATTTGGGAGAGCTCTGCTTTCCTTTTGCAAAACTTTATTTTTAAGTGGATAGAGACTAGCTGAAGTATAATGGGAAAGTAAAAGCTCCAGTATTAAAAAAAAAAAATCCTGAAGAGCATTCAACAGCACAGCAAAGAAGAGTCAAGCTAGTAGTGTCCCCCAGTGTCCAAAAAAGCAAAAGCAGTGTGAAAGACACTAAACCATAGCATCAGACATTTTAAACTGTGGATGCACCCTCCTAATTTTATCATGAAGGAAAATGCTCACCTCAGAGAAGAGGAAAAAATATACCAGTTAATGGAGGAAATGAACTACAAGTGCTCTGGTGCCTTTCACAATGACAGGCTAACCAAAGAGCTAACCAAAGAGAAACTGTAGTTTGCCCTCTCCATTCACCTGTGTGCACCCTTAGAGAAGAAAAATGCAGTGATAAATTGGCTTGTAGACACTTTTGTACTTGCTCTGATGTCAGATAGGAAAAGGGCCCAAAAGAAAGTTACTGTACTTTTATAATCCTCTGCTAGAGGACAATGATCCTTGTATGTCTGTTAATACAAGAATGCCAAAGGGCACCAATCAAGAACCAGAAGTTTATTTCACTCACTACAGTGCAAATAGACAGTAAGAAAATGTTCTCTGCCATGATATGCTTATTACAAACCATAGCAGATGGATCAAATGAGAAAAGGGAGAAGGGAGAACAAGAAACCAAAATAAGCCCATTTTGCAGTTTGCATTAGCTCGCCACATGCCTGGTGCCAATAAACCAATGCTGGTAACTTAATTTTCTTGATGCTAGAGCTGTGTGGACCCTTGCAGCACTCTTCCCATACACAATGCTGTTTGTGAATCGCATTTTGTTCTACAACAGGGTGGCGATAAAGCCTGCCCTTCAGTTTCAATTTAGATTTGATGAACTCAAACTTCCAGGGAAACATTTGCAACTTTATAAAGTTGCTATCCTAAATTTGCTTATTGCACAGCTGGCAGTGGTAGATGCTGTACTGTTTTCCTCGCTGCCCCACAGAGGATGCTTTCATTCTTATGGCTCACAGTCCTTTGCAAACATAGATTTTAGTTACCCAGCATGCTTGCATAGTGACCATTAATGCATGCATATCCTGAATAGAGAAACTGAAGAACAAGGGGGTGAAATGAAAGGTCACACAGCAGAGACAGGACAAATATCCAGGAGTTCTGAGCTGTATTTTCCCCATTTTAAACACTAGCTAACACTTCCTGCCTGGGAGAAAGGGCAATTGACTGGGAATAAGATTTTTCTTGGGTGAATTTTCTCCTTCTATGGACTGTTTGAAATTAGGTGGCAAACCTTCTGGTTTGTTTCTTTCTTGAAATGTTCATTATTATTACTATTAACAATAATAGTGATTAAAATAAATCACTTGAAATAACAAGAGTAATAACAACATTAATAATAGTGCTGATGCCGATGATGCTGGTAGTTGTTGTTTTGCAAAAACACTTTTAGAATGAGTTCCCAAACATACGACTGTCTCCTCTCCTTACAGCTTTTCACCCTTCTTATGTAAATGAGCTCAGGAGTACTTGTTCTGTATTAATTAAGTATCAATATGAACATCAAAAAAGATAGCCTTCTGAGAAAGTGTGAGGAATAGTACTCCAGTACTGGCAACTGCTTGCAAATACATATAAACAGTTAATACTTTTTACCAGCTTTCTGGGGTTTTTCCAGAAACTCAGGTTTATTCTCTCATTCTAAAATTGTGCATTTTGAAGCCATTATTTCATCTACTTGGGCCTCATCCAGGGAAGTCCTTAGCTCTTTCTGGAAAATGCTGGGCACCATTTTCTCCCAGTGGTATCTGCTTTTGCACAGCATCTTGTAAGATAAGGTCCTGAGAAAAGATTGTCAATTTAGCTTAGATTGAAGCCTCAGTGCTAAAATGGAGATGCAATTATATTAATGGAAAAGCAGTGCTTGTCTTTGTCAGGTAACTCTCTTTAGGAGTTTGTATGCGCTTGGAATGGGTTCTGACTTCTATCAGATCCTTCTAGGCAGCTATTTTTGTATTTTATTCCTTCAAGTCCTTCTATAATGACTATCAGAGAGTTATATCTACACACCCACAGTTACCATGGGGGAAAGAGAGTAAGTTAGTTAAATCTATTTTTAACACCAAAGGAAAGTTATTTATAAATAGATACATCTTTATAGGCGGAATATATTCCTTATGCTCAAGTGAATAGCCTTGTTTATGAAAAGCATTTTTAAACAGGTAATTTTAGTCACTGAATCAAGGAAAACAACATGACACTTGCATGACTTTTCTTGAGTGCAGCTATTTTGATCACCTTGAGCTTGAACACAACAGAATCAAAACAGTCACTATGGAGCTGTTTGGCCATTTATCACTTGTTGTGAGCAAAACAGGTTTCAGTATACAGACATGACTTTCAATGCCTAGTCCTGAAGGAGTCAGGTAGCCTTGTCAGCAATTAAAGTCTTTGGTAGTAATACAAAAGGAGGCCCAAAGTCTTCTTGGTCTATTTTTAATTAATATGTTCAAATTCTGGGTTTATCTTAGAGGTTGAATGGACTTGTAATACCCAATTAAATTAGTCATTTATACCCAATTTATCAGTGTGATATCAAGTTAAATATGATAAGTTCCATAGAGTTGTTATGATGAACTACTTTTGAACATTTTACTTTGGTAATTGCACCACTATAAAACTAGAATAGCAAAGTGCTGAATCAGGCCTCCCATTTTCTTGAGCGACTTCAGTGCTAACAATATGTTGAAACAGGTCTATGGCCTTTGAAAAAGAAACAGATTAATTATATCATAAGTCTGTCATGATACAGACACCCCTGGAATGGCCGTGATGTTTCTAGGGCACCATGACCATGCTGGCTGCTCCCTATGGGCACCTACTAATCTTGCCTGCCACATCTTGTAGTTATTAATGATGGATTGGGAGGCTGCCCTCAAGTTGCTGCTCGCTCGGTCACAGTCCTGACAGTCTCCCCTAAACCCTGTAAGTTGCTGGACCCCTTTATTGGGCCCCACACTCGGGAGGGGTCTTATGATACCCACCCCTGTGACAGCTGAAATTATGTTTGTGTGATAAAGGTGCTTGCAGAAGGCCCTATAAAGATCAGACAAAGTGTTTTTCTATATTTGTTTAGATATTAAGCTATATATTGTTGCTAAAAGCCTAATTAAAGATTAAGATGTAGTGAGGCCTTGTATAAAAGTAAGGCCTAGTAAATTTAGCAAAGCCTTGAAGTAGTAAGGCCCTGTAGCGTAGTTAAAATTACCTTATCAAAGAAATGCAAGTCTTGTACTGCTAATTGGTCAGTCTAAGGACAGTTGAAGTAAAAGGAATCTGAGTGGTTGTACGTTATCAGTATCATTCAGAAGCTATAAATGAGCTGAAATATTTGGAAACCATTCAGAAGGAAGATACAGCTCTGTGAAAAGGATTAGTTAGCTGTTGCCGGGATCAGTGGGCCCGTGGACCTCGAGGAGCCAAAGGACTGTATTCCAGGGTCCTTCCCGGTACCCCTTTGGACAGTGTTGTTCAGGAACACGTGACTTCGCTGAACTTTGTGGAAAGAGAAGCTTGCTGTGTATCAGGCATCAGAGGGGACTGCCGATAAGTTGCTGATGTGGATTGCTTTTGTCTCCCATTGCTTGTCTTGTTACTATGCGTAGTTGTGTTTTTGTTAAGTCAATAAATCTTTCTTACCTTTCTACCCCTGACCATACTCTCAATCCCGAACTCTCCGCAGGTGGCTGGGACACACCCCCCAGCCTTATGGGCTAGATGTGTGACTCTAGAACTGTCCCTTTATCCTGCCCCATGCCTGACAGATGTTATACTGATGTTGTCTCCTTGAGTTGAGGCCTCAGCTTAGTCTGGCCTCAGTAACTACACCCACACTGGCACTGGGGTCTGCCCCCCCCCCAATCACTGCACCCACACTGGCGCTGGGGTCTGCCCTGCCCCCCAGTCACTGTGCCCACACTGTAGTGGGCCCCCAATGAGGCCTCCTCCTTCCCCAATAGCCTCAGCCCAATCCACCGGTTTACAAACAGAAATCAACGTATGAGCCCCTGGGCTATAACATAATGCAATCAGTTCAGGGTGTGCTCTGTCCCTTTAAAAGCATTAGATCTCCCCCCTAGCACTAAATGCTTTGCAGGCCAGGAACCCTTATGAGCTCCTGGAGCCTCTTAATCCTACCAGAAGTAGAACAGGTAGTCAAGCATCTCTACTTAGTTTCCTCTAAGAGAGTTCCTTCCCCCTTGGCTGCTGACAGAGAACTGCCCTCTAGTCCCAGCCGTGGGGTTTATATGTGCCCAAGGCCCTGCCTCTTCCAGTCAGCTGACCACCTGCCATGGTAACCTGCAGCTGTGGGGTTCCTGCCCGACTGCTAGGGCCCTCTCTCTAGGAAGTTTCTGCCCTGAAAGGAGCAGGCACCTTAGCCCCCTGTGACAGTCTGTATCAAAGTAAGCACAATACTGAATCTCTGACACCCAACTCAACAAGTGAAGGCATGCATTTAGTGAAGAGTCGCCTCAGCTGAGCTGTGACTTGAGGTTGGTGACATTTCAGAAAAATCCTTCAGATTTACTCAAAAATATGGAAAAATCATCAAAACTAAATATTTTATTTGGAACAAATTCCATGTTTGCCCAAAATTAACATCTTTATTTTTTTTTAGGGGTGGACAAAATAAATTAGCTTAGTTCAACACAATGTTTAACTTCAGTCCCCCCACCAAATAGGAAAATCCATAATTCCCACAGCTCTAATACAGATGCATGAGGTGAAAGGCTGAGTCTTCATTTTAAGTTTAATCTTTCCTCATAGAAAACCTAAAGGGGTTCACCAGACAAAAGCTTTATAATTTAATTGAGGCAACAGGCTGCCTATAGTAAATCAAATGACTATACAAGACAATTCTGAAGGAAGGTCTGGCAAGTTCCAATTGAATTAAATATTGTTAGACTGAACAATAATGTTCCTTTCCCACTGATGCCAGGGAGACTCTTCTAAACATTTGCCATGTATAAAACAAACTGAATTTACCAGCTTCCTGATGACATTTATTAGTTTCATACTAAAAAAAAAAAAAAAAAGAAAAGAAAAGAAATTACTCCTTTCCCTAGAATACAAATGAAACTGATGCAGAGAAAATGGGATACGTTAAATGTCTTCCAGGAAGGAAATGGGAGAGGGTACAGGGTTTTTTTGATGGGATATTTTTTAATAGGGCTGTGCAAGGCTTCGGACAGAGCTTTGGATCTGGGAAGCTTTGGACACTTCGGGGCCCGAAGTAGCACATCTGGGTTGAAGCGCTGGCCTTGTTCTTGTTCGGCTTCCTGAAGAGGTTCAGAGCTTCCAAAGAGCTTCGGAGCCGCCTCGGAGATTCGGCCATAGGGTATAATGGGGAAACAATAAAATATCTATAACTTTGTTGGTTTTTGGCTGATTTGGATGAAATTTTCAGGGATGGTAGATTCTGTAGAGAGCATAAAGCCTGCCAAGTTACAAGACTATCGGTGCAGGGGTTTGGGGAGAACTGCACCCTAAATTCTTGAAAGCAAAACTCATGTCACGCCTATGTGTTACAACACAGAGGGGTCAAAACTGCAGGGCTGGTAGCTCTTGCTGCAGTCACAAAGCCTGCCAGGTTTCAAGAAGGTCGGTGCAGGGGTTTGGGGGGAACTGCCCCACAAGCTGCAGACAAGCAAAACTGGTACCATGGGTGCTTGTGGGACTGACTATCTCTGGCTTGGGACGGGAGGGGAGACACTGCTGCAGGCCTGGCTGCTGAGCTGCTGTGTTACCAGTTACCAATCAATCAATTATGATTCACTCAGGGACCAGGGACTCAGGGACCAGCTCAATACACAGGACCTAGCTACTACATAACGACTTAATGAACATCAATTCACACCTACAAAACCAGGCTAAGGAGAGGAAAGACTCAATACAGACAATCAACTGCCCGAAGACAGACACAGTCATGGCACGAGTTTTGCCTGTCAGCAGCTAGGGGTGCAGGGCCCCAGACTCCCCCTGCACCATTCTCCCTGACAGCTGGCAGGCATCACAGCAGGGGCCACCATCCCTGCAGCTGTCACCCCACTGCACCTTAAGATATGCAGGGTCACCCATGGCATGAGTTTTGCTTGTATGGCACGAGTTTTGCTTGTCCACAGCTTGGGGTGCAGTTCCCCACAAACCCCTGCACCGATCTTCTTGAAACTTGGCAGGCTTCGTGGCCTCAGCAGGGGCCACCACCCTACAGTTTTGACCCCGCTGTGTTGTAACACACAGCCATGACATGAGTTTGGCTTTCAAGAATTTGGGGTGCAGTTCCTCCCAAACCCCTGCACCGATCTTCTTGAAATTTGGCAGGTTTTATGCTCTCAGCAGAGGCTACCATCCCTGCAAGTTTCATCCAAGTTGGACAAAAAACAACAACGTTATAGATATTTCATTGATTCCCCATTATATCCTATGGCCGGATCTCAGAGGCGGCTCCGAAGCTTCAGAGCCACTTCAGCCGGATTGAGGTGGAAACCCAGTCCGCAGCTCCGGATCGGATTGTGGCAATCCGAAGCGGCTGGATCCAAAGCGGATCAGATCACTGCTGACTCACACAGGCCTATTTTTTAATGATTAATAAATATTGGATACCTAAGTCCTGGTCAACATATTGAAACTGGCTCCCATTCTGAATTTGTATGTCTGGAGCTAAGCTATTATGTTTTCAGTATGCAAGGTTCAGGAGAGTCCAAAATGGGGATGGAATAATATGACTTTGATTATTGGGAGGAGACTCTTGGCCCACATGTATTCACAGGGACTTTGATGGGAGTTCCTTTAGACACAAGAAATCAGTCATGTGAACTACTGTGGTGGAACTGGTCTGAACCCTGGTCAGACTTGTCATTACAAAGAGAAAATTAACTGCTAAACAGCAATGTAATTTTCCCTTTCTTTTTTGCAAGAGATACCTGTGGACCAAATTCTAGAAATGCAATGATTCTGCACTTGCTTCTGCTTATTTCTGTATGATACATTATTTCTCAAAACTCTGATACTGGTGATGATCAAGGTAATGTCAATAAATCAGCATTAAACATGAAGTGTCTTACCCATTCTCAGAGAGATGCTGCAAAAGCGATCATGTCTTGACAAGTACTGAGATTTTCTTTTCACGTAGGATTTATTTGTTCTTGCTCCTGATGTCTCTGCTGCTGGAATCTGTGAGGCATGTTGTTCTCTGTAGATATGTAGCTTTTTTAAATCCCCTTTCTTTGTTATTTTATGTGAAATAATTAAAGAGGCCAAATGCTTTGAGAATGTGGGAATGGTTCTCACTTGCAGATAATGGGTACATTCATATGTGATCTTTCTGAATTAGAAACACAGTCAAGTCTCATTTATCTGAAAATTAGTTGATAAACTCTGTGTGTCTTCAGAAATCTGTGTTCACTAAGCCTCTTTATAATGTCTATAGTCTTTATGTGTGTGATATCTTTTATTAGACCAACTGGATAGTTGGGAGAGCTGTTGGACAAGTTTTTGGGCATCGTGTACCCTTCCTCAGGCACCTTATTTTTTGTGAAGAAAAGGTATCACAAAAAAGATTGACTTCTCCATATTTCCTGGAACATCATGGCTACAATATTCCAGCACTACCTCAATGAGAGCAGGATTCAACTCTCAAACTAGAAACACTGGTAAGTGTATCATTTATCCCTAGGAAATGCCCTAAGGATTCCCCAGCTCTTGGTGTTTGCCAGTATTGTGAAAACTAATTGCTGTTTTCTTCATGTAATTCTTAGCAAAAATCCACTTGGCTGAGAAATGTTGCCTAAAGAAATAACAAACATTTATACAAAGGTTATGAAAAGCCAAAAAAAGGGAAACAGTAAAGGTTATCATTCTTGCAACCCCCTGCCAGCTGCTCTGGGAAATTATTCTAGTAACTTGACTGAAATTCTTAGCCCTGAGAAAAGAGAAAGATTGAAAAATGAATGTTCAAACAACACATGAACACAAAGAAAAACCATGAAACTGATCAGCGAAGGCAAACTTCCTGCTAACTCCTGAGGCAGGTGCTGGAGTTACCCTGAGGCCCACCTTAGTCTAACATTTATTTCCAGAGGTTACACACCAAAGAAAAGACCACACGGGTTCACTGCATACAATCTGTCGCAGAGCCCAGTTCAGGTGAAGGATACCCTACTGTGTGCATAATATTTGTGTGTGCGTAATGAATAGCTTCTGTAAAACGAAGTGTGCATGAGCTTCTACAAAGAGTTAATTAAATATCACTTTAAAAAAAACAACCATTTTCCTTAAAGTTGGTAGGAATACTCAGCAGCCATCCTCCTCTGTAGTAGCAGTTGACCAGCAGAGGCCTCTTTGATAGGCACAGTGCACGTGGACAGTTTTCCTTTGGCAATTAGTGGCTTAAACTGGCCAGGCCACAAAGAAGAATGCAGACTACATTCCATTGATGTACTTCCTTGAAAAACAATCTACGTGAAGGGCAAGGCTTTGATCATCATGAGGAGGAGGCTTTAGAAATACCACTATTTCTTTGTCCCCTGGTTTACACGCAGTTCAGCCCAGGAAATTAAGCACAGTAATGAAGCCCCTCAAGAGATATAATGAATCCCAAAGAACGGCATGATCACATTCAACCAATTATGGTCCACCTAATGGTGATTCTGTCTTGCACCTATTTCTCTACTTATATACAAGAATAACCCATGTCAAAAGCTTTAATAAAAAAATTAATAAAAGTCCAGGTATGTTATCTCCATTGCATTCTCCTCATCCATCAAACTTTATCAAAGAAGGAAAACATGTTGGTTTAACATGATTTGTTCTTAACAAATTCATGTTGCCTGTTAGTAATCACCCTTCATTCTTCAGATATTTAAAAATCAGTATTTAATACTTTTCTGTATTAACTTCTCAGTTGTTGAAGCCAGGCTGACTTTGGTTCCTCACTTTTTCCAAATTCCAAGCTGGTCATTATGTTAACCCTTCTCCAGTCTTCTGGGTCCTCCCAAGTATTATTGCTAGTGATTATGAAGCTTTTCATTTGGTTCCTGAAGCATCCTATGGGAAATACCATCAGACCTTTATGACTTAAATGTATTCAATTTTTTTCAAAAATTCTCTGCGACATTCTTTACTTACCATGATCTACAGGTCTTCCTTTTCTTTGTTTATATTAATTTTGGTAGTCATAAGGTCACAGTTTGTTTTCTTTGTAAAGACTGAATCAAAGAAGGTATTGAGCCCTGGCACCTTTGTTTCATTTGTTAATACTTCACTTTCTCCATTGAGCAACAGAACCACAGTTTCCATGCTCTTTCTTTATTAGTTGACATATTTGAAGAAGCCATACTTGTATTTGATACCTCTTGTTGCTTGTAAGTTCTTTTTCCTTGGCTTTCTTGATTTTGTTCCCTACATATTTATTTTCTTTGTATATTTCCTTAATGATGTGCCATTCTCTCAATTACCTGTATGCTTTTTTTTTTAATTTCAGATAGCTAAAAGCTTCCTGTAGAGCACCATTGGCCTCTTGTAGTTCTTATTGTCAAGCTTTCCTCTGCAATAGATTAGCATGTTGATGAGCCTACGCAGGAACTTCCAGCCTTCTTGAACTTATGGACAGACAAATTTAAAAGGAAAATGAGAGCTTACCTACTGTTTCTCTGAGTCTGAAACAAGGATGCTGCATTTCAAAAAGGAAGGTTTCATCTCTGTTCCCATTTTTACCCCTTAAAAATCATGAATTACTTCCATGCTCATCTCCTCCTAATTTTGCAACCACCTTCATCTTTGCAATTACTACACTCCTATTGCTCAGATCCAGAGCCAAGATGGATGACTCTCTAATCATTTCCTCAGCTTTCTGAAACAGAAAGTTGTCTTCTACACATATTTAAGAACTTTCCTGACATATTATGTTTTGTTGTATTTTACTTTCAACAGATCCTAGGGAAGTTAATTCCTAGCTCTTCTATGTAAGAAGTTCTTGTATGTTGATTTGGTCTTCAGAGACTTCTTGACAATATCATATTCTAAATTATGCTTTCATTAACATTTTCTTTCATTTGTTAAACACACACACACACACGTTCCCCAAAAAATGGAAAGTACTTTTCGTAACAGCAAAACAGCACATGCTGGATCGGAAGGGAAAACTACCTTAGATTTTAAGAGTTTTAGTCTTTACATTAAAAATGACAAATTGGGCTTGATAACATGGAACCTTTGCCCTGTTACTGGGGGAGGGCTATGAATAGGGACCTATCAAATTCATGGCAGAAGTGGGGTACGCTGTGGCTCTTTTAATTTTGCAGGTTCCCTCAAGCCCTGCCCCCCCCGCAATTGGTGGTGGTACCTCAGTTGCAGCTTGTTCCTGATCAGTGGGGAGGCATAAACTGAGGGGAAACCAGCACGGGTTCATGGCAGGCAGATCGTGCCTGACCAATCTAGTTTCTTTTTATGACCAGGTTATGAAACGCCTGGACACAGGAGGTGGGGTGGATGTCGTATACTTAGACTTCAGGAAGGCCTTCGATACAGTATCCCACCCCATACTGGTGAACAAGTTAAGAGGCTGTGACTTGGATGACTACACAGTCCGGTGGGTGGCGAATTGGCTGGAGGGCCAAACCCAGAGAGTCGTGGTGGATGGGTCGGTTTCGACCTGGAAGGGTGTGGGCAGTGGGGTCCCGCAGGGCTCGGTCCTTGGACTGATACTCTTTAATGTCTTCATCAGTGACTTGGACGAGGGAGTGAAGTGTACTCTGTCCAAGTTTGCAGATGACACAAAGCTATGGGGAGATGTGGACACGCCGGAGGGCAGGGACCAGCTGCAAGCAGATCTGGACAGGTTGGACAAGTGGACAGAAAACAACAGAATGCAGTTCAACAAGGAGAAATGCAAAGTGCTGCACCTAGGGAGGAAAAATGTCCAGCACACCTACAGCCTAGGGAATGACCTGCTGGGCGGCACGGAAGTGGAAAGGGATCTTGGAGTCCTAGTGGACTCCAAGATGAACATGAGTCGGCAGTGTGACGAAGCCATCAAAAAAGCCAATGGCACTTTATCGTGCATCAACAGATGCATGAC
>NW_005841858.1:1437951-1438363 GCF_000455745.1 Alligator sinensis
ACTCTTTCCTGCTTATGCAGGGGGTCGGACTCGATGATCTATTGAGGTCCCTTCCGACCCTAACATCTATGAATCTATGAAACTGTGGCTTTAAGTATAGTGCCATTTTTGCCTCCCACCACTATCTGACGGAGGGGCCCTGGGTGGCCCTGCTGTTTGCTGCTGACTGTCAGGGAGGCAAAAATGGTGCCATGTTTAAAACCATGGCTTTAGCTTCCCTGCTGATTGGGATGGAGTGGCAGGGTCCTAAATTAATCAGTAGTGAGAGTGGGGCAGGGAGAGGGACAAGGTCAGGGTGCCTATGGAGGAACATGTGAGATTAAGGGAGCCGCCATCAGGGCCAGCCCACAGTGTTTTGGGGCTCCATGCAAGGCATAGCTTTGGGGGTCCCTGACGCGAAGAAGGCATCACC
>NW_005841858.1:1438438-1499118 GCF_000455745.1 Alligator sinensis
GGAGGGGCTCCTAGTGCTGGAAGGGGAGGCTGGGTGGACCCTCCTGGGCCTGGGCAGGGAGGCAGATGCCCACCACTTCTCCCTGCTCCCCATCCACACTACAGCCAAATATACAGATATATATGGCAGACAAGTTTCTTTGGGTAAATCTGATATCTTTTATTAGATCAACTAAATAGTTGGAAACATTTTTCTAGCAAATTTTCAGGTTTAAAAACCCTTGGTCAGGCTGAGGAAGCATCTGCAGTTGGTGTGTGCTCTTCCTGGATGGAATGAATAGTAAAGAAGCCAGAGGCTGGTCTGCATGCAAGCCAGAAAATGAAAATGTAAATTGAGGAGTCAGTGGGTAAGAGTCACTATGTTTCGTGGAATCAATCCTTAAACCGCTTGTTACTGAAAAAGCAAGTTTTGTCCAAGACGCTGCAGACTGTGTACGAAAACTTAAAAACACAGACCACCTTCCCAGCAACAACCTCCTACCCACCATGCATGTTACCAGCTTATATACCAACATCCCACATCAGGACAGCATCCAAGCCTGCCTTACATACCAGCAAGAGCAAGATGACAACTCTGAGTACAGACCCAAATATATTACTGAACTTATACACTTCATCTTCACAAACAACAATTTCACTTTTAATAATCTACACTTCCTCCAGACCAGGGGCACAGCTATGGGCACCAAAATGGCCCCCAGTATGCCAACCTTTTTATAAGCCACCTGGAACAAATCCTCAAAGACTGTACCATCAAACCCTTGCTATACTTAAGATATATTGATGACATCTTCATCATTTGGACTGAAAACCTGCAATCTCTGATTGAGTTCCATCCAAAATTCAAAAATCATCACCCCTTCAGCCAACTATCTTTTGAACACTCTAGCACCAACATCTCCTTTTTAGACATGATAATCAGCATCCAGAATGGTAAAATACAGACCACGTTATACAAGAAACCCACAGACCAACATACAGAGCTGCACAGAACCAGCAATCTCCTAAACACACCAGGAAACCTGTGATATACAGCCAAGCCCTCAGATCTTACCAAATTTGCACTGAGGAGAACACCCAGGATTGCCACCTCACTAATCTGAAAAAGGCTATCACACAACAAGGACAATCCTCCAGAGAAAAAGATGCACATTTAAAAGAGCCACCCGGATACCACATGAAGAATTGCTGCAGTGCAGAAGGAAAACCCCCACGGATCGCACACCGCTGGTTATGACATATCACCTCTCCCTCCAACCTATATGGAAAATCCTCAGACAATTGCAACTCATACTAGAAGGAGGCCCAATTCTTAAAAAGATCTTCCCAGATCCACCTATCCTAGCCTTCAAACAAGCACTGAACCTCGCTAACCTCATCACCAGAAGCAAACTTCCTACAGCCCAAAACACACTGAATGGATGCAGGCCATGCCATGAAAAGAAATACAAAACCGGCCAACATATCTCCACAATAACAACACCCCACAACAGATCCATCATCATTCCTGAATCTTACGCCTGCACCTCCAGATGAAGGACCGCCCCTGGGGATGCCAATTAACTAATTAATCCAGAGGGTCATTAATCCTTTATGACCCACGGGTATTCAGGTTCAGGACAATAAAATAAGTTAATATCACTGAGCATTGAGCTACTGCCTGACCCCACTCAGAGTTAGGAAGAGTAGCTACACACTACAACACAGGTAGGTTGAGCAATATTAGCTGTATTACACAACAAAACCCATGCAACAGCTACCCAACGCAATATTCCTGTAACACCCAAGCTGCAACACAATACAATACACCCAATGGGACAATAACCCAATGCACATCCCAAACCCAATGTCCCTGATCACACAGCCAATCAGCTACACATTACAGTGAGCTTTGGTCACTACACAGTTAACAGCTATGCAACTTTACAGACAATCCAGAAACCACAGATGGCAGCAAGAACACCCTGGGTCTAGTCAGGAGAAACCCTCTGACAGTCCCTGAGGATTTCTACCTTTTCCCTGCTTAGGTACTCAGCATCTCAAATAGGGAAAGGGTGATGCTTTACCCAACTGCAGCTTCCACAGCCAAAGCGCAAAGGAAAGAGCACGAGACAAGTAAGCCTCAGCAAGCTCAATCCCAATGACCAGGTCACAGCAAGGAACCTGCACTTGATGAACTCCCACACCCCAAGAGCCCGGAGTCAGGACTGTCTAGCCAGAGTGAGAGCAAAACTGAGTCCGAGCCTGAGCCTCCAGAGCTCCTACTGGCTGCTCTGGACAGGATTTATGGCCTTCTAAACATGCCACCTGTCACTCACCCAATGGTCCAATCATTGCCCTTTTCACAATACCCAATCAAATTCAAACCTGAGCAATACTTAAAAGGACCAATCAATTCAAATTATTTCAACTCAATACAAGCAACATTATTATAACTGCCTTATTAATTAACATATCGACATTGATAAACAGTTGCCTTACCATTACACACTGTGCATGCCCAGATCTTAAAAGTAGGTCATGACTTCATCAAGGTTGAGAGTTCAAACCCTCTAGACACTTGTCACCTCTAGTCAAATGGTGCATGCATGGATATTCTACATAGAAACGTTATATATCTCATCCAGTGCACCAAATGCCCTGATGGAAAATATGTAGGAGAGACTAAAGAACAACTGCACACCAGAATGAACGCACACTGGAAATCTATTAAAGACCAGAATACCCAGTTACCAGTGGAGGCACATTTTTCACAAGAAAACCACTGTCTCTCCAATCTCTTAGTTCTAATCCTCAAAGGGAATTCACAAAACACTTCTCACAGATGAGCCTCTGAACTTTACTTCATCAACCTCCTGGATACAAAAAAAATCATGGACTAAACATAGAAGAAATACAAACATCTCGAACTCTTGGTTCTAAAATGATACCTTTTATTAGACCAACTGGGAAATCACAAGAAATTGTCCTTTTCTGCAAGCTTTCAGGCTCAAAGGCCCTTCATCAGGCTCTGAGAAAAGTATAGATGGTAAAAAGTTCCCATAGGTAGGAAATAAACTTCATTTTTGCACAGAGGGAGCTGGAGATGGCAAGCTGTCCCTCTGGGTCCAGCTTTTTCTTGTGATTTCCCAGTTGGTTTAATAAAAGGTATCATTTTGGAACCAAGAGTTCTACATTTTTGTATTTCTTCTCATCTCAGACCAACGTGGCTAGCAAGTACATCCCTGAAACATGGAAGATACCAAATTTTAGCCAATTTTGGATTTTAAACTTCATTTCAGGACAACAAGAAACATTATTTACCTCCCCGTCTGCCATCTGACACCTCCAAGGAAGGAATTTTACCTAATCTACATACCAAAGAGCAACTCAGCACAACTCTCAAAGACACAGCTACTAAGTACATCTCTGGACTAAACATAGACATTGGATTTATGACACGCTATAACCTGCCTGACATCTGACTCCCCAGGTACCTCTCCACTTTTCCCTGCTACATTCATCCCCATTTCCCCTCCCCCCCAAGCCTGTCTCACACCCACTGCCTCCTCCATTTACATCTTCACTGACTGGCTTTCTTGCATGCAGACCAGCCTCTGGCCTCTTTACTATTCATTCCATCCAGAAGGAGTGGGTAGGCAGGATCGAGGGGAGGGGATGGGGGAATAGCATGTCTGCGGTTGGGGTCTTGGTGAGATATGGAAGGCTGGCAGGACCACAGGGAGGGCTTGTGGGTCCATGGGGAGGCTCATCTGTCTGGGAGTGAAGGGGGTTGAGGGGCTAAAAATAGCATGGTCGGGGGGCTGTAGGTAGGAAAAGTGCAGCCCCAGGGCTGGGGCAAGCTGCTGGACTTCCACAACCCTGGGGTTGCACTCTGAATGTGTACAGCTCTTTGGTAGATCAGGTCAAGCCATTCCTGATATAACTTAGTTCACATCTTCAGTGAACTAAATTTGATCTGCCCAGGCATTTTTTTCCCAATGTAACCTTCCCAGACAATTTTTACAGACAACTTTTTTATGGAGTGGCACTTAGACCAACCTAACTGTAATTTGGTTGATCTAAGTATAACATCTGCACATCCCCTTTGTCTTACTTCAAACAATCCCATGGAAACCTCTCCACATGCTCTCTGCATGGATGGGACACTGTGGCTTTTAATGTATGTTGTCCAGGAGAAAAGTGGTTGGTTGAGGAGTTGAACCATTTTTTTATGGTGCTGTCACCTGACAAACTGATTCCCATACGATATTTGCTAACCCTTTAGAAAGGTTTGGGGTAGGGCACATGGTAGCAGGGAAGGACTGACAACAGCTTTCTTATCACACAGGAAACAGTGAATGCCAGAAATGATGGATAACCACACTTCTCTGCCATTGTAGATTCTCTCTCTGGGTAAAGTTCAGGCTGTACAACAAGTGCCTTGTCTTTTCTGTAGATCAAACCTGGCTCACCTGCTTGATATAGTATTAAAAACCTATAACATTTGCAAGGTAACTTTGATCTGCCCTTGTCTTTCTGATAGGGTAAAACATGATCTGTCCTTATAGCCCTAGAGAGCTGAAGCCCTAAATGAACCTGATATATAACTTGTTATACCTTAATATAGAGAGATCTAAATGAATTAACTTGTTCTGTTGGTGTTGGTGGAAAAAAGTGGTCTGACTATTGATCTGCAAAACTAGCAGATGTTATATCTCATTAATGGTAAGATATGATTTACAAGAAAATAGATATTTATTTTTAGAAGTTTCAGTCATTTTCCCTTTATGCCCCCCAATTACCCCATGTGGTTTGTGTGACCTGCATTGTATGAATACTGGACTCCAAATGAGTTTGAGCGAGTGAGTGATTTTTCAGGCCAAAGTGATTTTTTCAGACAATAATATCTAGAATATAACAAGAGTGATCAGGAACAGCCATCATGAATTTATGCTTAACCAATCTGATTTCCTCTTGTAACAGGGTGCTAGACCCTGTGGATGGGGAATTCCAATGAATGTGACATACTTTGACTTTAGCAAGGCTTTTGACAGTTCCCCATAGCATTCTCACTGGTAAGCTAAAGAAATACAATCTGTAAGACACAACTGTAAGGTGGGTGTGTAACTGGTTGAACTATCATGCTCAAAGTGTGCTACTGTTCATTTGTCTAAATGGGAGGAGATCTCAAATGAGGTTCCCCAGGGGTCGGTATCGAGCCTGGTACTATTCAAGATCTTCACTAATGGTTTGCAGAATGAGATTGTGTGTACAGCTTTTAAGATAACACTAGATAACCTAGAACAGCAAGGTGGGGTTGGAGGCACTTTGGAGGATAAGATTACAAATCAAAATGATCTTGATATGGTCTGATTATTAATCAGATACAATTCAGTAAGGACAAGTGCAGAAAACTATACTTAAGACAAAACAATCAATTGTATAAATATAAACTGGAGAATGATTAGCTAGGCCGCAGAGAAAGATATGAGGTATTATAGCGGACTGCAAACTGAATGAGTAAATGTTGTGTGGTATAGTATCAGAAAAAAAAAACCTGTGTTATAAACAAGTCACAGGAGGTGATTCTTGGACCAGGTTCAGCTCTGGTGAGGCCTCCCTCACCTGAAATACTATGTCCATTTTTGGCACTGCACTCCAAACAGACATGCGAAATTGATAAAAGTCCAGCAGAGAGAAACAAAAACTATTAGAGGTGTAGAAAACATGATATACATGGAAAGGTTGCAAAAACTGGAAAGATTTAATTTGGAAAAAAGAAGACAGAAAAGGGATTTGATAAGTCTTCAAATACATGAAGGGTTGTTATTAAGAGGAGATGATTCTTCCGTTCTACTCAGAACCGGTGAGACCGCAGCTGCAGTACTGTATCCAGTTCTGATCACCACACTTTAACAAGGATGTGGACAACCCTGAGAGAGTTCAAAGAAGAACCACCCGTATAATCAAAGTCTTGACAGGCAAGCCATACAAGGAAAGGCTGAGGGGTCTGGGACTCTTCAGTCTGAAGAAAAGAAGGCTGAGAGGGGACGTGGTAGCAGCTTACCGCTACACTAGGGGAGTACATCAAGGGCTCAATGAGCAACTGTTCACCAGGGCACCCACGGGGAAAAAGAGGAGGAATGGCCACAAACTGCTGGAAGTTCGATTCAGGCTCAACATTAGGAAAAACTTCTTCACAGTCAGGGTGTCCAGACTGTGAAATAAGCTCCCTCCAGAGGTAGGTGGATCACCTACTCTGGAAATCTTTAAGAGGAGACTGGACGACTGTCACCTGACCCCCAGTTATCTTTCCTGCTTGGTGCAGGGGGTTAGACCTGATGATCTTCCAAGGTCCCTTCTGGCCTTACAATCTATGAATCTATTAATCTAAGAGGATAGTAGTTTCTGGGTCAATAGGGACAGAGCAAGAAGTAACTACCTTAAATTGCCACAAGTGGAATTTTGATTGGAAATTAGCAAGAACTTTCTAGTTTTCAGGGTGATTAAGTAGTGAAACAGGCTAGCTAGGGAGGCTGTGGAATCTCCATATTCATCCTTGGAAGGTTTTAAGAGAAAGTTAGACAAACACTCGTCTGGAACGGGTTAGATAGGAATGATCCTGCCTTGAACTGGATAACCTTGAGTGGTTCCTCCAGGGCTATTTTTCCATGATTCTATTATATGAATGCCCTCTGGGCAGTTTTAGCTAGTCAGCTGTATTTTCATGGAGTAGATTTCCCACAGCACATTCCTTGGGAATAACAACCCTGAATTCACCTCGCCACTGGTGTTTGGTATCTAGGTGGTCAATATAGTACAGGTCCAGTGACAGAAGAAATGGCCCTCCAGCTGTATCTGTGGAAGTCCATCCCTTCCATGATTATTAAAGTTTAAAAGAATAAGGACAAGTTGACTTGCATAGAGTTGTGGTAGGACTCTCTTACTTCAGAGTCTCGTATGGGTAATGGCATTATCCAGGTAATTCAGTAAGTGTGTGTTTATAATCTTATAGCACTAGTTCAACATCTCAGTCCAGTCATGTACCTTCTCATAAGATGCAGGTTTGCAAGAAGAATCAGTTATACCTTTTACTTTTTTAGATGAATGGAAATGAGAAATGCAATACAAGTAAAAGCTGGAAGTTAATATGGCTTTAATCTTATGTTTGTTCTACAAATTACTTTTTATAATTATTTTATTATATAATATTATATTTTATATTAATATTTTATTCATCCAATTGAAAAGAATTATAATCATGAAATTAACTAAAGGAAACTGAGGATTCGGATTTCTCTTTGCTGCAGGATATGCAGGAAACAAGATAACGTCTTTTCAAGTCCACCCAATTATCATGGAGAAAACAGAAAAAGATCTCATCTACTTCAAGCTTTATCCTTCCTCAAGTTTAGTCTACTTCAAGGATAAACCTTGGAAAGTGATGACTTAACAGTAGGCAATTTATCACTGGAGTGTGTCTTAGAACATGAAAAAATAATAGTTACAACTAGGAAACAGAACGTGCTTTTCCTGGATTGTAGGATCCTCGGGGCAAAAACTATGCTGATATTTTTAAAGTACCTATTGCAATAGAGTCCTTAGGGTTTACACTTCTTCCATTAAATAAGCTTCCTTCCATTTGGTAGTAAGACAACTTTGGCATCCCTGTATTCATGATAGAAATGGTTTCTGGTCTTTAGAAATTTAGAAAGCTTTGGCTCCATGAAACAGGTTAAAAGCGGTAATAGATTTGACTGGCAGATTTAATATGACACATGATCACATAATGATAGTGAGGAGTAAAAGGAGACAAAAATATGTAGAAGAATTATGCAACTCACTGCCTCTGCAGCTCCCTTGCAGTGAGAATCCATTAGAACCTCAATGAAATGTGAAAACATCTGGAGGAAGGGACAGAGTTAATAAGGTCACAAGCACAAACTAAGTATTGTCTTTTCCTGAATTTTGAGTACTTCCATGTACTTTCATTTTCACATTCCCTGAATGTAGCTTTTAACAGAATGTAATGTAGAAAAAATATGTATCAGGAAGATTTTCTGAACTTCAGTTGCATTTATCCTTGTTAACAACCTATTCTGTTAGTTGCCATGGACACAATGATTGGAGGTCATCAAAAGCAAATGCGGCAACAAGAGAAAGGAGCACAAACAACCAGCACAATGCAAAACGTAACATGACTAGTATTATAAATATTGTGTCAGCTTTCTACATGTTAATAGGAGCCAGTTATTTGTCTGTATTCTGTGGCTCTGTGAAACACAAATATGTACTTCTATCAAAACCTGAAATCAAAGCAAGTCCAATCTTTTTTGCAAAGAATCCATAAATATGTCAAAAGAGATAAGTATGTTGCCTACTTTCTTCCATAAATTAAAGTGAACAAAGGAGATAACCACAGTCAAGCCAGTGACATTACTCAGGGTTGTAAGAATAGGATGAGACCATAGGGCATCAGTGTGCAACTTGTACACTTTTAACATCGCTTGCAAGATAAGCTTTCCAATAACAGGCCATCACTAATGTAAGCCCTCAGCACATTTGCCAGAGAGAAACTGGGTATATGTACATGCATGTGCAGATTAACAAATCACTTCAGAGACGACATACTGTTATGAAAAATAATTTGACTCATTGTTTTGTTTATGGTTTTTGTTTTTAAATTCTTTTTCAGTTTTGATGATCACAGAATAGCAATGAACAGGTGGTTTAATGAATTCCGGTGGGCTTCTAGGTCTGCCCTGGCAGGCTTCATGTTGCTGTGTACCCCTGCTGTAAGGTATCATTTCTTAATCTACATATTGCCAAATTGGGCAGAGACTGGTTTTATGTGCAGCTACCATCCTGGCATATGCAAACTGCATTTCTATGCACAAATAGCTAAAACTGTTCTTTTTTCTTGCACTACTATGTGCAAACATCTCTCTCATATATATATAAGGGTTTAGGGCAGCTGTCTGTGTCGGTCTGTCCGTAGCACTCTTTAAATGCGAATAGCTTGAAAACTGGAAGAGATAGAACATTTGTGTCTTCAGAGAAATTTCTTTGCTGAACCTTAGTATTTGTTTAGTGACCATGTCAAGATGATCCCAGTTTCCAGAACTGGGAAAAAATTCAGGGGCCAGGACTGTTTCTACTGAGCTCCTCCAGGGAGGGCACCAGGAGCCCAGCATAGTGGGGAGGACAAAGGAAGGGGCTGGCTGAGGAAAAGCAGGGGCTGGGCAGAGACATGATGCAGTGGGTGAGCAGCGGTGGCCCTGTCCCAAGCCCCAAGCAGGGAAGGAGCTGCCTGGGGTGAGCCCAGCACAGCTGGGAGGGCAGAGGGAGGGGCCAGCTGAAAAAAAGTGGGAGCTGGGCAGAGGTGTAAGGCCATGTCCAAGCAGCCACAGCCCAGTCCCAATCCCCAAGCAGGGAAGGAGGTGCCTGGGGGTCGCATAGAGGAAGCCCAGGGTGTGGGCGGCTGTTGCAAAGTGCGGAGCTAGCCTGCCCTTGCCCTTGCCCAGCAGAGGTGTGCAGACGGTGGCCAGATGGTAGCACAGGAGGGTCTACCTCCAGGCCTCTGGACGAGAGCAAGTACAGGAAGGGATTGGGATCTTCAAATGTTCAGCCCATTTCATTTAAGTTTTATAAATATTTAATTTATTTAATAAATATAAAAAAGTAAAATCTATCCATTTGGTTTTGTTATATGAAATTCATCCATCATTCCTTACAGGCAATTCGCTAGTAAGGGCAATATTTGTCTTTGTTCCTGTCAATATTTTCAGCAGAAATATCAAGAATATTAGCCCCAATACCTACAGTTCTAAGTTTTCATCTGATGGGACTTAACTTTTGGTGAAACTGGAATTCATCAATAGAAAAATCATGCATACCCTCCTTAAGCAGACACCAATAAAAACTCACTTGATGTATGAAATATGTGCTATCATATCAGGATATGAGGATTGTGAGAAATAAATAGAATGAAGGTGAAAGAAAGGGACTTTGTGTAGAAAGGAATTCATACATGAAAGGAGACTAAAGCTTTTCATTCTAAAAAGCCAAGCAAGGTCATTAGTTTGATATATCTGAACAGCTATGGGAGTCAAACATGTTTTGTCCTCCACAGTCTGTCTCCAAGATTCAGTTGTTGGCTTCCTTCCCATAGGTAGTGGCAGAGATTCTGGAATTTCAGCAGAGGACCATCCTAGCTTTGTGGTAAGGCCTGTGTGTGTTATTTAGTCCTTGTTTAGACAAACTTCCTATAACTAGGCTGAGAATGTAGGATCTGACTTAAAATAATTATCTGGCTGAGATAAGATATTGATAGACGTAGGCACTAAGCAATTAAAGAAACATGGAATTCATACTCATTTCCATGGCTAGCCTGAAAGAATGATGCAACTTGAAACAAGTGGCATACTAAAGAAACGCAAACCATAGAATGAAAAAAAAACCAGCACTAGCATAAATTTTAATGCTATTAAATCATAACAGATCCTAATGTCTCATAAGGACTGGGACCACAACTACATAAATTCTCTTTATATTTTCTTTCATTATTTTTTTTATATATATATATATATATAATATTTGAAAGCTCTCCAGTGGAAATGTATTAAACAGATGTGCAATATTTAAACAAATGATTTTCCAGTCTCACATTTCCACATTAGAGTGACAAATTATTAATATCAATATAGGATTTTGCACTTATTTCTTACCTGTGGTGAATGTGCAGTTGACAAATGTCCAACATCTAATCCTGAGGACTCTCTTTCTTCCCAGGGAATAATATCCACTTGTGGATTGATTTGAATATTCACTAAGGCCTCTTTACATTGCTGCCTTCAAGTAGTTATAAGTAATTTTAAGTCCTCATTACCCAGCAGTATGTCAGGGCCTTAGCTTATGAAAGATTTAGGCCCTTTATGTCAAACACACCCTTTGTACAAAGGAGGTGGTCTGTCTTTCTCTGTTTAATTTTGCAACCTGGAGATTTTAAATAAAAGTGGATGAAATATTTGTCAGCAGTTTCAGGAGAAACAAGTAGGTACATTTGGGTTTGATGAATAATTTTAGCAGAGAAAATGTGAGAATTTTTTCAATTTAAAAATTTAATTTCAATATTTTCAAAGTGAAAGCTTTTGACACATCATTTCAGAATTATGCTTTTGCTTTAACATTGGGATAATTATAAAAAAGGTAAATAAGTATTAAATAACTTGAAACAGTGCCCACAGGCATACCACACTATTCAACAAGAGAGACCTCCTAAACCAGAAGTAGTGTAGCCGGGTGACATAATTAGCACTGCCAAGCCATAGAGCCAACTACCCCATCCCCATTCTAATTAATTTACTCAAGGCAAATTTGTCCAATATCCAGTGGCATAACTAGGAGGGGGCAATAGGGCCAATCAGCCTGGGCATTGACTCAGTGGTGGGTGAGGGGCAAAAAACCCCAGCTGTTACCAGTAGCCATATATTTGCATTCGTGGTCACAGTGGCAACCACAAGTAGTTGCTTCCACTTTGCCCTGGGCACCTGACTGCATCTCTACAGTGCTGCCCAAATCAATCAAATTAAATTCAAGAACAAGTACAAAGCCCTGAAACCAGGGATGAATAACTGCATGCACAATTACAGACAAGGGAATGCCTGGGTAGGCTGCAATACTGCAGAGAAGGACCTGGGAATCAGGTCCTTCTCTTATATTAAGCTGAAATAAGCTAACAGTATGCTTTTGTCGCAGAAAAAAAAAAAAAAGAAGCAGCAGCAATTGTGTTGTATTAACAGGAACAGAGGCAGAATAATGCAGCCAGACACTCATCATGGGAGCAGCACTGATTTCTGGCTGCCACCATACTCTGGGCTTGATTATGTGACTACTGCAGAAGTGTATTTTTCCTTCCCCGTTTCTTCCCCCCCAAATTGGGGCCTGGGGCAACTACTGGTTTCCCCTCCTTACTCATGATATTGAAAAAGAGTGTCAGTTGAAAATCAAAGAAAGTGATTCTACTGCTCTATTTGGCACTTGTAAAGCCTCACCTGGAGTACTATGTCCAGTTGGGGGCCTACATTTAAAGAAAGATGTGGACAGATTAGAAAGACTCAAGCAGAACAGAACAGCTCCTGGCCAGCCCTGGGCCATGCTGGGAGGTCTGCACATGTGGGGAAGTCAGCTCCTGGGAAGTCTGCACATGTGGAGCCAAGGCTGGGAGGGCAAGGGGGCGTTGTCCTGGCCTGGGCTCTGTGATCAGAGCATGCCCCAGCAGGTAGCTCCTGGAGGCAGGGAGCCATCTCCCAGCCCCTGCTCCAATCATGGATCCAGGGCTGGGGGCTCTCTGCTACCAGGGAAGGGGGACATTGTCCCATCCCAGAGCCCACCCTGGCAGTAGGATTGTTCTCCCCCAGCCCCTGCTGCCCAGGCTGACCAAGGCAAATTTGCTTCCAGTCTGTATCTACATGTGGGCTACTGCATAGTAACTACCATAACCATCTACATGAGACACTTTACCACACAGTTGACTCATTGACTGTGCAGTGAGCATCTGCACATGTAAATGGTGATGCTTTACTGTGCGGTTAATTAGTCAACTGTGTGGTAGAGGGTCTTGTGTAGATGTGTCCAGTGAAATCTATATGGCCTAGGGACAGAAATTACGCATAAACTGGTATAAGTGTTCAGAAACTGTTTCAAATCTGTAACACAACAGGAGTTTAGTCCTGCATGAATTGTTTTCCGACATGGCCAAAACTGGTTTAAGATAAACCTGGATAGATGCAGTATCAGACTTTACTGATTTAGGTTAAATCAGTTAATTGAACTTATATCCCAGGTCCCCTCCAGATTCAAAATACCTCACAGTCCCTCAGCATCCCAGGATGTTTTTACACCTCCCCCCAACCCACTCCCTTACAGGGTGGGGTGGCCTTAGCACAAACTGTTTACTCCAGCTGAGCAGGGAGGTATGTTGTAGCACCCCCTGGCTTCTGGCCTGGACCACTGCAAGCACGTGGCTGCATTTCCAGAATCAAAAGTGAATGTCTGTTCACTTGCTTATCAGTCAATGTATGCAGCTTAGAATAACCTGCAAAGATTGAATCAATTCAGCCTTGGGCTTTTTGACCATCTATACTTAGCCCTGGAGCTAAGAATCAGGAAACCTGTGTCAAGATTTTTTAAAAGTGGGCAAATTCCCAGGGGCGACTCTGATAAGTCCCTAAATGACTTAAATGAAGCTGGATAAAATTCAGAATTTCCACTGTGAAAATTTAAACTTTTCAAAATTTGTTTTTATGATAAATTAGAACAGGAGCAATTTTGTTTAAAAAAAAAATCTGTATAAGTTCATTAAAATGTTAGCATGTAAGTTTGATTTTTTGTTTTAAATTATTTTCATTTTACTTTACTTTTATTATAATAATTATAATATTCCATGACTCATCAGCAGTTGTACTGCATAATCATAGAATCATAGAAGTAGGGTTGGAAGGGACCTTGCAGATCTTCAGGTCCAACCCCCTGCCTGGGCAGGAAGAAAAGTGGGCTCAAATGACCCCAGCCAGGTAGGTGTCAAGCCACCTCTTAAAGACCCCCAGGGTAGGAACCAGCACCACTTCCCTTGGAAGTTGGTTCCAGATCCTAGCCGCCCTGACTGTGAAGTAGTTCCTACGGATGTCTAATCTAAACCTACTCTCCAACAATTTGTGGCCGTTATTCCTTGTTATCCCGGGGGGCTCTGGGGGAAACAAGGTCTCCCCCAAACCCTTCTGGTCCCCCCTAGTGAGTTTATAGACAGTCACAAGGTCCCCCCTCAGCCTTCTCTTGTGAAGGCTAATATTTGTTTTATCCTGTAAAATCACATAAAATATGATGCCTTTCTATATATGAAAATTTTGTTTCAAAGTGAAATACTGGACTTTTCCAAAAATTATTTTTTCCAATTTTTTCTTCATTTAGAAAATATTTAATTTGGTGGGATATTTGTCAGAATTGATACAGTTTGGAAAAAAAATCATTTGTGTCTGAATGCCATTTTTGAAAAATTATTTCAATAAGTGTTTTCTTACCAATTTTTGCCTAAAAATAGAAAGCTCATTAAAAGTAGGACTTTTGCTCCTAAATCATGTAACTGCCATTAAAAATAGCATCCAAAAGCATATTCAGTCCCTTAAATTGCCTAGTTTTCAAAAAATGTAAGCATTTGCCCGCAGTTTCCGATGAAATCAGAGTTGTAGTGTGATCTGCACTATTAGGAATCAGGTTGCCTATTTTGATTTCCTATATTTTACAAAATTTTAGTCCTAGTGAATAAATGTGTTTTGTGGAATAAATACAGGTCTCAACCTGTACATAGCATCTATAACTTCCTCCAAAATGGGATCATGCGCCACTGAAGTTTATTGGCATTTTGCTATAAAGTTAATGGGATGAGGTCAAACTTGTTGATGTATAATTGAATACATTTTTGCTAGTTTTAAACTTGAAACTGATCCAAGAAAACAACTCTGTGTAAAACACTGTACAACTGTAGTTTTAAAATGTTGAAGTCAATAGTCCTTTCAGATAGTCCTCTCAAGACAGGGTCCATCATATGTTGGGATAACACAGCAGACTGGGATTTTCAATATTTAATTTTACACAGCTATATTTTAAATCTAATGCAGGAAGTCAAGAAAAATCCCTTTCTTCTTCCTCTCCCCTCCCACACTTACTGTTTTGTAAAGAACCTTTAAATAATACTAATATGAAGTTTTACATGATCATTGGTTTGGTTCTCAGTAATAAGACAGAGTTTGCACAGTATGAGCCATCCTACAGTAAATCATACCTTCCAGCATTAGTAACTTCTGTGCTACACTAGCACTCCCAGGTGACCAGAATATCTTACTTGCTTAGGCTTTCTTCTTGTATTAATTTGTTTAAAGAGTACATAATTTTGTTTAAAGCGTACATAGTTATTATATCAGAATATGTTCAAACCATATTTTCAAATGGTCTTTGACCCAGTTGGTTTATTGAAAAATAGAGAGAAAATAGAATTAATGCTTCTAACAGTTAGAGCAGTATCATACACAGCAATAATACAACAAAAATAGATTATAGGAACCACATAATAAGTTTTAAAAGAACCAAAAGCCAAATGACAACAAAACAGTTATTTCAGCTTCTTTCCTGTCCCTGCCTACACTACCACGTGAAACCAGTATAAAAGCAAAACCTGGGCTAAGCAAACCCAAGTGAACCAAATCAGATAACATTAGATCTATTGTGAAGCTCTGGTCCATACTGGAATTTAATTATTTTTAAAGTTTTATTATTATTAAAGTTTTATTTATTCCATCTGCTGTAACTCATTATCATTAACCTCTGAACCTCAGTTCTGGTTGAAATTAAAGAAGCAGAAATGCCAGCATCTTGCAGTCATGCTTTGCATCTTCTGGAAACAGAAAGTACTTCCCACAAAATCCTAATGTTGGTAGATTTCCAGTCCAATTTTGAATACATAAATATTTAGATCATATAGTTAACATTTGTTATATGCATTCTCTGTTTCCCCTTTGTCAGGGACAAGAACAGTTCCATCATTATCTTCCCGTACATCCCCATAAAAGACCATTTTTCAAGAGAGTTGTTTGTCTTTTATTAGAAGAAGGCTTAAAGATTATGAAGATTAAAGTAATGTTCTCCTTATACTGCAAAACAGAAGTGAAACTTCCAAGAATGCTATAGTTTCTCTAAAAACTCTGTTATAAAATTACACATGATAATACAATTACACTTGTCAATGTCTTTCTCAGTGCTTATTTTTCTTGAGATTTCTGATTGTTCATTGTCACTGATAGGTATAAAGAGAGCCTGAAATTTGCTAATTAGAATGTCAAAGAGATGAAATGAGACACACTCAATCAAATGCACTAGCTACAGTATCTTCTAAAGTAATGAAGATTTTCAAGTAGCTATGTTCACATTTAACTTTGGGTTGATAGCGTGATTAAAGTACAGAATTGAGAAATAAGACATGGAGTCTGTTTTCACTTATAGCACTGGCTTGACTTTGTTCAACAGCTCTCAGATTTAAGCCCAAACACCTGTAGCTCTCATTGGCTTTAGGCTTTAGTTACACTAATCCATTTACCTCTCTCTGGCCATGTCCAGATGAGCGTGGCTGTACAGTATGTGGTGCTGCACACACATCTGTGGTGCCACATACCACACATTTAGATGTTCTCCATGCTGCCAGGAAGCACTGCCTATGTGTGCACTGCTCTGCTTTTTTTTCCTGCGGGTTTTTTGACCCCTGGGTATCCACTCAAAAGCAGAGCTGGGCCACACCGAGCCACACTGCAGCTGCTGGCCAGGCTTCGCACAGCAGAATCACTACTGTGGCAGCCCGAGGAGACCCCCAGGATCCCAGGTAAGGCTGCTAGGGCCAATCCAGGGCTGGCCCCAGACTCCCTTATTCCACCTGGGATAACTTACCGTGTGCCAAAGCATGCATAGCATGGGCGTTCCCTGGGGACAAGTAGCGGCAGCACAAGGTGCACTGCTGCTACTTGTTCCTGGGGGACCAAACATCCATGCTCATATGGATACGGCCTCTGATTCCATTTCCCATATGTGAAAGTAATAAATAATAGTGACTTGCTGTATTAAAAAAGTAGTGTGAGACTAAATTGTCTTTGAAAATCTTTGATATCCCCTTACAAAATTCACGGTACACTGTACAGCATTAGATATTAGATTACAGGCTTGGTTCATGAATGAGACTGAATCATGAAAAAAAAAATTATCCATTTTGTCAGGTGTTTCTGTTGAATTTGGCATATATCATCTCACTGCTCCAGGACAACAGATGTAAAACTTTTTGCCTATTAGTGGCAAGGACTTGACAGTTGAAAAGGATGTTCTTAATTCATGGTCCTGTTTAGTCTACAATAGTAAGTTACTACATACAGCAGAAATGATTCAGACAGAATAAGAACTGATTGAAGTCTTTACTGAAAATGGGAACTTGCTCCAAGTGGAAACTTTTCTAAGATAGGACAAGTTCGGCGAATTTCACTAAAGTTATCTTATATTCTTATACGCTGTATCCAGATATGGCAAGACATCCAGGTCTGGCAGCAAAATAAATAAATAAATAATACCCAACAAGGATATTAGCACCATCTTTGGTTATGCTGATTTAGAATTGTGTCTTTTATTGTACCTTTTTATACCTTATTTGTATTTTTTATGTCCTGTCGAGGCACATAAGTCTCTTCTTATTTTTGATCTAGTATACATGTATTGACTTCAGGGGAGTTATGCCAGGTTCAAAGTCAGGATGATCAGACAACTGGAAGAGATAAGATGCCATTACTGTATTCAGCAGAGACTGACATCATAGACATAGCAGAGGTAAATTATAACGATGAGGGGAAAAAATAAGAGTTTCTTAAGGTTCTTAAGGTCCCTGTGGTTCTCTGTCTGAAATCTTGAGTCCCACACATTTAAAAAAATCTGATCATACTTTATTTGAAGAAAATAGTCTCTGGCCATATGATTACTATACTCTCTGTTTCCCAAGGCTGAATTTTTTCTACTTTTTAACAACTCAAATGTCAGTCTGAAAGATGAGGTTTGAAATATAGAAATACTATTTTTCATAATGTGCTGCTGAATCTCTCAGGGCCTTGTTATGCATTACCCTGTGAACTGTTCAAATATTGATTGGTGTTACTGCTAGCTTGAGTTAAGAGCAGTCACATGTTCAGGACAGTAGGAGCCTGGAGGACAGAAATATAAGAATTCCCCTACCTCCCATTCAAGGTTTCCATCCTGCCTCTGGGGTCTCCCCCCACTCCATGCTCCTCTTTACTTGTGGCTGCTTGCATTGTCTGTCCCAGGGAGAAGACACGGAAGGGTTAACCTGCCTGCCTGACTCGTGCTACCACCACTGCCAGGCTGCTGCTCTTCTCCAAGCTGATCTGGGCTTAGAACAGGGCAGCAGCGGTGGTGGCCAGGCAAGCAGGTTAACCCTTTCCTGCCTGCTCCCCTGGAACAAACAGTGTGGGCAGCCACAAGGAAGCAAGGAGGGGGGGCAGGGGGAGAGTGGGGAACTGGGAATTTGGGGAGTGTGGGGGGCGACGGGGGACAGGTGGGGTGTTTACACTAAGGTGCAGCCTAGAGTGGCTACAATTTAGTGTAATACAAGCTGGGTAACACAGATCAGAGATGAGCCTAAACTGAAGTGGTACAACTTTAAGATGCCTAAACAGTACTTAAAGCTAGTTTCAGGTGTTATGTATGGACAATCCAAGGGTTAAGAGCTCCAGGAGCTGCCTAAAATGAATGTGTAACAAAGTCCTCACATATCCCTTGGGCGAAAAAGCTGCAGGACTATGACACATACTGAGACACAATGACACCTCAGTTATAGTCTCAATCTGACTGGAGTTTAGCTTCTTCTGACAATCCTTAGTGTTTTGTTCTATTTTTATATTCTCTAATGCATGAGATAATGAAAACAGCCCTAAAAGTGGAGTGGGAACAACAACAACGTTTGCAGCCAAAGTTCAAGCAGTGGAATCAAGGGACCCAATCTTGGTTAACAGTCTCCTCAGCATACATACCGGAGCCAGAAAATGTGTTTTAGGCTTGATATCTCAGAATACAAATGTATAAAGCAATGACTTAGAGCCCTGTCTCCTGTCAAGAGATATAATGCTGTTAAAAGATTTCAGAGAACTGGAGCCAAGATGTCTGAGGCCAAAAGAAAGGTTTCCTCTCAGGAGATAGTCATGAATTAATTATAACACATTTTTGAAAAGGCAATGAGATTTTTTAATGTAAAGCCTTATTCATTTAATTAATTGATTTGATTTAGGAAAAATCAAAGCCAACAAAATGAAATCAGTTCAAAGTACTTGGTAGCTAGTTCTGGGGAATTTTGAAGGGTTTTACTTCACAAAGAACTACCTGAAATCACTTCCAGGCTTATTACAAAGAAACCCCTTTTTACCAGTTTTGCTATAACACATAACCTGTGCCTGTCTCCTGTGTCCCTTTGGAAAGTGTTGAGAAAAGATACTTGTGGGCAACTAGGCTTGATAGAGACAAGGGTATGGCTATGTCCTATCCTGCTCATGCACACTAGGATGGAGATTAGCTATTTTTTATATTTTCTTTTTGAGTTAGTCTAATAAATCAGTGAACATTCAATTAATTGCATTGTTTCATCTTCTCTTTATTCATTGTTAAGAGACTGTTATGCCTAGAACATGGGAAACAAATTCTAACAAGTTTGCTCTCAGAGGCCTTGGCCTCTACACTAGTATAACACTGGGATAGAATGGATACACAGTGCACCAGTGTAATATATTTAAATTCAGTGTAGAAATACCATAGGGAAAAAATCAAAGATAAAACTATATCCCTACAGAAGCTATATCATATTAGGTTTCATCTCTCTGAAGCTTAGGTTGAAGGCAGGGCAGGGTGGCACCTTACAGACTAACTGGCTAGCTTAGCTTGGGGTAGCTGTTTGCTCAAGGCAAATAAGCTATTACCTTCTCCTGAGCCACCTAGCAGTGAGGTAAAGTAATAGCAACCTACTGTATGCATCTATCCAGGAATAGCTGCTGGTCAGTCCTCTCTGTATTCTCCTGTCATTTGCATCAGTGTATACATCTGTTCAATGCTTTGTGCTATAAATACCGTGTGTAGCCAGATAATGCATTTCTTATGTTCTTGACACACTACTAATGCAGCTTTCTGAGCTGCTTTCCCGTTTCTCCCCCTCTTACCTACCTATGAACTTATACTTGGATGTTTCCCATTGCCAACCCAGCAGCCCTGTACCTTAACCAAAACCCTTTGATTCCCATTAAAAGCAGTGGGTGCACAATGCCTGGAAGGACTAACCAGTTTTTCTTGAACGTGTTTGTACTGCTGGGACTTGCTAGTGTTCCGGCAAAACATTAGCTAATGATAATTCTGAATGCAGATCGAACACTTCACTTAAAAATTCCTCTTCCCTGCTATGAGTGAGAAGATTGAAACTATTGACTTAAAAGGTTTAAGAATCATATAAGGCTTAGTCCTTTTCACAAGAGTGCAGGAAAACCAGGTCTACACAAAGCTACAATCACACAAAAATACAGTCAAGGGATTCTGCTACTAATGTCTTTGATATTGTTCTGCAAATGATGCATCTGTAGGAAGCATTCATGGTCAAAGAGGACTTTGCGCTTCTACAATATGAATGGTTCCTACAGCTGTATCATTTGCAGAGTTGTCTTTGACCAGTTTCAGGAATGAGGGCAAATGTAATATATAATATTGGTTAAAGCTTATGAGAGAATGGGTGCACATGGTATTTAAAGGAAACCAACACATCTAACACCACCTTGTTAGTTCTCTTTTTACTACTGTATATATCGTGTAGCCTGAGCTGCATATCTAGAAGATAAGTATCACAAAGCCACTGATTGACAGATTGGCATGTTATTCTGCTGAATCAGCTACGCTCATTTTCATATCAATTTACCATCACTGCTGTATGTCACAAAATTGACTTCAATAGAAATACTCAAATAGGAGTGGACAGCAGAATCTATCCCTATATTGCCATTTGGAAGCAATATCAAGTTATAATCATCACAGAACTATCATCTCATGTAGAGCGATGTTTTTACCCAGTACTTTGTCTTTTATTTTATAAAAAGAAGCAAGACAAAAGATGACATTTTGTTAGTGTACAATAAAATGCCTCCTTTCTCCATGCCTCTGCATATTGATTCTCTGCTGAATCTAAGTATGACCAGCATGTTTTCTTGGGAAGGTGTTTGATTAGACTCTTGGCTCTGTGTCTGGTCTGACAAAATAGATTTGCTGTTGTTTAGCAACAAATAATCAATAGACAATCTGCAAATGCATACAAGTTCAACACAGTTAAACATCATTCAAAGTAAAAGAGAGAAATAATATCAAAAGCTGATAAAGATGTTATGAATATAATTGCTTTGATCAGGGATAAACCAGAATAAATTCAGATGTACTTAAAAGCAGCTCATTTTATACTGATTCTTAGGAAGCCAAATACCATAATCCTTAATCAAAACTCCAAAAAGTTCAAAATAAGAATGCAGCTAACCCTGTGTAATGAGATATTATAATTTTCTATGTACAACAGCAACCACTGTTTTGCTATGTGTGTGAGTAACTCCTTTCAGCTAGTGACTGCTCACCCATGCTTAAATATTTTGTTGAATCCAGACAACAGTTTGCAAGCTCAAGTCAAAAATCCCTTGAAAAGAAAAGATGTGTGTTTCTCATCACTAGAGGGAGCCAGTTCCACATAATATTCTACAAGTAGCAAAGTGCAATCCCTGTAAAGGAAGACTTTGCACAAACTCAAATAGCCTAATCATAGTCTGATTCATAGAGCCTGAGTTTAACCTTCATGTCATGGGACAAGGTTCCCCTTTTCAGTTGAACTTTGTGAATTGGTCATAAGAGAAGAAATGTCTTGATTTTTTGGATTTCTCTTCTCTTTTCTGGTAGGCGAGTAATTGAATGGGAAAGAGCTGGTATTGAATCTCATTCTGCTATGTTTTAGACTTGCTTTTGAGTGACTGCCAGAGACTACATGAAAAATATCATTAGAATACTTACTAATTAATACTAATGTACAACCACGTATTTGACATTTTCTGTAGCTCACCTTGTACAGTCATTTCTTTCCTCTCTTTTGCAAACTTTGTTGTATTTTCATATTCCTGCCTTTTTATTACAGAGAGAAGCCACAGAGGATTAAGACAAATCACTGTTTTTCTATAGGCAATATTGAAATGTATTAGTTGCCACTATCATAGCTCAAAATGTAATAAAAATGACACACACTAAGTTAAGTACATGAAGACTGTAGGCTGCTGTGTTATTAAACGTGGTAATTGCATGTGGTCTGAAACCAACAAGATGCCTCAGTGATTTCCAAATACGCAACTGGGCCATGTGTAAAAAGAGAACTTCTGTGCCTATTGCCCAACCTGTTGCCTGAAGTCCAGTGCCAGCTGTTACAACAGCGCTCCTTTCCTGGAGTCAGCATCTACTGCCATCTCCTACATCTGCACACACTGCTAAACCCACAATGACTTGATTCAGAATGACCCCAGACACTCATCAGACCATGGCCCCAACTCTCACCCTGCACTTAGAACTAGGGAGACAAAAAGGGAAAGGCTCAGACATATCCCATCCCCCTCCCCCCCACACCCTTAGGCCAAAGATGATTAACTGAGTATGCAACAGTGTACATTCAAGTGCCACTGCTTTCTCTCCTGGTTACCCTATCAGCAATAACAATACAAGGCATCAGGGGCACATTCATATATCCAAACATGGGGCTATGTTTTATTCAGGTTCCAATTCATAATATATTAAATATACCTCCCTCATCAAATCTTTTGAAGGCAACAACTTTGGATTCCTTCTCTTTCACCACCAGAAAACTTCTGGTGTAGACATCTTGAGACAGGTACCATCTTTTTTATTCTGTGTTTGTTCAGCATCTAGCACAGTGAGTCTGCTCCATGTTCAAGTGTTGTGGATATCAGTACATGGAATGAATTTTGCTCCCTATGGCACTGACATCTAGATCCAACCAAACTCAATGCTTGGGACTAGCCAGTTTTCACTGATGCAAATATACTCTTTCATTTCTTTACCTTAGGCTAGCCTAGATGCTAGCAAGCATTTCAATGAGCTATGGAATATATAAATAAATAGGGTCCATTTTTCCTCTCAAGTTCCACTACTGCCACCAGTTGACTACAGAGTGTTTATGTGGGTCTGAGAGAAGAATTTAACTGAAGCAGTATTCTTCTTTCATTTCAGTGTGGCCTTTACACTGCCCACCCATTGTAAGAGCAAAACAAAATGAACTTGTCCAGACTCTTCTTTAAAATCCAGCTCTGTGTTTTCAGCTCTAAGCTACACACTTGGCTGTGTGGGAATTCACTGAAGACACACATGGCAGTGTAACCACATGACTGAAGGCAATGTTAGGGTTCAGTGCATTTCCCTGTGCCACATGGGAATTTACAATTGCTAAAGGTAGCACTACATTCAGCGCTTGTACAGACATTCACCAGTGCTAGAAGACACACCAGGAATGTGATCTAATTAGCTAGAGTGGGCAGGAAGGGGGGTGGGGGGTGGCAGGGGCTAACAGGTCTCTGGGGGTGTTGGCAGGATTGGGGGGAGCTGGTGGATCTACTGGGGGGTGCCCATCCAGGGATATGGGGATCTGTGGGTTAAAAATACTCAGGGTCAGGGGGTAGAAAAATGTAGCCCCAGGGCTGGGGCAAGCAGCTGGGCTTTTCCAGCCCTGGGGCTATGCTCCAAACATGTACACATGTTTAGTTATATTGGACATAAATATCCCAGTCAATGTACTGCACCTCCTTAGGTGAAGTAAGTTAGCTTGGAACAACCATTTTTTACCTGATCTAAACTCCCCGATTGTACGTACAGTTCAGCAATAGCTCAACCTGCACGTAACATCTGTACGTACACTTTATGATCAAGTCCATTGATCAACGTTTGGGACACTGATCAATAAATGGTAAAACATCCAGTATTTGATCCATCCTGGTAGAAGAGTTTCATGGACCTGAAATGATTCTGACCCAGCCCCACAACTCCCAGGGGACAGCCAGTCAGAGATGAAAGTAGCTTTAAATCTGAATTCAAAGCTTACCCATTTCCCACACAAAGCAAGAGCAGCTTTTGCCTGGCAACGGGCCCTTCTGTAGCCCCAGAAGAACTGGAGCACGGACCATTTTTGGTCACATGCCCTCTTCCCCTGCAAGCTCCTGGCATGCTCCTGCTTTAAGGAACATTTTCTGTGCTGTAGGAAGCTGGAACATAAACCCTGAGGAGATTAATTTTTTACAGAAGCCTTCATTTAGCATAGCATCAAATATAGGAAGTGGGGTAGGGAAACAAATCCTTGTAAATACAGAGTTACCTCAGCAAACATCTTTTCAACAGATGGGAATTCTTCACTAAGTTTGTGCTGGTAATCCCCACTTTTGGTCAGTGAGTAAATCTTGCCTGGAAGCCTATCAGTCTAATCTATTCACAAGTTCATCATCAAAATACATTCGGCCAGTGCCTGAATTTTCATCCCCGTCGTCATAAGGATGTATTTACAGCATCTCATTTCCTTTTGTTAACCACAACTGTATTCTTTTTAGTTATAACTTCAGCCCAAATTACACAAGTTAAAACAACCAGCTGAAAAAAGAAAATCAAATGGAAGTAGCTTAGTTATAGGCAACAATGACTGTACAAGACAGAGCCGTTCCTACCTTTTCTGTGTTTACCCAGGTAATTATTAGTAAACCAGCTTGCATTTTTGTGTTCATTACAGCACACAGACTACAATTACTGGTTTGAATCATGTCTCTGTCACTGGTGAACATGCTGATTTGCACTTTCATGCGAATACAAGCTCTGATGGGATTTTGGACAATGACAATAGTGGATTAAACACTGTTTCAAGTGGGAAGAATCCTAGATAATGTTAATTAATTCCCAGTGAGGCAGTTATTGATTTAAAACCTGTGTTCTCGAAGAGGCACTAGCCCTAGATCAACTCAATGTAAAAGGGGCAGAGTAAGTACAGTGGCATTTTACTATGGATCCAGAGTTCAAATCATATTTGTTTTTCTATTAAAGGCCACCCCTAGCTGTTAGTATCTGGTTAGTCAGTAGGTAAGGAAAAAAACATGTCTGGGCATGATGTTTGCATGTCACTCTTGTATATGTCAATAGCTACAGACTTTGATGTTCAAATAAGCTATCAATCTGATAAGCTGCCCAGTTCCCTAGTCTACTTTGATGCCACTGTCCATGCCTCTACACAAGATGCTTTACTGCATTTTAGACTAATCTAATGCAAAGTAAAGTGTCAACATCTACATGTGCACAGCAATAACTGTACAGTATGTTAGTCTAGTATGCCATTTTCTAGTGCCTGTATCTACAGGTACTAGAAAAATGGCACATTAACTAAAGCACAATATTGCATGTATAGATGCTGACCAGGAGCAAATTCCTCCCAGTCAGCCTAGGCAGTGGGGGGCCAGAGGGAGTGAGGACAGCTGTCCTGGCTCAGTGGGATGCTGCCTACCAGTCATGTGGAGACCAGGACCCTTCATGATCTCCATGTGGTTGGTTTCCACATCCTGATTTCCATGTAGCTGGGAGGCAGCTGCCCACTAAGCTGGGACTGCTCCCACTCCCTCTCTACACCCCCCACACCCTCACTGGGGGCTAGTCTGATCTCCCCCTGGCTGGGGCAGAGCTGCCCATCAAGCCAGGACAGCTTCCCCTTGCCCTCCAGAGCCCAGGGCTAAGCACCTGTTCCCCCTGCCAGCCAGGAGCTGGCACCTGGGAGAGCCTGGAGCTGCCCCTGGCTGCTGCAGGGGGGCTGCACAGGGCATAAGCAGCCCTGGACTGGGCTGCTCCTGTCAGGCTCAGTTTGCTCCCCACAGGGGCACACGTGTAGATGTGTGCCTGGGAGCACTTTAATGAGCCTGCATTTTCTGTGCAGATGCACTGTGTGTTAAGCACTCTGCGTTACTTTCTCTGCGTGTGGTTATAAACAACTGCTTCTCATATTTCTGCATGAGCTAGCCCTGGTGGTCCTTTAATCATAAAAGAATAGCTACTAGCACTCGTAAGGTGTTCAGAGAGACAGAGAAAGGTGATAAAATTTTAGGAGTTTTGCTGATCTCTGCACCCTGGATCTCAAGTGATATCCTGATTATACATTGTAAAACCAAGATTGTTTCAATGCAAGTACCGTGAAGTATTTTAATTGGGTCTGGCTAATATATACAAGCTACCAGTCTAACCTGCTGTGATTTATGTTTTTAATCACATACCCTGTCAGATTGCATTGTTGCCTCTAAAAACACTCCACAGACTCTGATCCAATATTCCTTTCCTCTCCTACCTTCAAAGGCCAATGAGTATTCAGCAATAAGCTATCAGAGTTCTCCATAGACCACTGACACTCAATGAAACACTTCCAGGTGGTCTGTAGCTCTGCTTGTCATGTATCTACCAGTCTTCAGTGAGCGCTAATTGTATCAATGGCTTTTAATTAACTTCCAGTCAGGTTTGTGATCAGTTAGACTCACCCTGTTTGCCTGTTTCACATCTTTATGTCTCTTAGGTGATTTTTGTTGGAAATGTAGAAGATGTTGCCGTAGTGGGAGGAAGAGCAACATGCACAACAGAATCACACTATGAGCTGAACATACAGAAACAGCTGAGGTTTCAGGCAGCAAAGGGAGATTTGGTAGCGCTTAACAGAAAACCTGAACCCAGAAAGAGAAAATAAACAGCACAAATACAACATATAAAAGCAAATTTATTTTTAACTCACCTCTTTAATGTTTCCATTCAGTACAACCAACCATTTTGTTGCCCCAAGGAGGTGTGGCAGAGAAGGTGATACAAGAGGGTTTTTTTCCCCAGAAGCCATGCATCAAGGGATGAGTGTGTCCCAACCCCAATATAGCAGGTGGTTGGAGACTCATGTTTACAGATTGCATGACATGGCTCTGCTGATATTTGTGGGACTAGCCATGTGTCAGTATAGCTCTTGTGGGATGGTGGTGCTGTGCTGTCTTCACAGCTGTTGCTTAGAAATCCCCCAAATTACTGCTGATTTAACTAAAAACATCCCAAGTGAATTTCCACTTGGAAATCTACCCAGAAGCAAGAGGAAATGTCAGTAAGAATGACCACCATGCAATTCTTTCCCCTTCCCTCTTTCACATGCACATCTATTTCCTCTACATCACAAAGGAAGAATACACCAGCTCTGCTGCTGTCTCCTCAGTGTCAATTTGTATACTCTTCAAGTGTATTCTGCTAACCTCTACTGCATGTGGTAAAGAGGAGCAGGGCAATGAGGAGTCAATAAAAGCAACAACAACAAAAATGAGGTAACTTGAACACAGAGACTATTCGACTACGATACCTTTTCACTGTGACATTCCTTCAAGTGCCTGCACTACTTATCAATTGTCCTGCACTGCATCCACACTGAAGGCCAGATTGTGGCCAGCTGTTTCAGTGGATCAGAGAGTACAGCCCCTTACAGCGCTGCCCTAAGGCCCCTGTCAGAATCAAAGCTCCATTCTACTGGGCACAGTTACAAATGCACAATCTTTTTTCCAAAATGCCTGCTATCTTCCAAAAGCAAAAAACTGGAAAGAGTAGGGAGAGAGGGTTCAAGCAGAGTAGGTGGTATGATGATAGGAAACATGCTATTTAAAGCAGATTACCTTGCATTTACTTTTGATAGTGACAGGGGAAATGGCATAAGGTTTTGAGTAAATAGGAGCAGGAGAAAGGGACTTTGTACAGGAGAAAAAGGAATGAGGGAGGAAGAGAATAAGTCTACAGACTGATTGTGAAGGTGAATAGAGAGAGGAGGTTATGACAAATAATTAATCGTCAAACCTATGGTTGGTTAAAAGCCACCTGTAATCACCATCTCCATTCTGAAACTGTGAACATCTGACGGGGACACAACTTCCTTCCTTCCATTTGTTATACACAACAATTGCTAGGGGAACTCCTTGTTTCTTCTAGGCTTACTCTTGAATAATAATGTTCTGCTGTGGTTGGACTCCCTAGGAGAAGGAAGGAGCTGTGGAGGCATCTACAGGGATGTTCCCCACTCTCAAAGCTGGGAAGTATGTTGCTCAGTTGGACCTCTTTCGTCCCTATGAGTAATGCTGCTATCATCTGTTGCCAGGAAATATCTGATGTTCCAAGGGACTGGTTATACCCCAGAGGCTCTCCTTGCTTTGTTTCTCCCGACCAGTGTGTGTGAATATAAGGAAGAGGTTCTGTGCCCTGGCGCCTCTAGAAGGTGCAGTTAGAGTCCTTCTATTTGCTGGACATATGGGGCATGTCCAGATGAGTGGATATCCAGGGGTCAAAAAAAATGCAGAAAAACCCCCCAAAGCAGCGCACACTAGGGCAGCATGCACTGCTAAAAAGTGGAGGCAGGCTGCTCGAAGCCATGCTGTTGCTGTCAGCTGGGCTCCACCTGGCAGGATCACCTTGGCTGCAGCTCTGGGAGGCTCCCAGGTAAGGATGCTGGGGCCAGCACAGTGCTGGCTGTAGCCTCCCTTACACCACCCAGGGCAACTTGCCGCACGCTAAAGTGCATGTGGCAGGGGTGTTCCCTGGGGACAAGAAGTGGTAGCCCAAAATGCATCGCTGCTACTTGTCTCCGGGGATCCAAATGTCCACGCATGTCTGGATGCACCACCAATGGTGTTCCTGCCCTTTTCAGGATTTTCCCAAGAAAACATTTACCTATCTTTCATTTAGGTCTGAATGTTTAATGAAGGAAATTTTGACAGGTTTTATTTTTTAGTGCAAAATGAATGGTCAATATTTTTCAAACAGCTGAAGAGTAGCTTGTAATATTTTATAACAGCAATATTTTAACATGTCTGGATTGGTTAGATAGATCTTTTCCTAAGTTGTGGCATTATTTCTTATTTTGAGAAATGTATAGGTCAGATCCTGAGATCCTGACTCATTTTCTCCTATTACATGCTGTGGAAGTGTGCTTGAGTCAGAATTGAGTAAAAGACAGAGTTAAAACCTCAGGAACTGCCCGCTGGTAATAAAGCTCCTTGAGATTTAAAATGTAGAAGTAGTGGTCCTGATTTCATTTCCTGAGTCAAAAAGCAGTCTAAAATTAGGATACTGCAGTCTCCAATGGAATTTTCCTGTCTCTGATTCACTTAGGGAGTGGAGGGAATTGTGCTTTTCTTCTAGTAAGGGTATATATACACAGCAGTCTTTTATCTAATTGCAACTTGTGTAGACATACCTCACCTAACTTTAAACTACCTAGCTCAGGTACTGTTGTTGCAAAAACTGCTCCTGGTAAATACCTTGGTGGTTGGTCCACACTGAGTTCCTTGCTACCATGGCTATAATGTTAGCAGTGCCTACAGTAGCCTGTTTAGAGCTAGCTCAGGTACATCACTTACACAAGTTGGTGTGTAAATATACTTTAAATAAACTAAATTTAGGTATCTTGCTTGAACTTTAGGTATTTTGCTGGAAAAAGCAATCTGTCTAAAACCAAGAACCTTTGTGGCCACACTACAAACAGCCATAAGTTTGCCAGAAATCTATCAAGACTTCATTTAACTGTATTTAATTAAAGGGAAATATCTTCAGTTTCTAGCCATATCCATTCTTTGCTATTGAACGTAAAGCTTTCTCTGACTTAACAGTTGCACTGATTTAGTGAACTTCATCTTTGAACAGGCAACTTTTATTTGCTGCAACATTAATGAGAGTTTATGGGCACTTGTACATGTGACAAAAATGTCATTGGTTTGGCTTAATGGCATCACACATTACACATACACCAGTTTGGGGGGTTTAGATGAGTTTGCATTGTTGCAAACTACACTACATCCTGATGCAGTGCAGTTTGCAATGCTGTGTTGCAGCTATTAGTCAGTTTGTCCCCCAGCTGTAGGAGAGGTGGGCAGGCTCTGCAGAAAAAAAAAGGATCATGCCCCTCACTACTTCTGCCTTCAGCAGGCACCTGCTGGGGTGGGGGTAAACTGAGCCACTGGCAGCTCAACCCCCAGCCCTGGGCAGGCTCCACCAAAAAAAATAATAGGACCAAGTCCCTCACTGTAATGCAACAGAAAAATAACCCCCCTAAACTGAAATGGTGGCTTTCAATTAAAAACCCACTGCTTCAATTTAGGAGGCATAGAAGACTAAACCACCATTACCTGTACAAGTGCCCTGTAATTCTATGTCCCTTCCCATCACAGTATTTCAAAGCACTTTCAGACATAATTTAGTCTCCCATCACGTTAGTGAGGTAGATAAATATTATAATCCTCTATGAATAGATGAAGAAATGAAAGTTCAGGATGAAGAAGAACTCAGTAGTGCATACTGCAAAGAGAATCTGCCCAAGTCCCTGAGATGTACACAATACGCTTGAGGAAAGAAGACTATTTCCTGCAGATGCTACCTTCCAAATAGGAGGTAGAGGCAAGGCTGCTCAGCAGTTGTGGATTTTGAATTAAAAAATAAAGTAAAAACACAGGAAAAATGTGGATGATGCTTTCTGAATTTTTTTATTCCTGAATGGTTTAGCTAGCTGTACATGGAGAAAGACTCAAAGCTACATGCCCTCACCTTCACCTCACACTGGGCTGCAAAGAGGAGATCATGGCAGGCTAACATCACATGTCACACAAATACTTTAGACAGAATTCTGGCTGAGGACACCAAAATCCCCCTTGCTCTGTAGCATGGCCTTTCAGAGCCCTCTTCTGCGTCACCTGGCCCTCAGTGATTTCATCAAGGTCAGAGCTACAACATGTGCTCCATTCTGCACCTGGCAGCTGTGCTGGCTGATACAGAAAAAAAGAGAGCCAAGAGCCTAGTGCTGGTGTCAGACAACTTCATGGACATCCCCCCAACATTGTGAATGGCCTGTGTGCAAGGGTCCAATATAGGGAAGTCTCCTTCAGCTGCAGTCTGACCCCATATGTATGGGCTAAGTGAATACTGTCATTGATCAAATGTCTCAAATGGCTGTTGACTATTTGTAATTAAAGCAGAGATCTCCCAAGAAAGGGGTGACTCAGAGGACTGTTAATAAAATGCACTATCATTACTAATTCACTGGTTTAAATCTAGCATAAATTACCAGAAGTTATTATCGTCCAGGTGTTTGATGACAATATAAGAAGGGTTAGATCTCAGTCCAGTTTCTAATAGGCAGTGAGCCATATCTGTGTTGGTGATACGTCTTTCCCAAGATTCTTAAACATTAACATCTCCAGCCATGGGACACCAGTTTGCAGCTGTTGCACTTAGAGGTAATTTATGCCCATCTTAAAGCCCTTTTATATTACCAGGGAGGTTTCAAGGGGCATTGATGCAAATGCAAATTCAGACCATTGTTTATAACACACATTTTCTTCTTCCTGGTTTCAGTGATACATATCAAGTAAGAAGGGTTTGGATGAATCCCTCTTGGTTCTCACATGATCTCTCTCTAACTGACCCATATAAAAGAACACAATTATTTTGGGGGGAAAAAAAATCTCTCTGTGATTGTTCCAGGACATCCCATGACACAGTTCAGAAGACAGCCACCCACACCTTGTTCTTAAACTGCTCATCTAACTTATTTGCTAAATTTATACCATTTGCATCACTGTGCAGGGCATGTCTACATGAGACAATTTGAACACATTAGACTAAATCTACTGCACATTAATGCAGCAGGCAAAGCCTGTACTAATGCATTAAGTTGCAGTTGATTTAGCCTAATGCGCAGTAGCATCACTAAAAAACAGTTCATCTGTGCTAATCCCAACAGTAGTGCCGATTATGGTGCATTAAGTTAGTACCTGTCATTACAGGTACTAACTTAATGAGCCATAATTACGGCACATTAATGAAAGTGTAGATGTGCCCACTGTAAGTGTTAGATATCTTCAGTCCTGTAATTCTATGTGCTGTACTTATTCTTCCAGGATGAATCTTGTAATTTTTGTTATAAATAATGGATATTGTTGACATGTAGAAATGAATGTGGTGAGGATACTGTTCCACTGACAGGAGGCTAATTAAATCATTATTTTAAGTCAACTCTAATTGTGTTCTTTCGATAGGGAGAATAGTCTTGGTGCCTTCATTTGCTGATTACTTCATAAAAATGATAATCCCAGATATGGGGTTAGAGAACTAGTTAATTTCTGTTCAGGGAAAAATGATTGGACATAACTTTATTTATGCTTGTTCATTTTTACACACAATATACTCCTATTCAAATAATCTGTCCCGATTTCATCCACATAAATTTGGAGCAAATTCAAGGGGTTACTCCTGACTGACTCTCATGTAACCTGAGACAGAGTGTGTTTCTTGGTTCTTAAGGACATTCTGGACAATGATGAAAGAAAGAAACAAACAGAACCCTTATTAGTCACAGCACTGCCTTCCAAAACTGAAGTTATCCATAACCTGCAAACCAAACTGCTTCTCTCACATAATCTTTTTCTAATTCAACTGCAAACCCAAGTATTTTAATTTCCCCCAAATCAAGTGGAATGCATTTGCAATTAAATGTATTTCAACCACTGACTCTATTTGGGGAATGGTCTTCTGTGAAATTAGGTTTTGAAGAGGGAGAGGGGTCTTTTGTGTTTTTATTATGTTGTACAAGGCTGCTACACATTTCAAAATTTTTATGTTCAAAGATTTTATGGAGAAATCTAGAAAATGTGTACAAAATTAACAAACGAGTGTGAATAGGTTTTATTCTCTCTTTCTTATCAAAGAAAGATTATGTGCATTCCTTGGCAGAAAAAATTACAACAATGTCTTTTCAGAAGCCAAACCAGTAATGTCTGCATAATGCCTTTCAATGAGGGCATTGCGAAACTTTTCATGTAAATGCCTGTTTTATTTATGACGTTAATGTGCCAAAAATACACATATCTTCATAAAAATCTTATAAGGGAAGAAGTTCAAACCTGCATAAGATATTGTGCAGCTATTTCACTTGCACTAAAGAAAAGCCTAAAGAAACAGCACAGTTTTCTTCCTGGGAATCCTCCATATCGCTATTGGAATACTCAGTGATAAAGGTCCTATAGCCCGCTCTATACACTTCAAACTTCCAAAATTCTACGTGGCCAAATAAAATCCCCAGACAAAGATCTTAAATATTTATCAGACACTGAGAACTCATTGCACCACCCAAAGTGATCCTTGCTTCTGCCCTCTGCTCTCTCCCTGGATGATTCCTCAGTTCTAAACAACTAATGCCTTTTGCTGGAGTTTAAGAAAAAAAGCCTGAGATAAAGTTGAGGTTTCAAATTTCCTTTTGAACGTCAGCCTAGTCCTCTAGCCCAGATCAGAACAGTGCCATAGCCACAGTTACAGCCTTCCTTTCTCCTCTCAAGCTTGAGAAACTATTTAAAGCTAGTGCTTTGGAACTATAGTAGTGTAGGAGAAAGAATGTATGAGATCACAGGAGAGACGCAAGAAAATCTGAAGGAGCAATATGCCTACGGAATCTGAACTCAAAAGAATTCTCAATACAGGCGTATAATGTTCACATCTGTGCACTGTCTGAGTTCCTGCAAATTTTAAGAAAGGGAATAACTGCATCATAAGAATAAAGAACCATCTGAGTAGGTTAGGTTAGGAAGAAAAACAGACTGGCTAGTTAGCTTCAGCTAGACAGCCAGACTTTAAGCACCTCTTGAGAACAAGCCATGTGAGAGTCATTGTCTGTCTATACATCTAGCTAATCATTTAAACTTACATCCACTTCTTTCAGCTTGATTTGATCCTTGCATGAGTGTCTCTCAAATCAGTCACTAGTTTCCTTGGTCATATTCCTGTAGAGGTCATGGAAGTTGCAAGATACAAAATTGTGCTAAGACAGGGAATGAAACATTCCCAAATGATCTGATTGATTTCTTCATGAGGATGCAGCACTATTAAACAGATGCTATGCAGATCGTGGAGACTATCTGCAATGTAATATAGGGCATGTCTCTCATCCCCCTTACCCCACCCAAAACGCTAAGATTAATTTCTTGTCCTCCTTATACTCATTTCTTTCCTGCAGGTCCCTGTTCCTCCCTGATCCAGTTCACTGTGGATTTGTCCAGCACTAGGGAGTGACACACTCCACCTGCTCCACACATACTACCTCCCAAACCAGACATACCATAAACAGTTTAGTGAGGAGCTAGGCACACACCAGTAAGCAGTATCTCACAGTGGATGCCGATCCTCTCACTAATCCAGCTATATTACTTCCAGGTCAGGGGGTCCCATACACTTGTCCCTTGCCCGGCCTGAGCTGGCATGCATCTGCTTTATGTCTCTATAAATTCAATTTTTTCCTTCAGGAGACAGGTCATAACACAGTTTAATAAAATACTTGTGAAAATACTATAACTTATTGTTCCTTGTTTTATTCCTATTGTTTCTCCATACATGCAGAAAAGTCTCTTAAGAAGATTGTAAAGTGTATGAATCTGAAGAAGTTACAGGATAAGTAAGGATTTTGTATGCATTCAAAACATGTCCATAGTGACTACCAGATTGTTTCATAGATTTCATAGATTTCATAGACATCAGGGCTGGAAGGGACCTCGGAAGATCATCGAGTCCAGCCCCCCGCCCAAAGGGCAGGAAGTCAGCTGAGGTCATAGGATCCCAGCAAGATAAGCATCCAGTTTCATCTTGAAGGTGTTCAATGAAGGCGCTTGAACCACCTCCGGTGGCAGGCTGTTCCAGACCTTGGGGGCTCGGACAGTAAAGAAGTTCTTCCTTATGTCCAGCCTGAAACGATCTTGAAGTAGTTTGTGACCATTCGACCTCGTCATCCCTTGGGGCGCTCTGGTGAACAAACGTTCCCCCAGATGCTGGTGGTCACCCCTGATAAACTTGTAGGTGGCCATCAGATCACCCCTGAGCCTGCGCTTTTTCAGGCTAAAGAGCCCCAGGGCTCTCAGCCTGTCATCGTAGGGTCTGCTTCCCTGACCTCTGATCATGCGCGTGGCTCTTCTCTGGACTCTCTCAAGCTTCTCCACATCCTTTTTGAATTGTGGAGCCCAAAACTGGACGCAGTACTCCAGCTGCAGCCTCACTAAGGCCGAGTACAGGGGGAAAATGACGTCCCGGGATTTGCTTGAGAAGCATCTATGGATGCAAGCCAGCGTTTTGGTCGCTTTACTAGCCGCCGCATCGCATTGCAGGCTCATGTTCATCTTGTGGTCAATGATGACCCCCAAGTCTCTTTCTTCCATAGTGCTAGCCAACATAGCACTGCCGAGCCTATAAGGATGCTGCTATGGTTACTGTTACTGCCTGGCTGTATATTCTAGCCAGTGTCTCGACCTTACATGGGAAAGCAGGAGAGACAAGCACAAGGAAACATTTCCCTTGTATTGCTTATCAAAGGCCAGGAACACCTGGATAGTTCTGAGATAGACCACTCCTTTTCCTCAGATATCCCAGGCATCCGAGGCAATTTCCATTGTTTATAGTGAACAAATCATTATCATCTCTAAGAAAAGAGCCATTTCTTTCTTGTCCAAAAGACAAGGATTTGCCTGGGACCTTTTACCCCGTACTTTTTATCACCCTTACAGTGCAAAAGCACTCAATTTTGATTAAGTGGGAAAAGAATATGTGAATGCCCCCTGGTGCAAAGAATTTTCTCCTTCTGACAGATTCATCTGAGTATTTTCTATTCGCACAAATATCCCAAAGTTGGCACTGTCTTGCTAGATGAGAAAAGCTTGCAGACATAACAGTTCCCGAGCCAAGTAGCACTACTGTGCAATAGTTAGTCATAACTCAATAATATGAAGTTTAAATAAATTGAAGACAATTTATTAAAAGAAAATAATGTTAGTATAGCCCATTTTCATGAGGTTTGGTTCAACTGCCTCACATTTCAGTGAACAAATTGCTCATGTGTTCAGAAGGTTGATCTCAGAGCTGCAATGTCTTTAGTCACTTTCTTCTATCAGTGCTTTATCTCAGTGTTACATGACTTCCAGCTCTTTTTCTTTTGTCCCTTCTTTATCACTTTTGGATCTGATTGTATTTGACATCACTTGGAGTCTTAGGTTTTAGCATTATTACCAAATTTCTAGTTGCTCAGTATTTTCAGGTTTTATCACAAGGATTGAGGCCACTTGAAAAAAGTATGCCATGACTACCTAACTCTGTAGCATAAGTAGGGTTGCGCAAGAGTGGCACCTGCCCTGAGTGCAAGGTTTGAAGGGGTGCCAGAATGGCCCCCCACCCCCATGGAGTCCATGCTCTGGAAGCAATAGCCCCATGACTTACCCATCCCAGTAACACTAAACAGTTTCCAGCTGCTGCTTCTGCTTCAAGAGCAACAGTCAAGTTGGGTGGCAGCAGCATGGACTCAGCTGGGGACTGTTTAGGAGTTCATAGCATGGATAAGACTAATATCCCCTCCCCTTTCCCCAGCCCCAACTCTCAGACCCACACCACTCCCCCTGCTTTTGGAACCTTCCCACCCATCCCTCACTAGCACCATGACCAAAAGAGACTTGGGTGTCACGATTGACCACAAGATAAATATGAGCCACCAATGCGGTGCTGCAGCTGGCAAAGCAAATAAAACTCTGGCTTAAATCTACTGATACATCTCAAGCAAGACCCCAGAAGTCATCCTCCCACTTTACTTGGCCTTGGTGAAACTGCAGCTGGAGTACTGTTTCCAATTCTGGGCTCCACACTTTAGAAAGGATGTAGAGAAGCTTGAGAAAGTCCAGAGGAGAGCCACGCACATGATTAGAAGTCAAGGGAACAAGCCTTATGAGGACAGGCTGAGAGGCATGGGACTCTTCAGCCTGGAGAAGTTAAGGCTTGGGTGATTTGGTGGCAGCCTATAAGTATGTAAGGGGTGTGCATCAGGAACTGGGAGAGCATCTGTTCACCAGGGCACCCCAAGGGAAGACAAGGTCTATTGGTCACAAACTGCTGGAAGACCACTTTGGACTGGACATAAGGAAAAACTTCTTTACTGTCCGAGTCTCCAGAGTCTGGAATAGACTCCCCCCAGAAGTGGTGCAAGCACCTACTCTGGATACCTTTAAGAAAGCCTTGGATGCTTATCTTGCTGGGGTTATCTGACCCCAGCTGACTTCTTGCCCCTTGGGCAGGGGGCTGGACCCAATGATCTCGCAAGGTCCCTTCCAGGCCTAATGTCTATGAAATCTGTGAATCCCCCCACTCGTGCAACCTGCACGTGTACCTCCCTCTAACCCCCTTGCCCCTGCCTAACACATGCACTCCCACAGGGTTTGCCTAGGGCACCAACTCTGCTTGTTATAGTTAATATGCTTTAGAAATTTAACACAGAAGATCTGGTCTTCTCTTATAAATTAGGTAGGTTAGAAATGACTCCCTTGACATTAATGGACCTGTACTGAGGTAAATTGATGTTAAATAAGAATTGAGTACAGTTGCATTAATTAAAGTGCACACACTCTGTAAAACCTAATGTTTTTTAGCATAGAAAATTATGCACCTGAAGAAAATAACATGATTCAGCTATTTTTGCACTGCTTGCTTTACTGAAATGGAAAGTCACTTAGTAGTCCACAGATCATGTGAATTTTATGAACACTCTGATAGCAATCCACTTCCAAGTGACTTCTGGATGTCTAATCACAAGTATACCACTGTAATGATCTGAATTTGCTAAAACTGTTCTTTAAGCCAGATTAAATACTATGGCTGTCTGAAGCTTCAGTCCCTGATTTGATTCGGTGGAAATTCAGCCCAATTCGGTGGCCAAATCTCTGAATCTAAATCAAATCAGGAGACCCTTTAACTCTCTGAATCAAATTGGAACCCTTCAAATCAATTTGGAGATATTCAGAAAGATTCAGAGATTGGGACATAGACACAGCTTTAAATGTTCTTTCTACATACCTCAAGGTACCAGATGACTCACAAACACTGCAATGCTGGGGCAGATGGAGTGTCCAACAGGAGCACAGGGGGGCGCTCCTCAGAGTGCTTGGCAGCAGACCTGGAAGTTGACCAGAAGTACTTGCGGACCACTTCCGGGTCTGCCAGCAAGCACTCAGTGACTGGTGCCTCCTGGGTATGGTGGGGCACCCAGGGTCCCCCACAGCCAATTGCTGAGCCAGGGGAGCAGAGCGGGGGTCCCCCAGCACTCCCAGGCAGACCCAGAAGTGGACTGGAAGTACTTCCGGTCCACTTCCAGGTTTGCCATCGAGCATACAGGGGGGCCCCCTGCACTCCTGTGGGACACTCCATCTGCCCCACCATTGCAGCATTCACAAGCCATACCTGATACCTCGAGGTATGCAGAAAAAACATTTAAAGCTGTCTCTATGGCTGAATTGCTGATTCTCCAAATCAGCATCAAATCTTCAGATTCAGATACAGCCAAATCAAATTGGGGACAGTGATCCAAATTGAATCACTGTCCCCGATTTGGGCCAAATCCGAATTGAATATGGCCCATTTTGCACACCCCTAATAAATACTTACAGTTTGCATATTCCTAAATATTTTTGATGTTCTTTTTGCTCAGGTCATACCAAATATGTCAGCTACATAAAACTTTCGAATGTGGTCTGAAAATTGAGTTTGTGATGGAGCCATGACCCCTGGAAAATGGGGATTTTTCATGGTTTGGGTATCAATAATAGTGCAATCTATGCCATTAACATTTGATTTATTATTACTGAATTAGACTTAAAAACCCAATGATTATTGCATACTTAAGATTAAGATGCATTAGCAGAATGTTGTGAGAATGCTTATATAGTGCTGTCTGTACTATAATTAGCTAAGCCATTAATGCCTCCTTTTGTATAAGAAACAAAATTATCAATTTTTTAACAAAAGCAAAGTAGTGAAAAGTATAAACAAGTTATTGCTAATAACAAAAACCCTTCTGGGGCCAATATTGAAAGCATTTTGGATGACATTCCTTACTAAACAGGGGTACAGAATTAGACCTAAGACCAATGTTGGTCATTTCTATTTGAGACTACAGCTGCTGCAGAACCAAAGGAAGTAAAGACTGAATATCACTGAAATGACAGTGAAGGTTAAAATTTGGCTTGTGGAATAATTTACCAAAAAGATATAACTAAAGAAGGAAGGATTATGCTAATTTTCTGCATAACAGTGAATTTCACCTACCTTCTATGCACAGAAGTCCCATTGAAGTCCTTTCCAGTCCTATGGCATGCAGTTTCCTTTAGAACATTAACCCTTGTTCTATACAATCTTAGTGTGAAATTAATATTTATTAAAACATATATTTTTAATTTCTAGCAATGCATGATATTTTTTCTAAACAAAAAAATAAATGTCTAAAATGTTCACTGTGGTAAGATTACTGAGGCAGGGGAATCTATCCTGATCTCAGATTCACTGGCATAAATTAGGAATAACTCCACTGAAGTTAACAGAGTAACAGTGAAAAATAAAAAATGTGCAATTTTGTGTCCTCTTCAAGCCAGCAGGGGTATAGTAATAAAACTTCAACAAGGACTAAAAATTTCTGCTATCTAATAGCTGGTTTTAGGTGCTAGTTATGAATCTCAAAAGAATACTTCAGGAAAAGAAAGGTGTTGGAAATGTCATATAATATGATTTCAAGGTGTCCCAGGGATAGCAAGAGGAGGGGTTGGGAAGCCCCGGTTATGGGACCCGACATGGGGAAAAACAGTGAAATAAAGAAAGAATACAAAACAATTACTGACCTACAGGAGGAGTGGCACTAGAAGATTCAAAAGAAAAGCCCACGTGGTTTACAAGCCTCACGTTTATGCAATTAAGGCCAGCTGGTGATGTCACAAGGACGCACTGGCCGGCAGGAATAAAACCGGCTGCCAGCAGTAGGGAAGGGAGAGCCAGTGAGGAGGCAGAGGCTCTCCATGCTGGTAGTAGGCGGGACTGGTGCGAATTTGAAATGCCTGAGTGACGGGTAGCTAGTGAAGCACTGAGAGCTCCTCACAGCCAGGGCACTAAGATCGAGCCCCAGGAGGGGCGGAGTGCTGGGAGGGACTTCCCCCTTGTGATGCCGAGGAGTTGCATTGAGGGAAGCGCCGAGGAGTGGCACAACCAGGACGATGAGCCCAAGGGAGAGGCTGAAGTCAACCTTGGGGAAGCAAGGGTGTCCCACTTGACTGCTCCCAGGTACCAGGTCAGGGAGCTGGGCTAGGGGTGGAGAAGAGAGGGGAGCTCTGCAGGACCAGTGTTGGAGGAGCACTGCCAAATTCAGGCAGGAAGGCTGAGAAAGCCGACCGGTAGGACACTGGATAGGGAGACCTTCTGGGTCCCTTCTTTTGGTTTCTTTTTTCATTTTATTCCTTTACCCCTGCTTGACAGGGGTGCCCTCAGACCCCAAGAAGAGAGTCAACTGACTCAACGGGATCACAGGCCTAGAGCCCAGGCCAGCTAATTATCCTTCCCCGAGGATAGAGAAGGATACAATTGGGCATGAGCAATATCTGCAGAATATAAAGACTGCAGAATGACCTGGATAGGTTGCAGGGATGGGCTAACAAAAACAGGATGTGCTTCAATACTGACAAGTGCAGGGTGGTGCACTTGGGCAGTAGTAACCAGCAGCACACTTATAAGATGAGGAACTCCCTTCCTGAGAGCACGGAGGCAGAAAGGGATCTTGGAGTCATCAATGACTCTAAGATGAACATGGGCCGACAATGCAAGGTCATGGTCGGCAGGGCTAACTGGACCTTATCGTGCATCCACAGCTGCATCTCAAGTAGGGCCAAGGAGGTGATCCTCCCCTCTACGTGACACTGGTCAGGCCACAGCTGGAGTACTGCATCCAGTTCTGGGCACCCCACTTCAAGAGGGATGTGGACAAACGGGACCTGAACCTGTTCAGCCTTCACAAGAGAAGGCTGAGGGGGGACCTGGTGACCGTCTATAAACTCACTAGGGGGAACCAGAAGGGTTTGGGGGAGACCTTGTTTCCCCTAGAACCCCCTGGGATAACAAGGAATAATGGCCACAAGTTGTTGGACAGTAGGTTTAGAATAGACATCCGTAAGAACTACTTCACAGTTAGGGCGGCTAGGATCTAGAACCGACTTCCAAGGGAAGTGGTGCTGGCTCCTACCCTGGGGTCTTTAAGAAGCGGCTTGATGCCTACATGACTGGGGTCAATTGAGCCCAGTTTTCCTCCTGCCCAGGCAGGGGGGCGGACTTGAAGATCTACTAGGTCCCTTCCGACCCTACTTCTATGATTCTATGATCTGCACTGAAGAGGCTGCTGTGTCAAGATCTGGCACCCCACCAGAGGTTGGCATAAGGCTGGGGTGTAAGGGAGGTGGAGCCCCATGAACATCCCACAAGCAGCGTGGTCATCCCTGAGGGGAACTTCGAGGCCGAACCCCACACTGATATAACATTCAAAGACGTGGCAGATGAATTTGGGGAAGGCCAGAGGAACAACCAAAGCCCACCTCAGGAAACCCATGACATTAGAGAGAGTACACCCTCTACTGCATGGACCAAGGTGGCATGCGAGCAGGCATTTGAAGCTAGATGGGCGCAAAGTGGTGCATTGGCCAGGAAGAGAGGGAAAAATCTGACCCCTAGAGGACCTCCTGTCATGCAGCCAGCAGCTATGCCCCCTCCAGATGTGCTGGGGCAGAACTTGCAAGCCCTAATGCAAATCCTTGATGCCCAGCAGCAAATGATGGAATGGCATCAGGACTGGCTGTGGCACAGCTTGACTGCATTTAGGATGCCTAAGATGATGCGGGAAGATGATCTGGAGGCTTACACTGAAGCCTTTGAGAGGCGTGCCATTATGACAGGCGGACAAGGTTATTGTTTTATTATTATTAAAGAAAATTAGGGTCTAATTCTGTATTACTTATATGGGGAAAACTTCTATTGACTTTAGTAAGGAGGTCTCAACTTAGATTAAAACATGCATAAGTACAGCATAAGTATAGCAGCCAACTAAGTGTGAACGTTTCCCCCCCTTTCACCCAGAGGTCAATAATATGTACTGATTTTCATAGGGTGAACATCTTGTGTGTAAATGAGAAAAAACAAACAAGCAGAAAAGCTGTTATTTTATGGAAGGAAGAAATTTAGTTCACAAGAGCTTAAGTTATAGAAGAGTAAGAAATTTACTATTCATAGTTCAAGTAAAAGACGACTCAGGTATAATGTGATGCCTCCCTACACCATGTGCAAATGATGTCAGTGATGACCTATGGTTGCTACTCTTTCTGGGGCATGTGGTAAAGCTATCCTTGTAAATTCCCTCTTTAACATATGTGTAGCAGGCTCACCTTTCAGAGCTTGGGTTGAGTCCCAGTCTCCAGATCCTGCTGTTTTGATTGGTGGAGCCCATCCACCAAACAGGAGGCAGCAGGAGAAATAAAGTCATGACCCTTTCCTGAGGGGAGGAGGAGAAGAACTTCCCCGGACCTGATTGAAGACTGTAAACTGTCAGGTCTGGAAGGAGCTGCGTGCCCAGCACAAGGGCAGATGCAGCGAGGGGCTCAAGAAGAACAGAGCTAAGAAAAGCAGGGGAGCCCTCCCTCAGTGGGCAATAGGCCCAAGATTCCTGAAGCTGCCACTGGAGGAGCAGCCTTGGGAGCGGTGCAAGATTGCTCGGGCTGTTGACAGCGCACAGAGACAGTGCGTGGAGACCTGGCCCCGGGACCAGTGTGAGACTGCTTGGGCCCATCACGGTGCATGGTTCGGTGCTTGGAGCCCAGGCTTTAGAAGCCACAAGTGGCGGCTCGAGCCTGCAACCCCAGCAGGGCCAGCGGGCCACACAGTGCATGGGGGAAGTGCACAGGGCAAAGGCCTTGGGCCTTCAGTGAGGCGGCTCAGGCCCTATCTCCCGACAAGCGGCCAGGTCCCATGGTATGCAGGGTGGTGCATAGGGCCCAAGCCTGGGGAGCCAGGGAGCAGCGGAGGCTGCTTGGATTAGCCACCCGGCATGAGGATGGCTGGCTGGAGCCTGAAGCGCCTGACCTGTGCTAAGAGAGCCCTCAGTGCTGAGCCAGGGCACAGGGAAATGGTAGTGCTGCAGCGTGAGGCCCAGCACCCAGGAGCCAGCAGCAGTGGTTCGAGAGAAGCCGAGCCCTCAGTGCCCAGAGCAGGGCACAGGGTGGAGAAGAGCCCAGCAGTGCAGGAGAGGCCTGGAGAGGTGCTCCAGCAGAAGAGACCCCATCGAGCTGCACCCTGACCACCACCACCTGAGGGAGCATTAGTCATTGGGCACTTGGGTCCCACATGGGGAAAGACATTTGGGGTGGGCAACCCCAGAGAGGGGGCTGGGTGAGCAGCCCCCTACCTAGTCAAGGCCCTAAAGGGAGGGGCCCCTGGTGCTTCCTGGACACTCCTCAAGGGACCCCATTGGAAGAAGGACTATCTCTTGCCATGGGTCAGGGACTATATTAAGGAATAGATGTTAATAAGATTGTTTATGTTTTCACCTTCTATTTTGCAATTGAAATGTTGTATTGTGATGTTGTAAATAGTATTATTTAGAGTTTGACCTTGGTTATTAGTTAGTGTTCTCTGTGTAAATATATGTATATTATAACTTAATAAATTGTATATAGTTAAGAAATTTGGGCTTGGGCTAACTCTATAGACGAAAGAGGGATCTGCCTGAAATTTTGGCATCCCTCTCACAGCACCCCCTCCTGCCTACCCATCTTATTCAATTGAGAATAGGGCACACCCTTGGGTGTACCCAGGTTACATATGTTTCCAAATAGGCTCATATGTACCTGGGGCAAAAGGAGAGGGAAAAGTATAGTAAACTTTTACCCAAAAAGAAAACCAGTCCCACATATTTTAATGCAGTGAATTTGTTTTCAAGGTGGTTTGTAGCTGTAACCACAGGTAAACGCATATGCCTTTTTTAATATCTATGAAACCCCTTTCTGATCTAAACTGACTGCCCCCGTACCTTTCTCTCTTCTTCAAAAAGTCTTGCAGCTTGCAGGACATCATGTCTGATGTCCTGCAAGTCTTGATGTCTTGCAGGACATCAGAACACACAAAAGAAAACTTAGGAAAACATTACCCTAAGATATTTGTGTTTATGCATATGAAGCATCGTAACTGATCATTTTAACTCTGGAGAATTACTGTGTTGGCTGACCTATTTTTTACTTTTTTTTCCCTCCTATGTAAAAGATGTGTATTTTTATAGAATTATGCTTGACATCTGTAGTGAAATACATAGCTGTTCATTTTCCAAAAACACACAAAGAAAGTTCTTAATTACTAGTTCAAATAAGCTGCATCTACTCCCTTTATGTTCTGTGGTATAAAATTGCTTTATAATATTGCTTTACAAAGTAAATGGATAATTTATGTAAGCAATTTAATTTTTCCCCATGAATAAAGGAATCCCAAATTGTTCAGAGGAGTTTGGGTTTTTTTGACTGAGTTTTTAAAGCATCTTCTGGGGCTAGCAAAATTGTGTGTTCTCTCTTTTTATTGCAGAAGACAGGGTAGATTTTCACCTTATAGACAAACTAAAATATATACGTAGATATACAGATAGATCTATCTATATTTCTGTCTTTATTTATAGATATCTATGTATCTATAACAGTCTATAAGGTGAAAATCCACCCTGCCTTCTGCTTGACTTCAGACTAACACAGCTAACTGTATTTTTTTATTTCCAGGCCTGATTGCTTTCTCTTTCTAACATAAAAGGCCCACAGCCTGCTATGTTTGGTCATGCTGGGTGCATCTACATGAGATGCTTTATTGTGGAATTGACTAATGAGCTGTGCAGTAAAGCATCACCATCTACACACATGCCCCTATTAGGCCAGAGTAAACTAAGTAACTGCACCATAGGATAGTACTGCCCAACACAAGTACTATCCTATGGTGGAGCTATTTAATGTACCACAGTGCACATGTAGATGGTGACCGGGGCTGGTTGGACCATGAGGGTACAGTCTACCTGCCAACTAGTCTTGCACTGTAGCACCCTCATGCCCCAGACAGCCCCTCCACAGCATGTTAAGCCAGGGTGAAGCAGATCCAAGCTGGCAGGCTGACCCCCCTGCCTTCTCCCCTCTCCCCCCAAATCCTCTGTCAGCTGGGGCTGCACAGCTCCAGTTCAATGTGCTGCAGTCTCAGCGCACATGTAAATGCCATACCCAGGAGCAATAAACTCCAGGTTGCCCTGTGCTGGAGTGCATTGTGTTGCATTAAAATCTGATGTAGGCATGCCTACTGAGTGGCATCTTACTTTACAAGCAGCCTAATTATTTCAGTATTATTTCAGTTAAGATGACTGAAAGATTCAGGCCCAAAATGTGGAATGTCAGATGTTCAGTCTACTTGTGCTCCTCAAGGGACTGATGCAAACCCCATTAAACTCAATGAGAATCTTTCCATTTCTTTGAGCAGGGTTTGGGTCAGATCCCAAGAAACTGAGCAATCCAGCAAGCAGGAAATAAGGAAACAAGGAAATCCAGATCCTTTAAATACTTTCTACCATGGATAGCCTCCAAGATACATAGTTGTACTAAACCTCCCTTCTCTAATTGTTAGTTCTCTTGCTTGTAAGATGTCTTTTGAGACATTTACATCAGATGGTGCATTATGCCACTGAAAAATTTAACATTCAAAAGGTTTCTTTTCAAGAATGGTTGGTTCCCTTAATTCATTTAGTAGCAATCTTCTCTCAAGGTTCCCTTAGCAAACTAAATGGGGTAAATTGATGAAGCATTTTTCATGTGTTCTGACAAACCTCCAAAATGAATGTACAGTTACATTAATTTAACTGGAACCTGTTCTTAACATCTTTAGTAGATATATTTACTATTTTATTATTTAAGGCCTTTACTTCTTTTAATCTTTCATTATGCAGAGGGAGTATTAAATTATAGAGAAATCCAGTTTTCAATTATTTTAGAACCATGTGCTGAAAAACCATATTGGAAAACCATATGAAAAATGAATTTGGCTTGTTTTGATGTCTTCTAAAATGTGCAACACCTTTCTTCTTTGATTTCCTGAGTGGAGGTGAAGTTGAGGAAGGAAGGAAGGAAGGATATACTGTTGGCTACAGCAACATAAGGATCCTGGGCTTGTATCCAATCTGTTGACTTATTAGTGCTTTATTAACCCAGCTAAAGGATACTCTTACTGATATTCACATGTTGTTTTAGAGTTGAGATGTTCTGGGAGTACATCACTGTACCTCAGCCACTACCCTGCGCTGTAATTTCTATGATTCACTGAATACACTATAGTCCTATTGCATGTTAGAAGAATGCTCCTCAAAGCTACTAGTTTTATGGGGCCCCATGTCCCATATCTATTTCACTAAAAGCAGCTTTAGATTGTATCACAGGGATGATAATCAATCTAATTTATAAGTAATTCATGCAGATAGTAAACCAACTGCCATTAGTGCACAGAGGTTTTACCTCTTTATCCTTCTAGCAATATCAGTACTCTGATATGAAGGACAAAAACCTTTTTATCAATTAGCTTTCATTTGTTTTGTATCAGTGTCCACCAACTTTGGCATTACTCCATTGGCTGACCCTTTGTAAAGGCTTGCCTAAGTTAGTGTCTGTCTACACACTTTATAAATTAATATTAATTAATTATGTTGTTATGCATATTATTGGTAGACCTAGAAACCCCAGTTATGAATCAGATTGGTGCTGGATAAATACAAAACACAAAACTCTCCTTACCCCAGGGAGTTTGCAATCTAAGTATAAAACAAGAGACAGAGAGTCAGACAGATAAGGGAGTACAAATAAACAAGGGGTTAGCATGAAGGATATGGGTAAGCATGAGGGGCAGTAGAGTCAGCACATCAGCAGCCTAACCATTTTCAAGTTCTTCTGTAGGAATCATAACATAGGGAAGTCTTATAATAGGATTTGAAGGAGAACAACGAAGTAGGCTTGAGGATGCATAAGAGGAATTCCTCCATGTGATGAGAGGACAGCATTGGAGAAAGCAGAAAGGTGTTTCCAAAATAAGAAGGCATAGGCTTCACTTCACTATGAATTTCACTTCATAAATCTACTGGATACGAAAAATCATGGACTTAATATAGACATTGGATTTATGACACATTACAACTTGACTGACATCTGACACACCAGGTAACCTGGCCTAAGCTGACCAGTGGTGTTCCTTCACAGTTTTCCCTTCTTTGCCCCACCTCCCCTTCTATCTCTACCCTTTGGATTCCATATTTCCACTCATTTGCATCTTTACAAACTTCTTGTTTACTTCAGCTTCTTTTCTACTTTGGAAAACAGCAGCAGTCTCCCAATGCCTGAAGAAGGATATTTGTGCCCAAAAGCGTGCAAAGAACTTTTTCCAACTATTTAGTTGCTCTAATAAAAGATATCACATCTACCAAAAGAACCATCCCTGCCTATGGCCTTAGACCAACATGGCTATAACCAAAAACCAAGACATTAGATGCATACATTTGGAGCCTTCAAAAGGAAAGGAGCACTTATGTTCTGACTGTTATGTTTGAACAAGCCAAAGACAATAAAAATTTAATAAAACCACTCCAACTCTCCAACTTTAATACTGAATGGCGTGTTCAAGTTGGAACAGTTTAACTACATTTGGACATGTGGGTATTCACAGTTTTTTACCGAATGATGTAAACCTCAGAGAAGAGAATGCTAATATTATTGGTCACTATTATTATTATATTAATTTTATATATTTAGAATCCTTGCCACTGAGAAGCTTAGTGCATTGTTCACAAGTCACATGGAGAGCCAGGGCTAGACTCAGAGCTAGAACACAAATGAGGAGATTTGATTTTCAATCCTATACTTTAATTCTTTGAAAACACAGCTTTCAAAACTTAGTACTTGCTTGATAGAATTTATAAAGCATTTAACAAAACAAAGAAAATATATTGCTATTAATTGTCCCCTTTAGACTTTTTGCACTGGTTTATTTCTATTACTCTTTGCTGTATGTGTTGTCAGCAGCTGGCCAGTTAAGAGGTATATGTTAACTGTAGGGCACTGGGATGGTAAGGCACACATCTCACCTATGTTGTAAAAAGGTATGTGGACCAGCCTACACAGACTCTGGTTTGAATATATAATCATTAATATAAAAGAACATATGTGCTAAAAGCATAGTTTGCTCCCAAGTAGTAGAATCCAAGGGAAAGCTGATGGAGCCTGTCTTAATGAAGGTACTTTTTTTTAAGTCTTTTAAAGAGATATTTGGCATAAATGAAATAGCCAAACAATAAATTTCAGCATGATCATTCTTATTCAGGGACCTCTACGGCAGAAGCAGCACCAGCAGCAGCATGATCAACAGCTAATCATTAAAGTAAACATTCAGACTGAATTCTGAATCCTGCCTGAGTGATAAATTGCCTTCTATTTTCTCCTTTCAGTATTGGTGATTTATTCTATTTCTGCTCACCAAGAGGTCATACAGTAATGCTCCCATGACTTCTAGGCTAAGTACAGGCAGTCAAAAAGCCTGAGACTGAATTGATTCAGTCTTTACACATTTGTCTAAACTGCAGAGATTAAACTGAGAAACAACCAGACAGATATTCACTTCTGAGTCAGGAAATGCAGCCACATACCTGCAGTGGCTCAGGCCAAAAGCCGAGGGGCACTACAGCACAGCTTTCTGGCACACAGTCAGCATGGGATGTGTGTTTGCTTCCTCTTCTGACTGTCCCCCAAAATCACTGGGATTTTTAGTCCACAATCATAGCAGCAGGATTCTGCAGCATTGCTCATCACTTCCTCTTCCTGCCTCCAGGTGCCTCTGGGATTTGTAGTCCACAGTTGCAGCCAGTAGTAAGTTTTTAGCAGAACAGAGCAGGGCAGCTCTGTACTTAGGGGAAGAGTAGTTTAACCCTCCTCCCTGGCCTCAGCCAGGGTTTGCCTTGGGAGGAGGCAGTCCTGCCTCCCCCAAAACCCTTCTGTGCTAGAGCAGACAGCCCAGCCCAGTCCATGGCTAGAAAACATGCTGGGGGGCTGTAATATAGCTTGAACCAGGAAGGGGTCTGGGACAAGTTTCATAAACTGGTTTGACCCAAATCAGTTACGTCTGATACTACATTCAACCAGGTTTATCTTAAACCAGTTTCATCCATTTTGAAATGGGTTTACGTGCACTGAACTGCTGGTCTGTTACAGGTTTAAACCCGTTTCGGATCACTGAAACTGATTTATGTGTAACTTCTGTCCCTTGCTAACCATTTTCATAAAGCATTTTGGAATCCAATCACATGATCTAGTTAGGAAATATTAAGAGGCCCGGTAAAATTGTCACAGGTGCTTCATTGATTAAGCAATTGAGTACTATTTTCAAAGGCTAACAGGAACTTTTAAAAATGGGATATCAACTCTTAAGTTGCTTGGATACATCTGGAAATATTACCCTTGTCTTCACTACAAATGGGAACTATGCTTTAGCTGGATTAAGAGCTAACTGTGTTTCCACTTGGCCCTACAACCCCATTACATTTGCTTTGTAGAGGGAGTTTACATCTGATTGTATAACCTCAGGAATTTTTCAAGAGTGACCTGAATACGTTTTATATTGAATGACCAACATTACCCTGAATCTACTTTAGGTGTACAGAGATATGGGCTAATGGTTCTTAAACAACACTCTTATACAAAATAAAGCATATCACAAGGAAAAGCCCAAACACACTTCAGAGCAATGTCAAAATATAACTGAGCCCTATAGAACATCCATTAAACCTCTTTTGATTTATGCAGGGCTTCCTGTGGGAAAAGAGGACCACAAAATAGATGTTTACTCCCCAGGACATCAAGCTGATAAATCAGAGTTGTTATTGCTTTATTGATATTATCATATTGACCAAATATAACTTGAGAGATAGCCTCCACCATTGAGTTTGTCACATATAAACAGTACTCTCAACCCTTTCCAGAAGAGGCTTAGTTTAGTTTATTGGGAACTATTATGTCAACAGACCTCTCCTGGCTGACCCTCAAACTCATAGCTGTTTTGTTTAGTCTGATCACTCTCGCAGTGACAAATACAATTGTAGAGACAAGTCTGCTCAGATTCCACTTTCCCACAGCAGTAGCTGCTCCTGCAGGATATTCTGTGTTACAGCATCCCTCTTGATCCATCGGTCAGTCAGGTACAATGCAGAACTTTTATGTCCCGAGGAAGATGACAGAAAAGATCATCTTGTTGTAAGGTACTAAAATATGCTTCAAAAGATCAAAGGAGTTCAGCTCCTACATCTGCAACAGATGCCCTGTGTGACTTTGGTTAAATCACCACTGTACTTCAGATAGCTACATACAAAATGAGGATAATGACTCCTTATTTTATAGAGATACTGTGAAGTTAAATTTAATAATAAGTCTGAGCTGATCAGACACTGTGGAATCATGCATCTTTTAAGGCCCAATACAGAAGAAATGATAATACCCCAATAATTGCTCCCCTAGCAACCTTTAGCATGGTTTCATCCTTAGGGCTTTATGCAGGTGTGCAGAAAACTAATCTAAAACTAGAACCCTAGTATCAAGTACAGACACATTTCCTATAGGGCCACCACTTTCTTAGGAATTTTTTTTTTTTGTATTTTAAATTGCTAGTACATGCTTGTTGAATTTCCACTCAAGCTAACCTTTTAATTCCTTTTCCAGTCTCATTACTGATATCCATAGCTTTTCAGAGATCAGTATAAAATATAATTTGATGCTCTTACCCTCTGAGTCAATATTTATGCTCATAATTTATCATTTTTACTAGTTCAGAGATGAAGACAGCAAATTAACAGGCCTGAATGATAAATTAGTGTCACTTTTGCCTATGCATTAGCATGTCAATGAAATTCCTTTACTTTGCCTGTACAAAGAATGATAACACATATTAAAGGAAGATTTTATAACTTTTTTTTAAAGTAATTGAAATCCAAAAAGAATTTATATTGAAATATTCATTCCACTTTGGTTTGTGCATTTTGACTAATCAAGGTGTGTGTGTGTCGGGGGGGGAGGGGGGGGGTCTCAGGTTACATACACAATTTACATCTAATGTTGACAACTTTTTACTGAATTATTATGCAAGCTGCTGTTATCACTAAAAGCACCACATATTTATTTTTATATAAGACTCCATGAAGTTCAACTCTGAGAAAGATAAGTTTTTCTGTAAGACTATCAATTTGGTAATTTACTTAGGAATCAGGGAGTAAATACAGGACCCTAAATTAAGGCTAAGCAGATCTTTATAGAGTTCAAAGTTTTTTTAATTGCTTGAACTACTTTTTTGAATTTAAAAAAGCCCAAGTTTATGAAACCCAAAAGGATGATTCAATTTAAAAACAAACCCATTTTTTCCTATCGAAATGGAACTTTCCACTATATAGCAAGGACAGAAGAAAAAACACACTTTCTTCACTGAAAGGTAAGGCTGGCACAAGTGGATACCTGTAGTATAAACATGGATTGGATCCAAAGCCTACTGAAGCAAGTAGAACCCTTTCAATTGACTTGAGTGGGTGCTGGGTCTGACCTTATATATATAAGTTGGGAAGAGAAAGGGGGGAAAAACCCATATATATATTGGGCATACATTTTATGTTTTAATGCGATTTTTTTCCTCTTTCTCTGTCCAGTTTGTCACATGGTACACTAACTCTACCACTTCTCTAGCAGCTCACCAGGCACTTTTATACTGCATTTGTCTCCTGTACTTTCCTCTTCCTTTCCCTCTTAGTCTTTGGGAGTTCTAACTGGTACTTTTGCTGCATCCCCAACGTACACTCTACCACAAGGCCTCAGCACCCCCCACCCTTATATAAGCAGAAGCCAGCCTGGATCCCGAGTGAATCTGACCTTTTGGCAAAGACCACCATGATACTTTATGTTCTTGCTTACAGATACAAACAGAACCGTCCCTAGGGGTGTGCGGGGCCTGGGAGCAGGGGGCAGGTGGCAAGCAGCCAGAGCCGGCAACGCTCAGTAGCAGCAGTTCATGGTGGCCACAGTGGAGCCTATGCAGCACTGACTGCAAGGGGCCCCCAAAGCATGGGGCCTGGGGCAGTCACCCCAATTTGCCCCCCCCCAGGGACGGCCCTGGATACAAGACAATTACCAAATTTTAATGGTGCAAATCAAATCAAACCCTCAGCAGCAGGAGAGTTACTTTTAGCTCTGAACGTCAATCATTTCAAGATAAATGTGTGCTCCTGAGTTTCCACAGTCAAGACTTTCTTAAGCAATTAGAATATACATCCTTTCTCCCCAATTGCCATCTAATCCATCTCACTGGGCAACAGACCCATAGGCAAAGGAAGAAACATTTATTTGGGGCTGGGGGGAGGGGGGGGGAGTCTGAGCGCATATGTGCATTTGCACCCTGAGAAGGCATGGAGAGGCATGTGTTTCCAGATCTGCATGGAGCAGAGTGGGCTGCTGCTGCTGGCTGTGGCCAGGGCTGTGCCGGGCTTTTCCCTTTGGGGGCTGGCCTGCGTTGGAGCAGTCGGTGGCGGTGCTGGCAGGGAGGGGTTGGGGGGGCTATGACTGATTTTGGGAGAGCCCAACCCAGCCCCCTTCCCCTACTCCCACTGGGAAGAGCCCGGTGCAGCCCTGGCACCACCCTGCAGCAGCAGCCTGCCCTGCCCCACACAGATCCAGGGGCACCCCCCCATGCCCTCCTGGGGTGCATGTAACAGCAGGATCTGCAGCCCTGGACAAGCCACTTGCAGCTTAGTGCCGCATCTTGCCCCACCCCAGCTGTACAGAACCTGCCTTTCCCTTAGCCCGAGCCCCACTCTCTCCTTCACCACTGCATGCGTACCCCTCCCCACCCCTGCTGCAGCTGCCGGAAGCCAGAAGCCAGATTGCCTTGTGGCCTACTGATGCCCCTCATCTGGGTGGACTAAGCCCCATTAACCCCCCCCCCCCCCTCTTTCCACCAGATTACCTATAGCAGGGGTGTCAAACCTATGGCCCATGGACCAAATCCTTCCTGCAGAATCATGTCATCTGGCCTGCAGGGCCCCCTAGAGGGTCCGGAAAATCAGGGTTGCGACAACCACTGAAATATGGGTGCATTATTAATCCCTGGAACCACTTCTGCTGCTGCTCATCCCAGCACTGCTGCCATGTCCAGATCTGATCCATGTCAAGTCCTGTGGTCAGGATTCTGCCTGGTGACAGGGTGAGTTTACTCCTCTTACCTACAAAATGCGAAAAGGTGCTAGCAGAACTCTGTGTAACACTGTGAGTCTCCTCACAGTCACCTACCTAGCCTTCAGTCCTGTATGAATCAAGGGCCTAATCAGGTAGAATCATCATCTGCACAGAAATGCTTTAATTGTGCAGTGGGTCTGGAGCCCTCAGAGTCTTCATTCCTTGGGAATTTGTCTCTAATGCCAAGTGGATATCTTACTGCAGGCTGCAAGCAACTTATTAGAACAATAATGCAGGTTCAGACTTTACCTGCTTATTCTGGTGGCCCTCTCAGTAGTATCTGGGCATCTCCTTCAGTGAATCACATGTTTATGTGAGAGCAGAAACCACAAATTTTCAATTGCATGGTGAATGGGGGGAAAAAAACCAAAAAACAAAACCAACACCTGCTCTCAGCAACAGCTGCTCAGTGTGTGTGAGCAGCCCCTCTTTGTGTACTTGACATCATAAAACCAAGTTCTTGTCTTGTCAGTATGATTTTTAATAAGCATATATTAACAAGCTCAAAGAGGTAGTCTTCTCTCCTCCACTCACCTCCACAATAAATAGCTCCAGGAGGTGAAAGTTTGCTGTTGATTTTTAAAGGGATTTTTATATTGCCAAACAAGTTGAGACCAGAATTCACTTGCTTGAAACTGAGCTTGAGCTTGTGCCATGACCTGTAAAGTTAACCTCCCCCTACACTCCCTTCCTTGGCAGTAGCTGCAGTACTGCTGGATTCCTTTGGTGCCTTGAGTCAGTTAAGCAAATATAGTGGATTAGGAAACAAGCTGGCATTAGGAAGTGGAGGAGGCAGATGGCTGGTCACCAGGGAAAGCCTTTGACTTGCTGCCAAACTGTTTCATTACTTCTCAGTTATCACTCCTGACAGGTAAAGGCACTCGGCACAATCAGCCCCATGTTCTTACTGGAGTTATTAGGACTGAGACCAAACAGACTATCTGGACTTGAAATGGCAAGTTAGAAGTTAATACAATAGCATATCAAAAGTATTGTGAAAGCGCTGAACCTGGATGCCCTAGGATAGTGAGCCTATTGCCATATGTTTAGTGACCAAGTGCCTACTAAAACTATAAACACACAAGCTCTCTGCCAGAAGTTTCCATGTAACCCTTTGAGGAGTCACCAGAACTATATACAAAATCCTAATTGGCAGGGTAGAAGAACTGAACAGAGAGGAGAGGGAAAGGTGGCAAAGACTCTGATCAGGGGTCCTGTACATCATCTTTTTCCTCCACGGAAAGCTTTGCAAAAAAGCATGATACAAAAGTGGTTCCTTGCTGAAGGCAACACAAAGTTCTGATGCGATGTTCCCAGCACCAATAAAACCAGCATCCTTTGCACTGGTGGAGCCTAAAGATGAGATCAGGTGGGTGCTGCTGAGGTGGGAAACAGGCCTGGTTCAGTGCATTCCCTGAACTCTACGACTGCGTTAATGTCTGACAACCAATTGTGAACAGGGTGTACTGATGGGGGAAAGGAGGAAAAGTGGCACATTAAAGATACACCAGCCTTTTGCTGGTGCGTGGAGCAAAAGGCTGGTGTACCTTACACTTGTGCATGGAGAAATGAGGAACAGGACTGCTGCAGCTTGGAGGGATAAATAATTAATTATCCCTAATTAATTATATTAAAAAGATGATTTTTAATTGTAATTTTTTTTCAAGTTGATGTTCTTAAGTCTCCGAGTATAGATTGCCTGATTTCGGACGCAAGCTCAGTGCCTGTTGGAGGGGAAATGTTGCCTATTGATGGTGTCAAGCAAAGCTGTTTAACTTCAAAAGATCCATGAGGCTAGGTACAAACATTCAGAAAGCTTGAGGTGGAATCAGTCTAAGTTACGTGGTTTCCTAGAAGCAGCATAGTCTAGATCGGTAGCGAACAGAACACACTCTTGCTCTTTGGTGGGGTGGGGGAGGGGGGCAAATCTTAGGGTCCTGGCATTGCATGCCAAACGTTTTTCTGTTATGTGTATAGACTGGTTTCTAAATCACTTATACCAGTAAAAATATAATGTCTGTACCTAGCCTGAGCTGGGCCTTTAGCTGCTGGTATTTTAAGACAAGCCCTTAGATCATTGAACCCAGCCCTAACTGTTGCCTACCCACCTGGCAAAAGGGTTATTCTCTTATTAAAAATTAACTCACAGCTAATTAACACTGTACTTTTCAAGCAGAGCCTGTCCCTATTCCTCCAGTGATACCAGCCTCCCCAGCTCCCATGCTGTAGATTTCTCCACAGAGGAAATTTAAGGATTAGGGCGAGGAACAGTAACTGATGGCTGACCAACCCCACCATCCCCCTGTCTCTTTTATGTGGGAAGACAGGTACACAGCACTGGGCAGATTATCTGATCAACAGCTATGGAACCTGGAGCTGATGTAAGCGGAAGATAGTCACTAATGGGGCATGTATTTAGAAAAGATTTTTACCACTTTGCCACTACGGAGTGGTAATTTGATTAGATCACCATTTACATAAGGTAAACAAGGAACAGGAAGGCATGCCAACAAAGAAGCCACTAAAGTCTAATGTGTTTTTTAAATCTTCCCTAAATGGATGCCCTCTTAGTGACTATCTTCCTTCTGGTAGCAATAATGTGTTTGCATCATCCTTTGCCCTCTCATCAGTCTTCTGTTCCAATACAATACTGTTAAACTCATAAATATTAAATAGGAGCAATAATAGGGTCTCACAACACACATTGGATCAAATTTGCCTTCGTGTACATCTAGGAAAATGCACCATGTGGCACAACTACAGTAGAAGGTAGGATTTGTCCAGTTATTTCTATCAAGTGTAGTTGGTAATTGTTAATGCATTACTATAAACGATAAACTGAGAGCCTTTATTCTTTGGTCACCTTATGTGTTGCAGAATTTTCCCAATAATAAGTAAAGCTCTTTTGTTTCTTCCCTTATATAAGTGCAGTATGCACTGATGTCAAAGTGGGCAGAATCAGCTGTTACTTATAATAAAAACGGTAAACTTTGAGTTTCACATTTGTGGCAAAAAAGGTTAGAACCCACATACTGTATCTCCTTGGCATTAACCAACTTTGTTCCTTTTAAACACAACTTGTGCTACTACTGTTCCAATTAAGAAGATATCATTGACCTTTTCTAACCTTGGGTTATCTTGATTCCCCGCACATCATTCCAGCAAAATCCTGGTCACAGCAAAATATGTCCTATATATATGTAATATACTGTATATGTACAGTTAATGATTTAAAGCTAATCAGAGGGACAGCTCTTTGAGACAGAACTTCAATAGTGAAGACATGCATCAACTTTTTTGTTATAAGTGCTGTCTTCTGAGTGTAAACAAGTTTTATATAGGAACAGCTTAAGGCAGAAACCCTCTTCTCTTCCAAGGTTTTATATCACTTCACATTTCTGGAACAAAATCCCTAAAGTTTCTCAGACAGGACTCAGCCACAGCTGCTCTATTACAAATCCAGAAAATTAACATGTGTAATAAGACAGTTTGGCTAAACAACACAAGCCTTTGTTTAATTTCCTTCATCTGACCCAACTTGCACAAACAACATCAGCAAGTGTAAAGTTGGGGCTCTTGTTCAGAATGTGTAAATGGAGAGAAAGAGAGGAACTTAGTGGGGCAAAGGAAAGAAGCAGGGTGGAAATAAAACAGTCCAGTGATTACAGACAAAGCAACTGGAGGGAGAATATAAGACACAGTGGAGCCAAAGAGAAGAATTAGTAGGCAGATAGAAATTAATTCAGTGAAGACAAAAGAAGCAGGAGATAGAAAAAGCCCCATTCCACCAAACAAATGTTGTGGAGGAAGAAAGATCACAGATCGCACCATGTATGAACCAAATGAAAAGAATGTAATGGAGACTTCAAAAGGAGAGACTGGAGTTGGAAGAGAGAGGAGATAGAAATGGCCCTTGAAATATTGAAGTTAATGTGGTTACAATGGTATAACTGAAATGAGGCTTTATCATAGTCAATCCAAGCAACACATTACCGTGAGAGCAAACGCCCAACCCCATGGCATTGCAGCCCTTCCCAGACTGATTGTTACAGAATTAAAAAAAAAAAAAAAGAATTGTTCCCTGCTTTCTTTCTCTAGATGCTGTTCCAGCACCCTAATTAGCCTCTGCTATAATTGGCTCACTTCCTGGCTACCTCCTTTTCTAATAGGACATAGGTGGGAATTCTTCCAGCCAATAGGCAATCCTGGACTGGGTAGCTGCACTGCACTGCAAATGTTAGCAAGCACTTACAGCATCAGGGAACATTTTGCAAACAACTTTGATATGCGATTAATATTAAACTCAATAGAGTTCTACATGCACACCATTAGAACTATTTCGTGCTCTCCTAAAGCTAGCCAAATTGGCCATGCAAAATGGAAAATAGAAAAGGGATGATACAAGAATACCTACTCGGTTCTTTTTTTGGAGGAACCATAAATTTACAGTAACTAATGACTGACCCCATACCTCTTTCATGCAGGAAGATAAGTGCCCCTATGCATTGAGCACTGGCCAGATCATCTGATCAACAGGTAAAGAACCCGGAGCTGATGTAAGAGTAAGAGTTTAATTATTTTGGAGAAAAAATAAGAGTACATTTTAGTTAATAGTAGAAAAAAGGCATAGGGTAATAAAACTAACCTGATTCAGTCAAAGAATATAATTTAATTTTCAATTCAGCCTGCTTAATAGAAATGGACTCTGAGGACAGAGCATTCATGCTACTTGTGTTGATCTATTTCATGGAAATGAATTTCACTGCTCTGCCTAGGAATTATTTTGGTTATCAGTGCTATACAACCAGCAGAGTGCTCAATTTTATTTTCAGAGTTTCTGATCATTTGCAACTACTGTGCATTCACTGAGAACTGTGGGTGCTTCATGCCTCTGAAAACTGCAAGTTGCTAGCCATAATATGTCTCCACGATTAGTACAATATCTCTTGGCCTGGCAGAAAGGGAATAGCACCATCTAGTACAGCAGTATATTACTCTCAGCACCTTGGGATCTCTTTTTTTGACTTCCAGCCAAATACACTCCACATTTAGCCACTTTCTTAGCTACACAAACTGAGAAGATCTTTTCCCAGGCCATGCCTGCAAGAAATGCTATTAGTTTTGATCTGCTGGAAAGAAAAGATAAGAAGAAAATCTGTTGCACTTTTGTGAACTTTGAAAATCAAGACACATCTCTGTTTGGCCTTTCTTCATTTCTGAACAGTGAATTGACTCTAATTCAATAAATAATACAGTATCTCAGAGCCAAGTGCTGCCCTCCTATAACCCCTAACATAAGTTACTTTTCCAAGGGGAATCCAAGTGAGCCAAAGGTAAAGAAACATCCCAGTGCAAGAGCAGTGTATGGAATGGCTGTACATCCCCAAATTAGAGCCCAGAGTTTATAACCACAGGTATTATTAGATTTATCTCAAGATGCTTTAAATTAATATGACAGACTTGTTTTTCTCTTTAGTTACACCCTGTAGAAAGGGAAATGTGCCCTCTTAAACCTCATTTCCATCTTCCTGCTAGTCCTTGTGGTTTACCAGCTTTTGCTATACTCCTAATAATGGCAACTAGGGTTGTGCGAAGCTTCGGCTGCTGATTCAGTTCAGAGGAGATTCGGCCTGATTCGGTGGCTAAATCTCCAAATCCGAATCAAATCAGGAGACCCTTTAATCTCTCCAAATTGAATTGGAAGCCCCGCCCCCCAACTCAGTGACTGGTGTCTCCTGGGTCTAGGGGGGCACTAGGGGTCTTCCCACGGCCAATTGCTGAGCCGAGGAGGCGTAGTGGGGAGTCTACCGCCATGCATGCAGGGGACCCCCCCACGCTTCTGTGGGACACTCCATCGGCCCCACCATCTCAGCATTCACGAGCCACACCTGGTACCTTGAGGTATGTAGAAAAAACATACAAAGCTGTGTGTATGGGCAAATCAGTGATTCTCCGAATCAGAATCAAATCTTCAGATTTGGATTCAGCCAAATCGAATTGGGACCATGATCCAAATCAGTTAATTGAATCACTGTCCCCTGAATCAGTCCAAGAAACAATAATTAAGAAATCTGTTTCCCTGCCCCCACTAAGTAGAATCAATTAAAACATTCAAATTTAAAAAAAAAGCCCATCCCATACCCCCACTATAAAAATATAACTAGAATACCTCAGAAAAATGTAATATCGCATTGCTCATGATGGTAGACTTCGCTGCAATCCATTATATAATGTTCTGAATGCAGGTGTTTACTTTTTTTAGCCTTTTTATATGAATAGGCACATGGCATAACGTGTAAAATAAAGTATTACAACTAAGTTGATATATAAATGTGAATGACTCAGTTTAAAAATGAGAACAAGACACAGAGAGGTGCTTCAGGGTTAACCTGGATTCTTATTATTAAACCTGGCAGAATAAAAAGATTAAAGACACTTCTGTAACATAGTGCAGTTACATGCAAGTCAGTATTTAAATGTTTAAAACACCATGCCATATGAGTGTGGACTGCTTCACATGCTAAAGAAGATATTCTTCTTTAGCACCACCAGAAGTGGTTCTGTTTGCATTAAAAAGGGGCATGTCTAGGTTCAATTAAGTAACAGCTTTATTTACAACCAGCTTCTTTTATAAACAGGCTTCTCAACACAGGAGAGAGCTATGCAGAAAACAACAGTATTGTTTCCTTTAAATGCTGTAGGATTCATCCACTAGCATTTCAAACAGCTTGGTCACATAGGTTTGCTTTTTCAAAGGGCATTGCTTGGAAGAACATACTCCAAAAACAGTAAGAAAGCACTGCACTTGTGAAATGTGGGAGAATTATGGTTCATTCAGGATGAAAACTCTTCCAAGGATCAATTAACCTAGGTATCAAGATTCACAGAATCATTGAAAATTAGGATTGGAAGGCACTTTAGGAGATTATCTAGTCCAACCCCCTGCTCAAAGGAGAACCAGCACCAACTATATCACTTCAACCAGGGCTTTGTCAAGCCCAGCCTTAAAAACCACCAAGGATGGAGATTCTACCACCTGTCTAGATAACCTGTTCCAGTGCTTCACTACCCTCCTAGTGAGAGTCTTTCCTAATATCCAACCTAAACCTCCCTTGTTGAGACTGTTGCTTCTTGTTCTGTCATCTGTCACCACTGAGAACAATCTAGCTCCATCCTCTTTGGAACCATCCTTCGGGTAGTTAAAGGCTACTATCAAATCCCTTCTCAGTCATCTCTTCTGCAGACTAAATAAGCCCAATTCCCTCAGCCTCTCCTCATTAGCGACATGCCTCAGATCCCAAACCATTTTCAATGCTCTCCACTGGACTCTCTCCAACTTGTCCACAACCTTTCTATAGTGGGGGCCCAAAACTGGACACAGTACTCCAGATTTGGTCACACCAGTGCAGAATAGAGGGGAATAGTTACTTCCCTCTATCTGCTGACAACACTCCTACTAATATAGCCCAGTTTGCTATTAGCCTATTGGCAACAAGGGCGCATTGCTGACTCATATCCAGCTTATTGCCCACTGTAACCCCCAGGTCCTTTTCTGTAGAGCTCCTGCTTGGACAGTTGGTCCCAAACCTATAGCAGTGCATAGTATTCCTCGATCCTAAGTGCAGGACTTTGCACTTGTCCTTATTGAACCTCATGAGATTTCTTTTGGCCAATCCTCCAATTTGTCTAGGTCACTGTGACAGATCAAAGGGAGCAGGGGAGGAGAATTCCCCACTCACCCCTTTCCCCTTGCCTGTCAGAGGGTGAACAGCCCCAGCAGCGCTGGAGT
>NW_005841858.1:1499149-1502596 GCF_000455745.1 Alligator sinensis
GAATGCCTGGTGCAGAGTGACAAGCAGTGCAGTGCCGGTGCCACAGCCCAAAATGTCCCACCAGGAAACAGGGATTGCCAGTGAGCGAGACCCTGGTCAGGACTGAACCAGAATGCCACATTCTGTGGATCTTAGGGCCCTAGATGAGGGGACTGTTGGTCTCAGCTCACCTCAGGTGACTCACCTTCAAATAGAAGGAACAAGCCACAGCTGGAGGTTGAGGACCAATGGTTATAGGTTGGGCAAGCCCAGGGACAGTGCAAAAGAACACCAGAAGTGGTGAAGTGCCACATCAGATGCCAGAGAGGCACACTGAAGGAGGGGGAGAGGCTGTTAAGCTGCCCACATTTCTTTATTTTGGTAACAAATAGACTGTGAGAGGTACCCCGTAGTAACCCAGGGAAATACTGTTCAGAGTCTCCAGCTGTGAAGACTTAACAGCTGGAGCTAGAGTTCAGTATGGAGGCCTGCGGCAGGAGTGTATAGGTGGAGGAGCCCCATAAGGGTCTTGCCATATGGCATATTTTGTTAATTTGGTTAAATCTTTCAGTAAGGTACAAATTCTTGACTTCAAAAAAGCTGACTTCAATAAGCTAAGGACTTTAGTGAGTAATGCCATACAGGATCATAGCCAACAGGAAAAGTGTGTGGATGAAGAGTTGTCGTTCCTCAAGGACACGATCCTCAGTGTACAGAAGTTGTCCATAACTGTATACAAAAAAGGTGGCACAAGGGCCAGGAGGCCATCTTGACTCAACCGGGAAATCTCAGATCTGAAAAAGAAAAGGGAGGCTTACCAATGATGAAAGCTAGGAATAGCCCCCAAGGAGAACTAGATAACATCGGCCCACACCTGTAGGGGGCAGATTAGAAAAGCAAAGGCAGTAACTGAATTCAGGTTAGCAACTGAAATCAAGGACAATACGAAGTCCTTCTATAAGTATGTAGGTAACAGGAGGAAAACCAATGGAAACGTGGGACCATTGCTCAATGCATCTGGACATCTCATCACCAACACCAAGGAAAAAACTCAAGTCCTGAATGAGTACATCACATTTGTATTCCGCCAATCTAAGAGTGATAGCCTGCTGAATGCAAATATGACACAGAATAGTCACAGTATTGTGACTCATGTTGTGTATGTTGACCTCCCAACAGTCAATGTAGAGCTTGTGAAAGAACAGCTAGAGAGGTTAGATATCTATAAGTCAACAGAGATGAATGAACTCCTTCCAAGAGTGCTGAATGAACTAGTCAAAATCATCACAGGGCCACTAGCAAACCTCTTGAACATTTGTGGTGCTCAGGAGAGGTCCCAGAAGACTGGAAGAGGGCCAATGTTCTGCCCATCTTCAAGAAGGGGAGGAGAGAGGGCCCAGGGAACTACAGGGTGATCAGCCTGACCTCAATGGAAAAATCCTCAAAACATTTCTCAAGGAGTCCATATACAATAAGCTAGCAGAAGGCAAAAATCTGAACAACAGTCAGCACAGTTTTGTCATGGGTAGGTTATGTCTGACTAACCTTATCTCCTCCTTTGATCAGGTTACTCACCACCTGGATAAGGGAGATGAGGTCATTTACTTGGACTTTAGGAAGGCCTTTGACTTGGTGTTCCAGGAGGCTTTCAAGGCAAAACTAGGGGACTATGGGCTCAACTATTCAATGTTCAGATGGGTGAGAAACTGGGTGTGGAGAGTAATAATAGATGGATCTATGTTGACCTGGGGGAAGGTAGCCAGTTGCGTCCTCTAGGGTTCAGTACTTGGACCAGTGCTTTTCAACATCTTCATCAATGATCTGGATGTGGCAAAGTCCGCCGATGATGTAAAGCTCTGGGGAAGTGCAGTCATGCATCAGGGTAGGCTGACAATCCAGGTGGACCTAGACAGATTAGTTAGATGGGGGGGACCAGAACCAGATGCTGTTCAATACTGTGAAGTATAAACTATTCCATCTGGGGAGGAAAAATCTGCAACAAACCTACAGGCTCAGTGGTGCTATCCTAGCTAGCACCATGTCAAAAGGGACCTTGGGGGGTCATAATTTACCATAAAATGAATATAAACTACCAGTGTGATGCTACAGTTAGCAGAGCAAACAATATGCTGGCATGCATCAACCAATGTATCTCAAGCAAAACTAAGGAAGTTATTCTCCCGCTCTACTTGGCATTGGTGAGGCTGCAGCTGGAGCACTGCATCCAGTCCTAGGTGCCACACTAAGACAGATGTTGAGAAGCTTGAGAGAGTCCAGAGAAGAGCCACTCTTATGATTAGAGGCCTGAAGAGCAAGCCATATGAGGAAAGGTTGACAGATATGGGACTGCTCAGCTTAGAAAAGAAAAGACTTTGGGGGATTTGGTGGCAGCTTACAAATATATCAGGTGAGAGCATCAGGGGCTAGGCAAACAACTGTTCATCAAAGCACCCCAGGGGAAAACCAAGAGCAAAAGTCATACAATCCAGAAGTTTTCAGGCTGGATATCAGGAAAAATTCTTCATGGTTCGTGTGATTAGGCTCTGGAATAGAGTCCCAGTGGGGTTGGTGCAGGCACCTATACTGGAGATCTTCAAAAGGAGACTGGACACACACCTTGGTGGGGTTATTTCACCCCAGTAGTCTTTCCTGCCCAGAACAGGAGGCTAGACCTGATGGTCTCATGAGGTCCCTTGCAGCTGTAAACTTCTGTGAATCTGTGAATTCAGTTTGATGAAGGACCCAGTTGACCAAGCATAGTTTCCCCCTAGGCAGAATTCTACCTAGATCTTTCATCAAGCTGAGGCAGGTGAGTGTCTGGGGAAATTAACATGTTCCCCAATGAGAGTAAGCAATGGGAGAGTCATGGCCAGGAGTTGGCATGACTACAGTCACTCTGAATCCTAGCCCTACCCTCCAGTGTATCTACTACCCCAACCCCCTCCTTGGTGTCATCTGCAGAGTTGTTAATGGTGCACTCTATGCCATTTTCCAGGTCATTGATGAAGATATTGAACAAAACCATCCCCAGGACTGAGCTCTGGGGCACTCCACTTGCTACCAGCTGCCAACTAGGCATTGAGCCATTGATTACTATCTGTTGAGCCCAACATTCCAGCCAGCTTTCTATCCATCTTGCAGTCCATTCGTCCACTCTTTTACCCACATCCACTGAGTCAGTTATTAGGGGTGTGCGAAGCAGGCCCTATTCGATTCAGATTCAGATTCAGCCTGAATCAGAGACAGTGATTCAATTCATTGATTTGGATCACTGCCCCTGATTCCATTCAGCTGAATCTGAAGATTCAAAGCTGATTCAGAGAATCAGCGATTCGGACATAGACACAGCTTTAAAACTTTTTTCTACATACCTTGAGGTAGCAGGTGCGCATCATGATTGCTGTGATGCTGGGGTGCATGGAGTGTCCCACAAGAGTGCGGGGGGGGGGGGGGGGGGGCGCGCGAGGC
>NW_005841858.1:1502655-1511105 GCF_000455745.1 Alligator sinensis
CCGTGCACCTTCCCAGCTTGGCAATCAGCAGCAGGTGCCCCCCCACCCCACCCCAACCCAGGAGGCACCAGTCACTGAGTTGGGGGAGCACAGGAGGGCTCCTTGGGCACTCCCCAGTAGACACGGAAGTGGACTAAAAGTGCTTCTGGTCCTCTTCCAGGTCTGCTGCCGAGCACACTGGGGAGCCCCCTCGTGCTTCTATGAGACACTCCATTTGCCCCAGCATTGCAGCACTGATGAGGTATGTAGAAAAAAAATTTAAAGCTGTCTCTATGTCCAAATCTCTGAATCTTTCCAAATCTCTCTGAATTGATTTGGAGGGTTCCAATTCAATTCAGAGAGATTAAAGGGTCCTCTGATTCAATTTGGATTCAGAGATTCAGCCATCAAATCGGGCCAGATCTCTGCCGAATCGAATCAGGGACTGAAGCTTTGCACAGCCCTACCAGTTATCTCATCATAGAAGGCAATCAGGTTGGTCAGGCATGACTTGCCATTGGTGAATCCATGCTGACTGTTCCTAATCACCTTTGTCTCCTCCATGTGCTTAGAAATGGATTATTTGAGGACCTGCTCCATGATCTTTCTGGGGACTGAGGTGAGGCTGACTGGTGTGTAGTTCCCTGGATCCTCCTTCTTTCCTTTCTTAAATATGGGCACTATATTGGCCCTTTTTCAATCATCTGGGACCTCCCCTGATTGCCATGAGTTTTCAAAAATAATGGCCAGTGGCTCTGCAATCACATTAGCCAACTCCCTCAGCACCTCTGAATGCATTGCATCCAACCCCATGGACTTGTACACATCCAGCTTTTCTAAATAGTACCTAACCTGCTCTTTCATCACTGAGGGCTGCTCTCCTCCTCCCCAAACTGTTCTGCCTGGTACAGTAGTCTAGGAGCTGACTTTGCCTGTGAAGACCAAGCTAAAAAAAGGCATTAGGTATTTCAGCCTTTTCCGCATCATCTGCCACTCAGTTGCCTCCCCCATTCAGTAAGGGACCCATACTTTTCTTAAGCTTCCTGTTGTTGCTAACATACTTGTAGAAATCTTTCTTGTTACCCTTCACTGCAATTCCTATTGTGCTTTGGCCTTCCTGACTTCATCTCTGCATGCCCAAGTAACTAGATTGTTGAGCTATATCTGGCCAAGGAAAGTTATTGGGAGGTAGGATCATTTTAAAGCACTCAAGTTTTTGCCAACTCTGCTCTGTACTAGATTCAATGGGAGTTTTACCAGTGACTTCATAAGGAGCTGGTTTAAGCCAGTCCTGAGTGCTGTTGAAATTTGAAAGCATATAGAATGTGTACATACAAAACAGACTTCATGGGTACTTATTTTAGCCCTGTTTATGGAACATTTACAAAGTTTCTCGAAACATAGTATTTTGTCTACCTCCACTAATGATTCTTATTGATATTCTTTAAAGTATTTGTTTTAAATCTATTCAATTTGACTTTTCAGGCACAAAGATCTTCCAAAATGTGGTATCACATAGCTCAGGAAAAGGCAGGGAGACGTCTAGCTCTCAAAAAGCTTTATTGCAACAACTAACATACACACAAAGATGGCAGACAACTTCCTGTTGATGTCATCATGTCAGCCCTCAGGAAGGGTATTAACCCTTACTACTACATCCCTCATTTCAGAATAACTTGAAAGACTTTCAAAGAAGTGCAAAATCATCTTGAGAGGAGACGTTACAGGCACATCACTCAGTTGGTGAGTCTTTACCACTCACTTCCTTAAAAAAAGACAATAATAAAAACAGAAACATAAATAAGCTTTTTCACTTAAAGCAGATAGCTTAACAAATCTAGTCTGTTTGATGGAACTGATGCATGTCTTGACATACTATAGTAAACAGGTGGAATATGATGGAGATGCTCTTGATTCCTACATAGAAAACTTCTAGGTGTCTCCACCCAATATGAACAAGGGATATCTGTCCTAGTCTGGACAGCGCTTTGTGCTCCTGCATCTGGAATCCATATTTCCTGCTGTGGGAAAAGATCAGGTACATTTCTTGAGGCATGTCTAATGTTATAATTCCATCTCTGACAGTCCTTTATCAGTTTATCTTTCTCATTAAATTCCTGCACATCGACAAGTTTTGGATGTCATCTACCATAGTTGGCAGAGTTGTATGGAGTTGTATGGGATAGAAGTTAGGCTAATTGGCCTATAGTTGCCCGGGTCCTCTCTCCTCCCCTTCTTGAAGATGGCCACAACATTGGCCCATAAGACATGACTCTACAGGGACTGGTCAGTGTTGAGCACAAACTTTACAACTATCCACTCAGTATGTCAAGTCTATTTATTCTTGGTTGGATTCTCTTGGCAATATCCATTGAAACCATATCACAGTTCCATGATATCTTTCCTTTGAGTTTGTGAGGAAATCATTGCATGTATTTAAAAGCCCAAGCAAAAGCACTATTATTAGTCCCCATAGAATAATTTTGTCAAGATAGGGAATCTTGGTGCACAAGTCTTCAGTTAATTGCAAGTGAATAAATAGCTGTCAAGAGAAAACCACCTTACTCCACAAATTATCCTAGACTAAGACAGGTTTCCCTTGGTTTAAATGGTTACATCATTCACTGGCAACTTTTTTTTCCAAGAACAGTTGGTGTTCTGAGATATTCTGTGCGTGTGCTCATGGCCCGCGTAACATTCTAACTCTCAGTAGAATGTTCCAATTTCCTGGAAATCAGAAAAGTTCACCATTTTCTGCAGTACTTAGTGTTTTGGGATTGCATCAGAAACAGCAGTACTTTAGCAATCCCAGGAAACAAAGCTTTGAAAACTTACAAAAGTTCAGTTCAAGAACCAGAGAGATTTTGGCAGACATAATACTAGGGAAGCTCGATTTTTATTTTTCCTTTTAATCAATCAATGATTTTGAATCACAGAGTTTCAAGTAAGGAAGAGTCGTTTTGCAGTAGAATAATATGCTCACTTAGACACTATATAATCACTACTACTTATTTCTCCTGGACAAAAAAAACCTGTTCATCAGATTGCTCTTTGGTTATGGGGAATTCAGCTGAAGCATCTACAAGTGGGATCAGTATCAGAATATTAGGAGCCAAATTTTGATCTAGCTACTCTGTTTGTAAATGCACAAAACCTGCTTTTATCTATCAAGGGACAGATCATGCATCCTCTTCCACAGGTACAGACAACCCCAAGAAAACAAAATTAGTGATGTTGTGTAAAATGGGCAGTGTCAGAGAGGTCATTTAGGAGCTGTGTCCCCCATTCCCTGAGGGGTTTTGTACATCAGCTTGGAGAAGATCCATGTTGTGCAAATACTCTCGTGCTCTGTTCCATGAACAGGAACGAAGGGCACTTTAGACCTTCATAGCACTACTCTGACCTTCTGATTGGCCTAAATCAGTTCAAAATGACTCTGTGTCTTTAGGGGAAGATATTTCCTCTCCCATTTATTAAGGAGCTTCCCCCTGGCTCAGCGCAACCTATAGATTATGTTGTGTAGTTAGTAGTGTTTCACATTGCATTTGGTGGTTTTTTTCCTGTTTTCTATATTAAATCTGGTTTTGCAGGGGGTGGGGGGTTGTTTGGGGGTTTTTTGATTACACTACTTGCGAGGAGGTTTTTTTGTTTATGCAGGACACCCTAGTAATTCATTTAGTGTTCCCAGATTTCTGGGTGGGGGCTCGATCCATGGGTATAAATTTATCAGGTACCCCAAAATGTGAAACTGGCCCTTATGCTGCCTACCAGTGCCTGGCAGAAGGGTTACACATGTAAATAATTCATAACATGTTTCCCTCCTCCTCACACAGGACACAGTTGTTTCATGAATTCTTCACCAAAAGGAGTGTTGCAACTGTTTGTCCTCATTTATGTTTATTCTGCCAAACACCTGCAGCTTGACCCAAACGCACATGCAAAAGAATCCTTTTAATGTGATTCATGTTAGCTTTGGCAGGCCCCAAATATCTTTCAGCCAGCTAAATACCACTTGAAAAACAGCACTGGGTTTTCTGCTTCTCCACCACCATCATGGTTTACAGACTTATTCACCTCTGAAAGTACACAGTGGATCTATGATATGTAATTTTATTCAGTATAATTCAAAGTCTTAGAGCTGGTCTACTGAGGTCAGTAGCTATTCCACACTAGCTACCCAAGTAGACATTCTTATTCTATATTTAAAGTGTGTAAGGATGGTTTAACTTAGTATAGTCTGGAGGGGTAAAATAAACTGCACATTCATAGATTTCATAGACATTAGGGGCTGGAAAGAGCGGACCTCTTTAACCAATTCTTCACCTCCGTTTTCTTGTGCAGGGACCAGGACTTCCCTGCTGTGATAGAAGCCGGACGTGAGGGGATCGCCTTCCGACCTCAGGTTGGGGAGGACCGGGTTAGAGAGCTTCTGGAGGGGCTGGACGCGTTCAAGTCAGCGGGTCCGGATGCTCTCCACCCCAGGGTGCTGAAGGAGCTAGCTGGGGTTATTGCAGGGCCCCTGGCACGGCTCTACGAGCGATCGTGGTGCTTGGGCCAGGTGCCAGACGATTGGAAGGTAGCTAATGTGGTCCCCATCTTCAAGAAAGGGAAAAGGGAGGACCCGGGCAACTATAGGCCCGTCAGTCTTACCTCAATCCCGGGGAAACTCTTTGAGAAGATCATCAAGGAGCACATTTGTGATGGGCCGGCATCAGAAATGATGCTCAGGGGCAATCAGCATGGACTTATTAGGGGGAGATCATGTCAGACCAACCTGATTGCCTTTTATGATCAGGTCACAAAGGCCATGGACGCAGGTGTCGCGGTGGATGTAGTCTTTCTGGACTTCAGCAAGGCCTTTGACACCGTCTCTCACCCCATCCTAATTAATAAACTAGGCGACTGTGGCATAGATGCCTACACAGTCAGATGGATTGCAGATTGGCTGAAGGGTCGCACTCAGAGGGTGGTGGTGGATGGATCATACTCGACTTGGGGGGAGGTGGGTAGTGGAGTCCCCCAGGGCTCGGTCCTGGGGCCTGCGCTGTTCAATTTCTTCATCAGCGATCTTGATGTTGGGGTGGAAAGCAACCTGTTTAAATTCGCTGATGACACCAAAATTTGGGGGGAGGTGAGCACGCTAGCAGGGAGAGAGAGATTGCAGAAGGATCTGGATAGGTTACAGGGGTGGGCAAACAGGAACAGGATGTGTTTCAATACGGACAAGTGCAGGGTGCTGCACTTGGGTAGTAGGAACCAGCAGCACACTTATACGATGGGGAACTCCCTACTTGAGAGCACGGAGGCGGAAAGGGATCTTGGTGTCATTATTGACTCCAAGATGAACATGGGCCGACAATGCGAGGTCATGGTTGGCAGGGCTAACCGGACCTTGTCGTGCATCCACAGGTGCATCTCGAGTAGAGCCAGGGAGGTGATCCTCCCCCTCTATGCGACGCTGGTCAGGCCGCAGCTGGAGTATTGTGTCCAGTTCTGTGCGCCCCATTTCAGGAGGGATGTGGACAACATGGAGAGGGTCCAGAGGAGGGCCACCCGCATGATCCGGGGACAACAGGGCAGACCCTACAGTGAGAGACTGCGGGACCTGAACCTATTCAGCCTCCACAAGAGAAGGCTGAGGGGGGACCTGGTGACCGTCTATAAACTCACTAGGGGGAACCAGAAGGGTTTGGGGGAGACGCTGTTTCCCCTAGCCCCCGCTGGCATAACAAGGAGTAATGGGCACAAGTTGATGGAGAGGAGGTACAGATTGGACATCCGAAAAAACTACTTCACAGTTAGGGCGGCTAGGAGCTGGAACCAACTTCCAAGGGAGGTGGTGCTGGCCCCTACCCTGGGGATCTTTAAGAAGAGGCTGGATACCTACCTGGCTGGACTCATTTGAGTCCCGTTTTTGTTTTTAGGGTTTTTTGTTGTTCTCCCGCCCTGGCGGGGGGTCAGGCTAGAAGATCTATTAGGTCCCTTCCGACCCTAAAACTATGAAACTATGAAAATAAAAGATTTTTTAGGCTGAAGCAACATGCATCACCATCCACATTTCAAAAAAGGTATGGAGTATCGACTAAGCACACAATGTCTACCCTTGTACTTTCTGTAACTGATAACAGAAAACCAGCCATGAATGTTGTCATTTGTTTTTTTTCTTTTGAAAAAAAAAAAGAACATAGTTAAATGTTTGGAGTTATGAAAACAAAAATACTGCTTAGCAAGTTTACTTGAAATAATCACATTAAAAAAAATTTCTTACCACTGCCACCATTTCTGCTGCAGTTCCTCTTGAACATCTGATTATAGGAATAGCTCCTATTAAAAAGATACAGTGACCTCTATTTACATTTATGTCACAATAATTCAGATGATAAGTTTTATTAAAACACTGGACACAGTACTCCAGATGTAGTCTCACCAGACCTGAGTAAAGTGGGAGGATGACTTCCCAGGTTTTGCTTGAGATGCATCAGTGGATGCACGCCAGAGTTTGGTTAGCTTTGCCAGTCACAGCATCACACTGATGGCTCATATTCATCTTGTGGTCTGTCAAGACCCACAAGTCCCTTTCAGTCACGGTGCTAGTGAGCGCAGCACTGCTGAGCCTGTAAGTATGCTGGGGGTTCTTCCTACCGAGGTGCAGCACCTTGCACTTCTCTGCATTAAAGGCCATCAGGTTTTAGTTGGCTTACCTTGAGAGTGAGTCCAAGTTGGCCTGTACCCCCAGCCTGTCCTGTGGTGTGACCACCCTCCACCATAATTTGGTACCTTCCATGAATGTGGCCAGTTTACAGCTGACTCCTGAATCCAGATCATTGATGAAAATGTTAAAGAGTATTGATCCAAGTACTGAGCCCTGAGGGACTCCACTGGTAACCCTGCACCACACTGATTTGCTCCCTTCAACTAGTACCCTTTGGGTCCAACCCCATAGCCAGTTGCCTAGCCATCGGACCGTATGATGATCAAGGCCACAGTTCCCCAGCTTAGCCATGAGGACATCATAGGGAACTAGGTCAAAAGCCTCCTTGAAGTCCATATATATGATCTCCACATCATCTCCCTTGTCCAGGGCACATGTTATCTGGTCATAGAAGGAAATGAGGTTGGTCAGGCAAGGCCTGTCAGTCACAAAGCCATGTTGGCTGGCATTCATAGATTTCATAGACTTTAGGGCTGGAAGGGACCTCGGAAGATCTTTAAGTCCAGCCTCCCCACCATAGGCAGGAAGTCAGCTGGGGTCATAGGATCCCAGCAAGATAAGCATCCAATTTACTCCTGAAGGTGTTCAATGTAAGTTCTTGAACCACCTCTGATGGCAGGCTATTCCAGACCTTGGGGGCTCAGACAGTAAAGAATTTTTTCCTTATGTCCAGCCTGAAATGGTCTTGCAGTAGTTTATAACTGTTTGACCTCGTCATCCCTTGGGGCACTCTGGTGAACAAACGTTCCCCCGGATACTGATGGTCACTCCTGATGAACTTATAGGGGGCCATCAGATTACCCCTGAGCCTCCGCTTTTCCAGGCTAAAGAGCCTCATAGATCTCAGCCTGTCATTGTAAGGTCTGTTTTTCTGACCTCTGATCATGCACGTGGCTCTTCTCTGGACTCTCTCAAGCTTCTCCACATCCTTTTTGAATTGTGGGACCCAAAACTGGACGCAGTACTCCAGCTGTGACCTCACCAAGGCCAAGTACAAGGGGAGAATGATGTCCCGAGATTTGCTTGAGAAGCATCTGTGGATGCAAGCCAGCGTTTTGGTCACTTTATTAGCTGCAGCATTGCATTGCAGGCTCATGTTCATCTTGTGGTCAATGATAACCCCCAAGTCTCTTTCTTCCGTAGTACTAGTTAGCATAGCACTGCCGAGCCTATAAGCATGCTGCAGGTTTTTCCTCCCAAGGTGGAGAACTTTGCATTTTTCGGTGTTAAATGCCATCAGGTTCTCATCCGCCCATTTGCTGAGCCTGTCCAGGGTAGCCTGGATCACCCTCCTGTCTTCAGGTGTGGATGCTTTGCCCCAAAGTTTGTTGTCATCAGCGAACTTGGCCAGTCCACTTCTGACCCCAATGTCCACATCATTAATGAAGATGTTGAACAATATGGGTCCAAGGACAGAGCCTTGGAGGACCCCACTGTTCACAGGGCACCATGACGATTGACTTCCATCAATTACCACCCTCTGGGTCTAACCACAGAGCCAATTTCCCAGCCAGTGGATTGTAGTGGACCCAACGACACAATTGGCCAGCGTCGCCAAGAGGTGATCATGGGATACCAGATCGAAGGCTTTTTTGAAGTCAAGATATATGACATTAATCTCTTCTCCCTTGTCCAGGTGATAGGTCACATGGTCATAAAAAGAAATGAGATTGGTCAAGCAAGACCTACCCGTAACAAACCCATGCTGGCTATCCCTCAGGATGTTGGCATCAGCCAGTCCATTAAGGATGGCCTCTTT
>NW_005841858.1:1511254-1525973 GCF_000455745.1 Alligator sinensis
CCACATTGGCCTTCTTCCAGTCTTCAGGCACTTCACCAGAGCCCCAGGAGTTCTCAAAGATCTGTGCCAGGGGCTGGTCTATGATGCTCGCCAGCTCCTTGAGTACCTTGGGGTGTAGATTGTCAGGGCCGGCTGACTTGAAGGTATCCAGCCTCTCAAGGCTTCACGAGGTCAGCATTGATGGTGGGCAGGGGATCTCCCTCATCTGGACCTCCCTGTCCTGTAGTGGGCACGGGCGTCCTATGGGACTGATGAAAGACCGACACAAAGTACCCATTTAATAGGTTGGCTTTTTCCTGGGCATCAGTTGTTAGTTGTCCCATCTGGTTTAGCAGGGGTCCAATGTTGCCCTTGCTTTTCCTCTGGCTCCCCACATATCTGAAAAAAGGACTTTTTATTGTCCTTGATGCTCGAAGCTAGTTGGAGTTCAGTTGTAGCCTTGGCTTTTCTGGTATGCTCCCTGCAGGACCGGACCAGTGCAGAATAATCCTCCTTGGAGGTGACTCCCATCCTCCATCCTTTGTAGGCCTTTCTTTTTAGCCTCAGGAGGTCTGCTAGATCTCTGGAGAGCCAGGGGGGCTGCTGTGCCCTCTTGCTGCCTTTCCTCCAAGATGGAATAGAATTAACTTGTGTATTGAGGATCGCTCCCTTGAGGAGCAACCACTCATCCTAGACTCCCCTCCCCCTGGGGTCATGGTCCTTTAGGGCCTTACTGACAAGCCTCCTGAGCCTGTCAAACTCGGCTTTCCTGAGGTCAAGGACTTCAGTGTTGCTGACTGACTTGCCAGCTTTATGGCAGATGGTGAAGATGATCAGCTCATGGTCACTGTCACCCAGATTCTCATCAATCACTAGGTCTCCAATTAGGTTATCCCCTGTAGCCAGTACCAGATCGAGCAACACTTTACCTCTCATTGGCCTGTAGACTTCTTGAGTCAGGTAGAGGTCATCCATACATGATAGGAAGCTTTGCAACTGCTTGGATTTTGCTGAGTAATCCTCCCACAAGATGTCTGGGTAATTGAAGTCACCCATGACAACCCTGGTCCTGGAGCATGTGGCCTCAGCCAGTTCCCGAGCGAACTCCTGGTCAAGCTCTTGACTTTGGGTGGAAGGTCTGTAGTAGACTCCCACTGTTGTATCCCCTGTGCTGTGTTCCCCATGGATTTTAACCCAGAGGGTCTCCAGACATCCACACTGGTCGCCAACATCAGCCTGCAGGAACGCATAGCTTTCCTTAACATAGAGAGCTACACCCCCGCCCTTTTTATCTACTCGATTTCTCCTGTACAAGGTATAGCCATCTATACCCATGGTCCAGTCATGGGTGGAGTCCCACCAGGTCTCCATTGTCACTATGACATCATAATTATTTACGTTAAGCAGGAGGATGAGTTCCTCCTGTTTATTCCCCAAGCTCCTGGCATTTGTGTACAGGCAGGCAAGTGTCCCCTTGGGGGCTCTTGCCTTGCCCACAGATTGTACCATGGCTGGGGCAGGGGTGGGCTTCCTTAAGTGCCTTGGCCTGCTGGCTTTGCAAGGGTTGCTCAGTGGGCCAGCAGTGGCTGTAGTCCCCCCATCCCCCGGCGGGCTTAGTTTAAAGCCCGGTGGAGCAGGTCAGCCAATCTGGCTGAGAAGAGCCTCCTCCCCAGGGAAGAGAGGTGGAGACCATCTCTTCCCAACAGCTCGCTGCCTCTCTCGCCAAAGAGTGGGCTGTGGTCATGGAAGCCAAAGCCTTCCCGATGACACCAGTGCCGCAGTCTTTGGTTGACTACCTGGATCCTCCTCTCCCTCCTCAGCCCATACTTCGAGACTGGGAGGATCAAAGAGAACACCACCAGACCCTTTAGCCCTGCTCCCAATCCCTTTAGCCCTGCTCCCCAATCCCTGTAGTGCCTCATGACCCAGCTGGGAGTGCTCTGAGCCATGTCATTGGTGCCCACATGAATAAGGAGCATGGGATAGTGGTCTGTGGGCTGGAGGAGCTTAGGGATTCTCCACAATGTCTCAGATGCGGGGCCCCGGGAAGCAGCAGACTTCCCAGGCTAGGGGGTTGGGGCAGCAGATTACCCTCTCAGTGCCCCTCAGGATGGAGTCTCCCACAACAAACACATTGCATTTTGTCTGGGGGAGAGCAGGGATGGTAGCTGCAGTTGGGCTTGTGTTGCCTGTGGGAGCTGGCAACTCAGCAGGCTCTTCTTGGGCTGCAAGAGGTTCATACCTGTTGGTAAGCTCCGGCGGGCAGGGGGCTTGGTTTGGCAGGCCTTAGGGCCCTTGACCACCTTGGTCCGTCCCCCTGACTTGACATAATGGGAGGTCCCAGAGTCCTCCCTTGTCCTGGAGGGGGACTGTGACAGCTGAAATTATGTTTGTGTGATAAAGGTGCTTGTTGAAGGCTCTATGAAGATTATATCAAGAGTTTTTCTATATTTGTTTAGATATTAAGCTATATGTTGTTGCTAAAAGCCTAATTAAATTTTAAGATGTAGTGAGGCCTTGTATAAAGTAAGGCCTAGTAAATTTAGCAAAGCCTTGAAGTAGCAAGGCCCTGTGGCGTAGTTAAAATTATTTTATCAAAGAAATGCAAGGCTTGTACTGCTAATTGGTCAGTCTAAGGACAGTTGAAGTAAAAGGAATCTGAGTGGTTGTACGTTATCAGAACCATTCAGAAGCTTTAAATGAGCTGGAATATCTGGAAATCATTCAGGAAGGAAGAGGCAGCTCCGTAAAAATGATTAGTTAGCTGTTGCCTGGATCAGTGGGCCCGTAGACATCGAGGAGCCCAAGAACCACATCCCAGGGTCCTTTCCAGTACCACTTTGGACAGTGTCATTCGGGGATGCCTGACTTCGCTGAACTTTGAGGAAAAGAAGCTTGCTGTGTATCGGGCATCAGAGGGGACTGCCGATAAGTTGCCGATGCTAATTGCTTTTGTCTGTCATTGTTTGTTTTGTTACTATCCGTAGTTGTGTTTTTGTTAAAGTCAATAAATCTTTCTTACCTTTCTACCCCCGACCATACTCTCAATCCTCGAACCCTCCGCAGGCGGCTGGGACAGGGGACCATGGTCTACCCTCCAGCTCCCCGGGGAGAAGGGCCTGGCAGTAGGAGTCTATCTCCTGCTCACCATCCCTGATAGCATGCAGTCTCTGGACTGTGGCCTGGAGCTCCTCCAGCTGGTGCACCAGAGACCCCAAAAGGGAGCAGACCTCACAAGGGGAGGTAGCCATGCTCCCAGACCCCAGAGCCCCAAAAAGTGACCGGCAGCCCCCATAGGCACGAGCCAGCAGCCTCCCCCGGGTCCAGGGGCTCTGTCTGCATGGAGCCAGGAACCATGGGCTTAGTCTGGGTGGCATTTTCTGAGGTGCTGGGGGGTGGTGGGGGGCACAGATTCTGAGGGGACCCTCGGGATGCGGCGCATGCCCATCTGTGTCATGCTGCTGGTAGACTGGCTACAGCTGGGACTGTCTACCCTGGGGGGCTTGCAGGCAGGGCCTCGGGCCCTCCCACTCACCCTCCTGTGCGAACTCCGCACTAACTCATGCACCAGCAAACAAGCGTGCCTGTTTGTGCAGCCTGTTCACATGGCTCCCTGGGGGGCTGGACCACATAAGGGCCTGGGCGGGGCAAGACCCAGCCTGGCTCCCACTCAGCCACCTCCTCCCACTCTCTAAGGGTTAACCCCCTCCCACCACAGGCCCCGCTTATCTCCGGCTGAGTTGGGGGTCGGCAGGGGGCTCCGCAGCTGCTGGGAGGTCTCTGGGGGGCTTCGGGGGAGCGAGGATGCAGCGGGCTTTCACCCGTGCATCTCTCGCCACTCCTGGAGCCTAATTCAGAAGCTTGCTTTCCATTAGTCTGGCGTTGATGGATCCCTTGACAATTTTCTCCAGGATTTTTCCAGGGGTGGACGTCAGACTGACTGATCTATAGTTCCCTGAATCATCCCTCCTCCCTTTCTTGTAGATGGGCCACGTTAGCTCTTTTCCAGTCATCAGGGACCTCACCCAAGTGCCACGAGTTTTCAAATATCCCTGCCAAGGGGGATGCAATGATGTCTGCCAGTTCTTTCAAAACCCTTGGGTGCACTTATATTGCTGTATAAGAGTGTTTCCATAGGGAACTACCATGGAATAGCTGTTATGCTTTAAATTCACATGCCATCTTACTTCACAAAAGCTTCCCCAGATTCTACATTATAGGCATTTATAATTTGGAACCTCAGTACTTCAGTCATCTCTTATGTCCAGAAGTAACTGCTCAGTAGTTACAGTCAGTGAGCTAATTTTTAGGCCCAGCTCCTCAAAGATATATTTAGATAGAAAAATTAATGCCTTTGAGCACCTGGACTTTAGTGGCTAATTCCATTCAGGACCAACCCATCAGTACAGCTTCCTGTGATTTAATCTCCCTTGAGGTATTCTCTCCCAGGAGGAGGTCATCCAGAGTGCCATAGTAATTACTTTTACACTATTGTGTGAAGCTTGTTTATTTCAAGAATCCTGATTTGTGAGATGTTTTGTTTTTTGTGAAGGGGGAACGTGAGAATTCACTGTTTTCTTCAGGTTTGCTTTCCATTCTCTTCCTTCTCCTCCTTTCTCTTCATGTGATTTCAAAGTTGTCCCATTTTATTTGGCAAGGTGAGTCATCCAAAAGCTACTGAGTTTACCCTTTGGGTCTCTTCAAATTGCTTGGTTTTATTTATTTTGATGTATGACCTGATCATTCTGTATTTAGATAGAAAATGCCATTTAAATACATTAAAGAAACAGAAGCTGAACATGGCTTCAACATACAAGCTAATATGAAAAATATCCAAAGACAATAGTGGCCTTCATCTTCTAATAATGACACAGGCATGATTGTCATGGTTTAATTGCCAACTTACTCAGGTTGACAGTAAAGCTAAGAAAAACCTCAGCGTTACCTTCTCAGGCTTTCATGTTTGAACATATTTTCTTCAGCGAAGCCAAGAAAAATCAAGTGTAGTTACTTAATATTGTACGTTCTTTCTTTCCTGTAGGGCAAGAACAGCACTGGTTATGCTGGTAGTCATCATTTTTTAATTGCACCCCTCAGCTTTCAAGATTTAGGTCAAGCTGTTCTGAGCCTGTGGCACCAACAGTATCTTCTCTTCTAATTTCACTTTCCAAAAGAGGCAGAGGTTGTGATAGAATTATTTTTGGAAACACACTGCTCTTCCATCGTCTATAAAAAGTGCATTGATACCTTTGGCGTCAGCTAGAGAATAGACGTGCTGTGGTGGTTGGCAAGGGTGTGTAAGTACTGGTGCACTGTATTTAGTGAAGAAAAACAGAATTTTTCATAAGGCTAAGTTTTTTTCTTCACAACAAGACGCCACAGACATTTTGACTTCTGTCAGTCAGGTTACTCCCTCCTCAAATCACTTCCAACTTCTGGTAGAGTAACTTGTCATCCAGACTTCTCTGTGTGTGAAATTTAGGAAAATAAAATTCACCTCTTTAAAAATGAGAAAAGTAGCGTGTCCTTGATTATTTCTCGGTTTTCAGGCTTAATTAAACTCAGTTGATGTTCATGAAAAACAATGTTGCATTGCCTCATTTTTTACACTGTTACATTTTCTCTTGCTTTCTTCCTATATGATACATGACTTCTATATATGTTTTGTATTTAATGGATGCAGCAGGGAGTCTTTATTATTATCCTGCAATTGCACTAAACAATAAATTACTACAATTATTATTTATTTTTTAGAGAGAGACGAGGAGGTTTGGTCTGAGCCCTCACTATTTTTAGTGGTATAGAAATATGCACATCATTGTGGATCAGAATCTAGATCCATGGTACAGATGGTCAGTCCAGTATGATTTCTCTAAATGAGTCTATCACCACTGTTTAAGCACACAAGAAAAATTCTAAAACCTCAAACTGGGTGATTTCAGAGTACTTAACCCATAAGGAAAGTTATTTTCTTATCCCTGCATTCAGAGGCTGGTGCTATTGGTGCTGGTGATTGGCGCTTGCTATGCTCTTGGGCATGAGAGTTCATATTATTTATTTTATTTTACTATCTGAATAGTTCTGAATTATACATATTTTTTCAATCTTTTTTTAGCTCCATCCAAGCTTCTGGCCTCAGTTGCTTCCTGTGACAATGAGTTCAATGGGCAATCACTATTGCTGAAGAGAGGAAACTGTCAGAAAGCTTTTATAATTTAAGGTATTTTCTTTCATTGGCTTTAAATTTTCTCTCTTTAAAATACCATTAATTTTCTCTTTTCTGGTATTATGAGAAAAGGTAGATATAGTAGTGCCTAATTTACCTTCCCTAGGCAGTCATTATTTTGTATAACTTTGTCCTGTCACTCTTCATTCCTCTTCGCTCTTCAATTCCACTGTTTTTAATCTGCCATCACATAGAAGGTTTTCCCTGCCTCTAATCAATTTTGTGGTGTCACTGAGAATCCTATTTCTGCTACTAATGACATCTGATAAGGAGGTGCTAAGCCTCACCAATTCCATTATGTTGTTGAAGACAGAAGACATGAAAGAAAGTGCAATAGTTTTGTTTTTAAACTATGCCCTATTCTTTTAAAAACAAAACTATTGCACTTTCTTTCATGTCTTCCATCTTCAACAACATCATGGAGAATGCATCAGGCAATGGCAAAATCTGGGTGCTAAGGGCATTTGGTACCTCAGACTAGGTACAAACATTCAAAAACCCTAAGGTGGAGCCAATCTAAGTTACATGGTTTTCTGTAAGCGGTGTAGTTTAGATTGGTAGACAGAACACACATTACCCGTTTTTGTGGGGGCAGCAGCAAATCTAGACCTGGCTCTGTCACTCTCTGTGTGCTGAATTTGTGTTCTGTTAAGGCTATAGACCACTTTTGAGCGACAAACTGCTGTTCTGTTACAGGCGTACACCAGTTTTTGATCACTTATACCAGTAAAATGTAATGTCTGTACCTGGCCCCAGTGTTGCAGCATTCTTGATTATAGCAAAGGAAGGTGACACTGAAAACAGTGACAGTTTATGCAGTAATGAAAGAACGGATGGTGCTTTTTAAAAGGGATTTGTGTAAATAACCAAAGAATACATTTTAGTTTCACCCCCTCCAAAAACATACAAACAAAGCCTGGGTATCAAAGCTGAAGCAGTTGAGAGCTAAAGAGAGGGAAAACAAGGATGGAGGCAGAGAAAAGCCCTGTATGTAAGAAGAAAGCTTAGCTGTTCAGTTTACTGTAGGAGAGTGCATTAACAAGGTACAGTTTCCAATTTGCAGTGACTGCATTGTCAGAAGAAACAGAAAATGATGTGTCCACTCTATTCAGCAGTGGTGAGGACTTAAAGAACTGTGTCCAGTTTCAAGCACAGGACTTCAAGAAAGACACAGAAATATTGGAAAAGTCCAAAGAGGGTGATAAAAATGATTCACTATCTAGAAAACATGACATATGAGTAAAGGCTGAAAGAATAGAGCTTATTAGTGTGAATAAGGTAAAAATTGAGGGAACATGGTGGAGTTTAGATAACACTTTTCATTTTGGAAAACTGGTGTTATAAAGGGGGGGCAGCAATCAACTGTTCTCCATGTCCATAGATGACAGGCAAGAAGCAATGAGCTACTTTTTTCAGCAAGGAAAATGGCCTAGATATTAGAAAGAACTTTCTAAGAATGAGAGTGGTTAATTCTGGAACAGAGTGCCTTGAGGGATGGTGGAATCTCCATTATCAGGATTTTTAAGAGCAAGTTAGACAAATATTTTCTGGGAAGGTTTAGATAGGGATGATCCCAACCTGTGGATTGGACTGTGTGAACATATATAGCACTCCCTTATAGCACTATTTTTGAAGCAAAATACCAATCAAGGAAGAATCCTTTTTAAATAATTAAATATGAATGATACAGTATTTAATCACAATAATGCCATATATAAAGATTTTTTTGTTGTAGTTACACAGTTTCCAAAGCATTCCATTAAATTTGATCCATATAATCATTTTTAATCAAGAAAAATTATAGAGTTCTTAAAAAAAAAATCTTAAGTAGTACTGGGAGGGGACACTTGGTATCTGAACCTCTGGCCAGTCAGGCCCAGCTGGGGAGCTTCCACACCTGACCTTGATCCTGGGCTATTAAGACTGCCCCAGTTCTCTGTAACAGGATTGGCTGAGAGTCCCACTCAGCCCTTTTAAGCACATGTGCAGCCTCAGGCTGCAGGCTGGCTTTGACAACAGCCTCAGTCTGCTCTGGCAAGCCTTGCATCCACTGCTCTCTAGTTCTCCTGGCTCTTGACTCAGTGTTGGCTTTTCCTAATGCTCTTCTTTGATCTTCCCTGGAATGCAGCACCTGGCTCTCCGATTGTCCTGGCTTCAGACCTCAGCTTGCACCCTGGATTAAGTCTCTCCAGCACCTATACCCATGCTCTCAGGAGCTGCTGTAATTGAAAAGCTCACAGTGTATTCAGCATCCTGCATTTTAAAATGGTGGCAGAGGGGCTTTAACTAAAACTTGTTCAACAGGCTTCAGTTAAAGTGCCCCCACAGCCATTTTGAAATGTGGGGATGTTGAATACACAAGACGCTGCAACACGCTGAAATCTGCTCTGATGTGTTCTAATCAGAACACGTTAGAGAATGTGTAAAAGTGCCGTCTGATCTCCTTCTCAGCAATCTTGGACTTTGGTCCTACATTCCCCACTTTGCTGATCCAGACCCTGACCTGATGCCCTGGTCATCTGTACCCCACTCAGCTGACCTCCTGGTTGCCCTTCAGGGCCTACCTGCAGGCCCAGTACCTATATCCCAGCCAAACCCTCACAGCAAGGTTTGCTTCACAGACCCATGAGGTATAGGAGGATGGATCTACCACCAAGGTAGATCTCTAGGGATGAGTTATTGGCTGCCTTGCAAGGGTCAGAAGCTCAGATCACAGCCCTGAAAACCCACTTCTAGGCCCACTGGTGTGGCTAGCACACTTGTCCATCCTGAACCCTAGATCCTTCTATATGCCAAGATCGATGGGGATCTCCACTGGTTAATGAACCCTAAAAAGCAATGTCACTTCTCATTTTGACCCTGCCCCAAAACCTACCCCTCTGATACATCGGGGGGGGGGACTGATCCTCAGCCTCTTGAGTGGTAACACACTGGCCTGAGCTTCCCCACTTCCAGAATCAGCAGATCTCCTGGATAAGTTCAAAGATTTTATCCAAGCCATGGTCAAGATCTCTGGAGACCTGCATTAGGTCTGCACTGTCGAGCAGGCTCTCCACACCCTCCGACAAGGGCACTACCTGATATCCAGTTATGCCACTGATTTTAGATGACTGGTCAACAATACTGAATAGAATGAGGCAGTTTAACATTTCCTCTTCTGTCAAGGGTTTCAGGGCTGACTTGAGGACAAGTTAGTCTGAGTGGAGCTCCCAGTTACCTTGGATGACCATATTGACCTCAGCCTTCATATGGACACTCATTTGTCTGAGCAACAACAGGAATATGAGGCTGCATCATGGTCACCTGGGTGGGCTAGGACCCAAGAAGAGCCAACGCCATCCCCAGAAGAGCTAATATCGCCCTGCCTTTGACATGATGAGGAAGAGACTCCCTGCAGAGAAAAAGGCTCACCGTCATTCCCAGTACCTCTGCCTGTATTGTGGGGAGTCAGGGCACTTTGCCCAGAACTGCCCAAGGAAGAGGATACCCATGCCTTCCTCAGGTAGAACCTCAGCCCAGCCTCATTGGAGAGGTATGGTGTGGGCCTGCCACTGATAGGGCAGCTAGCCCCTCTGACCCAAATGAGGCTCTTGAATGCCATCAAGGCCCAAGACTCGCCCTTGACAGTTACCTTTCACCTACATCTGGGGTGGATGTCTTTGTCCCAGCCTTCTTAGACTCCGAAGTCTCTGGTAACTTCATTGACCTGACCTTTGTGGAACAACATCAGATACCAGTTAGGCCAAACAAAAACACCTTGCTAAAATCAGGGTACACCACATCCACCAGTCTCCCCACATCCACAGAGCCAGTTATAGAAGGCAATCAGGTTAGTCAGGCATAACTTTCCCTTGGTGAATCCATGCTGACTCTTCCTAATCACCCTTTTTTTCTTCCAAGTGCTTACAAATGGATTCCTTGAGGATCTGCTCCATGATTTTTCCAGGGACAGTTGTGAAATGCCACTTAGTCACTAGGAAGTGAGCCAGATTTGAAACAGTAACCATTAAATCCATGTCTCTCTGTCTAGGTCAATGCTTCTCAACCTTTTTAGACTCAAGGTATGACTTTAAAAATGAGACACCCCTCATTAGACTTGAGGCATCCCTCAGAAAATGCCATAATTCATTTTCACTCATATTTTTGAGTACAGAAAAATAGTAGATAATTTTTTTCTGGTACAAAGAACTCAGAAAGACCCCAACAGGGCAGAATATTTTTAAATGCTATGGATTCTTATTTGAAATCTCTGGATTTATCTTGGGAATCAGTTGGCACACTTAAGAGTGCTAACATTGCACAGCTTGTGGTAACCTTGAAAAAAATCCCAAAGCACCCCAGGGTGCCATGTCATCCTGGTTGACAATCACTTACCTAGGTTTTTATCCACCCTCATCCACTGACAATAGCAAGGGGTTGAGTCAGAATACCCTCAATGTCCCTTCCCCTGGGGTTCACTAAGACTCCTGGAAACATTTGAGTCACTTAACTAATGTCAGGCTAATAGGAGCAAACACAATTCTATCAGCCTTTAGTCTACCAATATCAAACCTGAATTTGACCCATAATGAATACTTTGGATTTCCTGTTGTGTATAAAAATATGTAAACAGCTACCCACAAGCTATAGTTTGAGTTCTTTTTTGGAAGCCTGAATGACTGTGATACTTTTACTTCTGCTTTTTATGTCATTTAAAACTGACTGTTTACTTGGCTTTGTTAACGGCAGGTGACTCCAAGCAGGGTGTTTGCTTCCAGCCCAGTGCTACCCTACCACAAAAACAAAGTGAGCAGGCTCTTCAATTAAACTGGAAACCACAGGACTGTATTAAATGATAACAGACAACAATACTTACAATAATTACAAGATTATTTACAATGATACGTGAGAAAATGATGGCTAGAAAATGGTATTTAGAGGTTTGCTTTTTGGAAGATGACTTATTGGTATGTACCTGGGTACACCCATGGGGGTGTACCCTATCCTCCAATGACAGTGGTGGGGGTCAGGCAGGATGCTGATGGAGGGGCCGGCTACTAGAGCAGTCTTCTCTCCTCTCTACAGAGCCAGGCTGAGACCCAGTGCTGAACTATATACAATTTATTACTATAATAAACACATACACTTAAGATAAAACATGGAATATTTACAATAAAGTTTTGCATATGACACTACATATAATATTCCACAAACCATATAATTTACAACATATATAACAATTAACACAATAAATAAGATAGTTAAGGGGATAAACACATATATAATCAACTTATATAACCCAAATAAGCTAATAATAATATTCCCTAGACCTACCAAGTAACAATACAAATATACATATTAATACATTAAGAACATATGAACCATATAGACTCTCTTAAACAATAACCATAGTTATATAGACCGTGACAACAGCAATCACGCAAAATAGGGAGTGCACTCAGTACCTCCCCAAGGGGTTTCCTTGGAGCCCTGCCCCGAGATGTGGACATGCCCCTCCTGTGATGGAGGGTAGAGGTGGCAGACCCTCCTGTCCCGTGTCTACCTCCCCTGCAGGGCCTGCTTTCCCAGCAACTCACGCTTCGTCTCTGAAGAAGCCAAGGCTCATCCCCTGGAGGCTGATCCCATGACAGCCTCTCTCCAGCAGCACCTTCAGCTCTCCTCAATGGCCTGGCACCCCGCACTGGGCAGCCCAGGGCGCTCGCTCTCTCGCTCTCGCTCTCTCTCTCTCTCAGGAGCCGAATGCTTACAGGGTCCAGTTGCCCGGTCTCATACCAGGGGTTCTTCCTTTGCTAGGCCCTGCTCTGGGCACTGGGGCTCTTTTAGTTAAAGGCTAAGACGCACTGTGGGGCTTCAGTCACTCGGCCTAGGGCTGGGGCTAACTTAAGCAGCCATGAGCTGCTCCAAAGGTGGGTCCTTCATGCACTGACCTGTGCACTGGGTGAGGCCCGAGCATCCATGAGCTGTTCCAGGGTGGATTCTCCATGCACAGATCTGCTCACCATGTGGGACCCAAGCAGCCCCAAGATGCTTCCAGGGCCAGCTCTCCATGTGCTGATCTGCACACCAACTGCCCACCCACTTGCTTGCTGGGTTTCCAGACTCAAGCCACCTTGAGTGGCTCCGAGAGCCTAATCCCTGTGCTCCAATTCACACACTGCTGAAGCTCAAGCAGGGTCCCAAGGACGACCATCTCCAGAGCTCTTCTCTCCTCTCTGTCTCTCGTCATCTCTTCCCAGTGTGGCCCACCCACCTGTTCCTGGGCTAACCACCCACATTCTTGCCCACCACATCTTGTTGTTAATTAGTTAAATAGATATTAATAAGAGGGAGGCCGCCCATTTTCTGCCCCGATGCCAGGGAACGCTATCTGCGGCTCCTTTCGTCCCCTCAGGCGGTCTCTTCCGTCGTCATACCGGGAACCATAGCTCCCTGAACTGATCCCCCTTCAGGTGCGATCCCCCCACTGGGACCTTTGGCTCTCTAGCCCTGGCCCACCTCCAGGCCAGTCAGAACCCCGGGCCTTCAGCTCTTGGGCATTCCTCGTGGTGGGCCCCTGTCCCTTTGACCCTTCCGGTCCTGGCCCTAGCATGGGCCAGCCAGGGGAAGTTCAGACAGGCCTGAGTCTATGGCCCTTACACTTTCACCATGGGGTCCACCTTTCCAACCCTCCAACAAAGGGGTAACCCACCTGGTTGTGGGGGCTAGGGGTTAAGGTGCCTCAACCCACCTTTCACCAGGGTAGTAACTGGCCTGGTATTTCCTGGGGGCTCCCACACCACTGAGAGCCCCACCAGGCCACCCACTCCTGGCAGGGTACAGTTTAGGTCATACCCAGGACCAGAAGCCTCCTATCCATCCCCTACAGCTCCTCCCTTACCTCCAAATGATATCAGCAACCCTCCTGCCAGGCAATGTTGTTGCCTGGCCTCCAGCAGCAGAACTGCCCTGTTTATATGGGCAGCCCCAGATCCAAAATGGCTGCTCTCATCAGGCACCTGGTGGCTGCCAGCTCCAGGCCCTTAAAGTGGCAGGCACACACAGTGCCCTGGCACACTGACCTTTACCCATCACCAGGAAATTAAAACCTCTGAGGTTCCTGCTGTGAAGCTAGCTAATTTAAACCCCATTCAGTAAGAGTTAAAGAAGTCATAAAAATCCAAATATTGTGAACTAGCTCACCATAATCTGTTGTATGCTTTCTAAACATGAATGGTGGTTTTATAGAGGTTGATTGGTTGTCAAGCATCAAGACATGTTTATTAAATACTGGCTTTTTGAGCAGTCAATAACCCACCCTCAAAGGAGGAATTGAAATTCTCCATGTGAAAGGGGCTCAGTACTTCCTGACAAGCCTTCATCAGCCAGGAAGCACAATGACTCAAAGCACGGATTATGAAATAAATTTATTTCTATGGGTTCTTACAGTGACCTGATAGTTCTTCTAGGTTTGAATGATCACTTGGCACCTTTAGCTATTGCCTTACATCCACAGATGTAGTCAGAAAGTAACCTGTACTATCTGTGGAGTAACCAGATATTTCAGAGACATCCTGTATTGTTCATCAGGGGACCCACCCCAAGTGATAAAAGTCCACTGATGGAGATTTCACACACATTGTGCTGATAGAAGGAAATGGTTAAGAATATCTCTTCTCTATGTTAAAGAGAACATACATTGACAGAACTCACATTCACCCTTCGGTGGGGGAGAGGGTTGGGGATCTTAGACCACGTTTCACCATTTTTAAACCAGTCTGTGTGTGCTGAACTTCTGTTCTGTTACAAGTATAGACCAGCTTTGCATGCTGAACTTTTGTTCTGTTAATAAGTATTGATCAATTTCCAGTCACTTATACTGGTAAAAGTGTAATGTCTGTACCTGACAACAATGTGTGCAAGCCACTCTGTCTTCTCTCTGCTATGAGTCTCAGAATGCCACAGGACAATATTTTCCTTTTCAAGAAGAAAAGTGCTGTCTACTTTTACATTGTATTTGTGTGTTAAGCTGCAATGTTAAAATGAAATGTTAAAGTGCTGCAATGTTAAAATGCCCTCTATGTGGCATTGGTCAGAGCGCAGTTAGAGTACTGCATCCAGTTTTGGCTGCTGTACTTCAAGAAGGATGTGGATAGCCTTGAGAGGGTCCAGAGGAGGGCCATTCATATGGTTTGGGGCTTACAGGACAAGCCCTATGAGAGAGACTAAGGGACCTGAACCTCTTCAGCCTCCTCAAGAGAAGGCTGAGAGGTGATCTTGTGGCTGCCTACAAGTTCATTAGCGGGGCACAGCAAGGGATTGGAGATGCTCTGTTCACCAGGGCGCTTCTTGGGGTAACAAGGAACAATGGTCACAAACTGACAGAGAGCAGATTTAGGCTAGACATCAGGAAAAACTTCTTCACGATAAGGGTGGCCAAAATTTGGAATGGACTTCCAAGGGAGGTAATGCTCTCCCCCTTCCTTGGGGGTCTTTAAGAGAAGGCTGGATAGGCATCTTGCTGAGGTCATCTGACCT
>NW_005841858.1:1526004-1546984 GCF_000455745.1 Alligator sinensis
CTTTCCTGCCTAGGCAGGGGGTCAGACTCGCTGTTCTGTTGAGGTCCCTTCCAACCCTAGCATCTATGAAATATTAATTTCTGGTAGGGAGATTAGAGACATGGAATCTAAATTATTTTATCTTTGTGTAGTATCTAGCATGAGCTGGGTCCAGCCTTGTTGGAGCCAGTAGATGTTACCACAATGTGAATGTTAAGCAAACAACAACCACACACACCCCACCATTCAGAAGAGAAAAGGGGTGTTTTATAGTGCCTAAAAGTGTGAAATGCATTTAGTGGACAATGACTTAAAATAATGACACCTAGATCAGAATTTATTCTGAAATTAATACTGAATAAAAATCAAACTAGACCGACAAAAACCACAGAAAAACTCAAACAAATTTCTGGAAGGTTGACTGCAAAATTACTTCTTCATGGATGTCTAGTTGCCAGGAAAAAAAAAAAACACAGTAAAAATTTGTGGTTGGAACTTAATGCATGCTTTCTCTTTTCTTAGCCTGTGAGATTTTCAAAAATTACACACACATTCTTTTGGCTCACATTCTTTTTGAGAACGAGATCAACATGCAGTGACCTGATTATGACTGAGCACTATTATGTTTTTAATGGCTCCAGTGCTGCTTGTGCTAGAAACTGTTTGAAATGGCCTTACACCTTTGTCTGCTGGAACAGATTTCAGATCTCTACAAAGATTTACTGTACTTCTCTATTTAATAACAGTCATTTTAATGGAAAATTGAAACATAATACAGTACAGTAACAAATCATAGCTCAGTATTATAATTAACTAGGCAGGGATAGGAAACCTCAGTTGGGAAAAAAGAATTTTATTTAGACATTTAGAAATATTTACAGAAACCCAGTTTTGATATATTTATTACTATTGTGCAAAAGATATATAATTTTCATTGGTAACAAGTATTACACAAATCAAAATAATGCAGTTATATTAAATCCTACAGATGATGGTGAAAGTATGACTGAACCTTTAAGGTAATTTTCAGCAAATCACAAATAGTACGTGAATTACATACTATTATAAAAGCAGTGCCCTGTACAAAATTGTCCCTGAACTAATGCACGTTGGTTGAAAAGTACATGGCACATCATAAAGGGAGCAAGGGAGAGAAACCAAGATTTCTAAATCACCTTCCTCTGACTTGCACATTTGGATCTCATTAGCATGTTGGAAATTATCTTCTTTATGTGTTATTTGTAAGGGGAGAAGTTATACATATACCAGTTGATGGGGGAGGAGGGGGGCAAGCCCAGCTAGGGATACGTCCCAGTCTGCAGGGGGGCTGCCCCCACCCTAGCAAACCCCAGCTGGGGTCTGAGGCCAGGGAGGGAGGTTAAACACCCATTCCCCCACTCAAACTTACTGTTGGCTGCAACTGTGGACTAGAAATCCCAGAGGCACCTGGAAGCAGGAAGATGAAGTGATGAGCAACCCTGCAGAGTCCTGCTGCTGTGATTGTGGACTGCAAATCCCAGAGACCTTGGGGCCAGCAGGAAGAGGAAGTGAATACACAGCCAGAGAACCTTGCTCTAGCACTCCCTGGCTCTGGCCTGAGCTACAGCCGGTATGTGGCGCATTTCCTGAATCAAAACTAAATGTCTATTCGTTTCCGTTTCAATTTAATCTGGGAAGTTTAGACTAACCTCCAAAGACTGAATCAATTCAGCCTCAAGCTTTTTGACTTTCTGTACCTAGCCCAGAAGAACAAAAGTATATCAACTGCTCTGAGACACAATATCTGGCAGGTAACCTAAATTGTTGAAGATTGTACAGTGGGAGCCTCACTAAGATTTAAAGTTAAGGCTGGCAATTTGGAGAACTCCCTAATACAACATTGCAACTGTAAAGAAAAATATGTACACAGAGGAAGGAGAAAATGGGTAGGAAAGAAAGGAAGGGAAAACAAAGGCATTGTTTCTCTTTTGTGCCTTTCAAGAGATGTGATGCAGATTTCTGGAATGGGGTCTGGCTAACAAAGTTAGCCTGAAAAATTGAGAAAAAGAAACAAAAATAAAATTACCCCAACATGAACTCTGGCTCTGCTCCTGTGAGGGTCATCACCCTGCTGACCTCAATGGAGTGTCTGGACTGGGTGCTCAATACCACACAACACACACCTTATACCTCGCAGGACTGAGGCATGGATAGGGGTGCATCTACATTAGTAAGACTCCCTTCCCCCAACTACTTCCCCTGGTTTCTTGCCTCTAGAAGACAGGATAGATTTGCACCTATACATCTCCGATTTAATTAGTCTATAAGGTGCAAATCTACACTGCCTTCTGCCTGACTTCAGACTAACACAGCTAACTACCTGTCTGTTCTTGCTTCCAGTCTCCCCAATGCAAAATGGAGGCAGCCTGCTGTTCGGAATTTGACAACCTTACTAAAGAAACAAGGAAGCACCTTTGTGATCTCTGGCCTGAACCACAAACAAAGTAAGCTGACTTATCCAAAACCATGTGCCTACTACATCCTCCTCTCCACAAGGAAAGGATATCTTCAATGTGGAAAGGTGCTGAAGGGGTTCCTTGCAGAGCGTGCAAGCTCAGTCAGGGTGTTTGCACACTTGGGACAAGGCTCTGCAGCAGGCTGTGCACAGAATGCATGCATGTGATTGGACAGCTGGAACTCCAGGGAAGGAGGCCTGGAAAACCATGGGAGACTAGCTGGGGAGAGAGGAGCTGAAGCTGTGCTAAGGGGCCTGCTACCAGGACCATTGCTTCTGGGACGAGTGGCAGAAGAATTGTGACTGAGTGAGCTGCTACTGAGGGCAGAGGAGCCACCAGCTACTGAGTACCCAGGATCTCCTGGCATCCTTTACTAAAGGAGCAGGGGTTGTGCAAAAGGGTTCCCTTCCCCACTTTTAATATCCCCGGGTGCAGGGAGTCACTGGAGGGAATCAGGGACAGGGGTTGCTAGAGAAGGCTTTCTGGGAGAGCTAGAGAAAGCAGCAGGGAATTGTGGCTGTACAGGAGCTCCAGCAGAGCTCAATGAAGTAAAGCTGAGAAGGGGCACTCCAGGTGCCAAGCACAGGGGAGCTGCCTTGGGAAGTGTCTGGGGAATGGTGCAATTGATTGCAGGTGCCCAGGAAAGACTGGAAAAGGGAAGAAACCCTGGTCTGCAGAGCAGCCACACCTGAGGTCCTGACAGGCACCCCCATCTTCTGTTCAGATGATGGCATCGCCACCCCTCTTCTGTGGTAGAGTGAGCATCACTCCCCAGCGCTCCACTGCACAGTGGGCTACTTTGCTGCAGGCAGTGTGATTTTTGTGGCAACCTGGCTGATTAAGTGTTATAAGTTTCCTGAATGTTAAAGTTGATAACATAATTGTTTTGCTTACAAGATAAGTATTTGTTTTATCTGCTGGTATAGATTATTACTGAGCTCATTGAAAATATTTTGTTTGTTATTTATGGGATGTCAAATTTGTCACTCTCTCAGTTATTATTGTAAGTAATAAATTATTGTAAACAGTTATTTAGTGTGTGCTCTGGTACAGGGAGGACCACAGGAGAGTATTCTCAAGAGTGGTGCTTCCAGCCTGTAGATGGAGTGGGAGTAGACCGAGACCTATTGGCACCCCAGGATCCCCAAAATTTGGATGTGGCTGTGGGTAGTGCCGCCAAATGCTTAGTGTGCCACCACAGCCAAAGAGGATAGCAGCCTTTGTAATCTGTAAATCATAGATTGGCTGTGCTGAATACCACATCTAAGGGGAGAAAAAGGGTAAGCAATTTCAGAGCAGGAAATCAAGTTGCTAGGGATTTCAATTCTCCTGGCATTCACATACAATCCAAAGATGTCAGTTGCTAACTGGTGCCTGTGAGGCCACTTCAAGCCAGACATTCCTCACTCAGCCCACGGGGAGCCATCCATACCTACTTGTCATCCCGAAAGGAAATAGCCTGTCATGCTTGGCTGCAGTATATCCTGAAAAGAGTGACAGAAGGAGTGTCAGGGGCATCAGAAGAAAATCTGACCTTTCTGTTACAGCACCAAGTAAATCCTATTTATTTTACATGTATATAAATGGGTAATGCTAATTTTTCCTGAAGTCTTCACAGTCCCACCCTACTATCCATAGTGTTCAAATATTAGTAATTTTGTAGCATGCAACTTCTTTTGCTTAAATCTGAGGGAACTATTAATACATACATTTCAAATACTTGCAGGGATGAGTAGGAATGATTGAAATGATTAACAGAATCTACACAACTGTGTAAATATGAAAACATAAAAGTCCTATTAATCAGTATGTCATTTATACAAGGCTCTGGGGATTCTATTATATATTGAGGTCCTGCCCAGAAATCAACTCAGGTTTGTAAATCACCTAAAGCTGTTACCACTCTGTGTATGTTTTATTGTATTTATTCTTTTTCAAGACATGAAACAGCTCAAGTTTGTGTTTAACCAGTTGTTGAAGCAGATTATATTTAAATCTTACTTATATTTTCATTCATCATGTGATTTACTTAATTCAATGGTTCCTTTTTTCAGGTCTTTCAGATACTGGAGCCATTATGTGATACTATCAAGAGAGAGTTTGGAAAAAAGGAAGTATTGAGAACTTTATTTTCAGCAGAAGATGTTCAAAAAGCATGAATATTTGATAGCTTATTGTTTTCAGAGTTTGACTTGAGGCATATTGTTAGGGAAACAGAAGTCTTGTTCATTTAAAAGAAGGACGTAGAATCTTTGATGTGTTCCAATATTGGGTATTATGCTTTTGGATTTGTTTTCTCCATTTTATAGTACAGTTGGAGAACATTAATGTTGTGTTTAACTTCTGTATCATTTTAATATTTCTTTGTTTCAGAGCCTAAAATAAAACATTTTTATTTTTTGAGAAGCATCTATGGATGCAAGCCAGCGTTTTGGTTGCTTTACTAGCCGCCGCATCGCATTGCAGGCTCATGTGCATCTTGTGGTCAATGATGCCCCCCAAGTCTCTTTCTTCCATAGTGCTAGCCAACATAGCACTGCCGAGCCTATAAGGATGCTGCGGGTTTTTCTTCCCAAGGTGGAGAACCTTGCATTTATCGGTGTTGAACACCATCAGATTCTCGTCCGCCCACTTGCTGAGCCTGTCCAGGTCAGCCTGGATCCCCTGCCTGTCTTCTTGTTTGGATGCTTTGCCCCAAAGTTTGGTGTCATCGGCAAACTTGGCCAGTCCGCTTCTTACTCCAGTGTCCACATCATTAATGAAGATGTTGAACAGTATGGGTCCAAGGACAGAGCCTTGGGGGACACCACTGGTCACAGGACACCATGATGAGTGACTTCCATCAATTACTACCCTCTGGGTCCGGCCACGGAGCCAATTTTCCAGCCAGTGGATCGTGGAGGACCCAAGGTGACAATTGGCCAGTTTCTCTAAGAGGCAATCATGGGAAACCAGATCGAAGGCTTTTTTGAAGTCAAGATATATGACATCAATCTCTTCTCCCTTGTCCAGGTGATAGGTCACCTGGTCGTAGAAGGAAATGAGATTGGTCAAGCAAGACCTACCCGCAACAAACCTGTGCTGGCTATCCCTTAAGATGTTGGCATGCAAAGTTGGAAAAAAAAGAAACCCAAGTGAAAGTTGCTAAACCTAAGAACAGCCAAGAAAAGCCTCTGTTGGAATAAACATCATTCCAGTTGACTACGTGGCACCTATATATTAGGAAGATGTCCTAGTATAGAATGTATAGGTTAATTCAAAAATTAAACATTGGTTGGTTTTTTTTAAATGGCATTTTTTTTTCAAAGAGTTTGATTGCGGCCTGCTGGCATCAACCTCATGAGCTTATAAGCCAACAGAAATTTAAAAAATTAAAAAACACCAAACCAGGAAATGGAGAGCACCTAGAAATTTAAAAAATGGACAGATAAAGTCATTGACTTTCCATATTGATCCATTCAAAATTATATTCACCAGTCATATGATCCACATAAAATGCTAATTGGGTCTTAATTTTCCTATGGATTTCTACCCTAAAGATCCAGCATTCTGGAGGGAACATCCCTTGCATTCTTCATGTTTTTGAAGCTGCCCTTTGGCATCAGTGAAGGTCCTATGAATGTGGAATATAGGAAAAGTGATCTCCTAGGAAAACAGCAGTCCAACAATTGGGACTGGGATAGCACAGAGACATATCTGGCATATGAAACTAATTTTAATTGCTACTGAGGCAACAGCTGTTTAGGGTATATGTTGTGGGGGAGAGAGAGAGAATGTCTTTTCCTTGGCAGTAAATGCTTAATTAAAGCTTCACTAATCAAACCATACAGTGGAGCTATGTGTTGACTACTGCCATTAGAGAAGCCTGAGAAACTGTCATTTATAATGACCCAGGCTGCCTTTGTAAATGACAGTTACCACTGAACCAGCGGTACTGAATGACCTACCACAGTGAGCCCCAACAGCCTCCTGGAATGGAGGCTGCCTAAAAGCCATGGTGGGAGGAGGAGGAAAGGCCGGGGGGTATATTTAAAAAAAATTCTTATCCCTGCCAGTGGCCCCGACTTGTCTGATATAGCCTCAAATATAAGAATTTTAAAGCCGCCTCCTTTTGTGTGACTCTTTAGAGAAGACAACATGAAGATGATTGCCCAGGATAAGTTCACTCTTCACTGGGCACAAAGGGAAGCAAATTGCACACTGCAATCTGCAGGTTTCATTACACCCCAAGATGCCCTCACACCCTTGTTGAAAAATCATTGGATCAGACAATGCTTGTACAGTACAGTATTGTTTAGATAAGGATGAAACTGCCTTGAACAGGGGGTTGGACTAAATGACCTCCTGAGGTCCCTTCCATTCCTACTTTTCTATGATTCTATCAATTTAGGTACAACATTTAAGATTTTTGCCATGTATTGTTCACCCCAACCTCCAAGGAAAGTCAGTGCCAGATAAACTAATGGGACACATCCAGACAAGTGTGCATGTGTGTTTCCCTAGGGACATAGTTGTGCTGCTACTACTTGTCCCCAGGGAATGCCCCTGCACACACACTCTGGCATGCAGCAAGTTGTCCCAGGTAGGGTAGGGGAGGCTGGGGCCACCACCTGGGCTGGCCCCAGCAGCCTTACCTGGAGGCCTCCAGGGGTTTCATAGTAGGTAGGGTTGGAAGGGACCTGAGCAGATCATCAAGCCCGACCCCCTGCCATGGGCAGGAAAGGATGCTGGGGTCAAACGACCCCGGCTAGGTGATTGTCTAGCCTCTTTTTGAAGACCCCCAGGGTAGGAGCAAGCACCACTTCCCTTGGAAGTTGGTTCCAGATCCTAGCCGCCCTGACAGTGAAGTATTGCCTCCTGATATCTAGCCTGAATCTACTCTCGGTCAACTTATGGCTGTTGTTCCTCGTTACTCCCAGTAGTGCTCAGGGGAACAGGGACTCCCGCATAGCCTGCTGGTCCCCCTTGGCAGTTTGTAGACGGCCACCAGATCCCCTCTCAGCCTTCTCTTGTGAAGGCTGAACAGGTTCAGGTCCTGTAGCCTCCGCTAGTAGGGCCTGCCTTGCTGCCCCCTGATCATGCGGGTGGCCCTCCTCTGGACCCTCTAGATGCTGTCCACATCCCTCCTGAAGTGTGGCGCCCAGAACTAGACACAGTACTCCAACTGTGGCCTGACCAGCGTCACATAGAGGGGGAGGATCACCTCCTTGGACCTGCTCATGGTGCAAGCAGCAGTGATCCAAGTGCATGGAGCCTGACCGGCAGCCAGTGTGGCTCTTGCTGCCCAGGCTCTGGTTTTGGGCAGCACATGCTGCCACCCTGTTTTTTTCTGCTGCAGTTTTTCTAACACGGGGTGTCAAAAAAACCTGCCGCACCACAAATTAGCAGTGCAATGAATGACTACATGGTGCATGCAGCTTGCAGCTTCACAGACAGGTCTGAAGCATCACAAACCACACATGTGCTCTTGTCCAGATGTGCCCGTGGAAAGAATACTGAAGCACCTGACTTCAGCTCCCCTCCTCTACATGTCAGCCTGTACCTATGCAACGCTATCTTGAGTCAGCTGCCTGTTATTTGGTTATAGCTAGCCTGTGGAGAAAAAACATAATTCTTTTTTTGGTTCCTTTTCCACAAAACAATCTTGGTTTGCTTGGGAATTTTTCTGGTCTCTTGTAGACACTGGCATTCTGCACTGCTCTGATCTAAGGGCTCCACTCTTACCACTCACAGGATTTGCCCAGGAAAATCCAGGATTTGCTCTTTCCATTCTCCTATATTTTAAGAGGTAGCTGAACTTCTCTTTTATATTTTTATAATGGGTTTCTTGTGTAACAAGCAAGGTTTTGCATAACAAAATGTAGCAGAAAATTAGGAGATCTGATGAGAGACACTGGTTAATAAGACAAAAAAAAAAAAAAACAATTAAAAATGGAGCAGTATGTCCTTGCAATCAAATAGCTTAAGCATTACCTGGTATTTTAGGATTCATTCCAGTACCTCGTTATTGAGACTACCTACTGAAGATACACAAGGCCCCGATTAACCCCAGATTTCCTTTGTGGGTTTTCTGCTTTAATATTTTTGAAAAGTGAAAGAATACAGAGCAACTTTTCTGTTGATATTTCATGCATTCACTCCCTGTAAACTCACACCAAGCAACATAAAGCTAAACAAAATACTGTATCTACTTGTCTATAAGATTATCCTGACTATAAGACAACCCCCCAATAATTAGATTCTTTATACAGAAAATTTTTTAATTTGTTATAATTTTCCAGGTACCAAATCTAATTATTGGACATTTGCCTTGAATTTGTCGTCCCCCCCCCACAGCAGGAAAAATAAATCTTGGAGGTCAAAGTCCCATTGCCCTGTACCCCACAACTTCTTCCCCCTGCAGCCCCTTTCCCTTCTTACTGTTACACACTGCTCTCTCTGAACACACGGAAGTGAAGGACGAAGTTGAAAAGACTGACTTTGAAATAAACATATTAAAAAAATTACTACAGGTACCCATAGATTTAGCTCGTCCAGAAGTGACACGTTTAACTTTTTCTGAAATTGCTGCAAGTTTTAACACAGGTACTCCATAAACACACTTTTAAGCAACACTTTTGTATCTACTATACAGCACAAACTATGGATAATATTAGTCCAAATGGGCTCATGACTTTTAGTTCATTGGGCTTGGCCTCAGCAGTCAACAGCATTTCAAGCCACGGTGACCCCACAGCTCAGCACTATTCAATATGTGTGTGTACTCCAGATACCACCGCCAAAGGATCCATACACCAATTAGCCCCCACTCATGACTGCAACCAGTTGTTCTTATCACAAGTTGTCTTGGAATCCTCCAAAAATTTCATAGAATCAAAAGGACCAGAAGGGACCAGTAAGATTATCAAGTCCAGTCCCCTGCCATGGACAGGAGGTTATTGGGCTCAAATAAGCTCAATGAGTTGCTTATCCATCCTCTTCTTGAACACCTCCAAAGATGGTGACTGCACCACCTCTGCTGGAAGCGTGTTTCAGATTCTAGATACCCTTATAGAAAAGAAGTTTTTCCTGATGTCCAACTTAAATTTTTCCTCAATTAGCTTGTGCCCATTCCTCCTTGACACCCCTAGGGGTGCCTTTCTGAACAGTTGCTCCCCTAGATCTTGGTGTTCACCCTTGACATACTTGTAGGCGGCTATCAAGTCACCTCTCAGTCTTCAGACTGAACAAATCCAGTTCCCAGAGTCTCTCCTCATAGGGCCTATCCTCCAGGCTCCTGATCATACAGGTGGCCCTTCTCTGTACCCTTTCAAGCTTATCCACATCCTTCCTAAAGTGCAGTACCCAGAACTGGACACTGTACTCCAGCTGTAGCTTCACCAATGCTGAATAAAGGGGGAGGAATGCCTCTCTGGATCTGTTTGCAACATATTAGCTGATACACGCCAGAGTTCCGTTTGCCCTACTGGCAACGTCATCACATTTATATGCAGATAAGGCATGGGGCAACCTGGTTTGGCTATACCTCATGGAGGGTGATGGCACAATAATCATATGTGACAGGCTGAGAGAGAGGCTGACAGAGGGATTCTGGGTGAATTGTTTGGGGCCCCATTTGGCAATATTTGTCAGACATTTAAGGTTGGTTAAGAAACAGGACTCACTAGAAATTGAAAAGAAAAGCTCAGTTCAGCTGTGGGAGTAAAGACAAAATTGAAATGTATTCGCTATAGTGGCTCACCATAACTTTGAAAAAGATTCAGCACTGAGGGGGACTGAACATAATGGGTACTACCATATATCTAGTTCAGATAGGCTGCACTAACCTATCCTTGGTAATTCCTATCAGCATCCTGGCCTCCTTGGCTAAGTTTAAGTCACAATCCAGGGCCATGCGATGAGGCACCTGCATGACGGTGAGGCCTACTGCCACCTGGGGATGCCCACCGGCCACTGGGCCAAGCAGACACCAGAAGAGACCATCAACAGTATCGTGCAGGACACCCACAAGCTGGACTCATCCTTGCTGGGAAAAGATAGATGCAGTGAACACCTTCCTCATCCCTCACGTTGCGTTTGTCCTGAGAGGCTCGGTGGCCCCCAAAACCCCCCTCAAGAAGGCAGACACCGAGATCCGGTGGCTGCTCAAGAAGTGGCTATATCTGCCGCTAAGGGCCAGCAATGAGGTCCTGCACATCCCCTACCGGCAGGGGCCAACGTCCCCTGCATGGGAGATCTCTGCAACATCGTGGTGGTCACCCACGCCTTCCACCTCCTGACCTGCCTGGACACCACAGTAAGTATCATCGCTGTCAGTGCCCTCGAGGAGGCCACCTGCAAGAGGATCACGAGAGGGAGTGATCAAGACATGACCAGATGTGACTTGGCCACCTTCCTCAGCGGCTCGCTTGATGGTGAGTTCAGCAGAAATGGTGGAGACTTTGCCTCACTGCAGAGCTGACCCCGCAACGCCATGTGCCACCTCAGGAAATGCATCGGCTGTGCCTGGACCGAGGAGTGCCAAGAGCTGGGAGTTTCCCTGCAACCAGCCCTGCACACCGACCACATCATCATGACGCCCCACACAAGGACCTTCCTGGAGAGGTTCCTGAAGGACGCTGTCCAAAAAAAAGTATGCCAGTGACCTCAGGGCTAAACCTGACCAGGGCAAGGTCTTTGACATCACCTCGAAGTGGGGTTCCAGCAACCACTTCATGCCCAGAGGGAGCTTCACGCGCTTTGCAGATTAGTGCTTCCTCCACTGCGCCCGCCTCAACTGCCTGCCTCTGAATGGGGCCATCCGCTTTGGCCACCGGGACAAGAGGTGCCGATGGTGCAACTATGTGGTAGAGACCCTCCCCCATGTGCTGTGCAGCTGCAAACTGCACACCAGAGCCTGGCAGCTCTGCCACAATGCTGTCCAGGACCGCCTAGTGAGGGCCATCCTGGCTGCAGCTGGCGAGATCTCTGTGAACCGCACCATCCTGGGCTGCGAGAGACAGATGTGACCCGACATTGTCATCATGAACAAAGAGGCCAAGAAGGTCATGGTCGTTGATGTAGCAATCCCCTTCGAGGACCAGCTCCAAACCTTCACCGACACCCGGGCTCACAAGCAGAAGTATGTCCTGCTAGCCAACATCCTGAGGGGCAATGGCTATGAGGTGACAGTCGACACGCTCATCATGGGAACGCTCGGAGCATGGGACCCCAGCAATGAGAGCATCCTGCGTGCCTGCTGCATCTCCCACCACTATGCCAAGCTGATGCGCTGCCTCATGGCATCCAACACCATCCGTTGGTCCCGTGACATCTACATGGAACACATCATGGGCCACCGCCAGTACTCCGACCCCACCAAATGAACTGCCGCCATACCGGACCCAGAGGGGACCACCTGAATCCCCCTTCTGCACTAGATGGACTTCACTTTGAGAGGATTCTTCAGCAACAGATAACCCTGCTCCACCCAAAGAGAGCCCCTGCAATGAGACTCCATATGGACTGAGACACTTTCTTCAAACCACTTCCTCCACCATTGCGTACCATTGTAATGTGTTTGTGTTCATCTATCTTCTTTCTCTTTCAGCATTGCGAACCCCCTCCCTCCCCTTCCCCCATTCCCAGGCTTAGTTGGCTAACACTGTATTTTCTGTAACCTAGTTGCATTCCCCTCCTCACCCCCATCCCTCTAATGTTAGTCCCTCACTCGGATGATATGCATTTCCCTACCAGCTTTGTCATCTTTTTTTGGATTCACAATCCTAAACATTTACTAATAAAAGTCAATCTGTTTTCTGATACCAAGGAAAGGGTGTCAGAGCTGGCTTTGGCTCTCCTGGCACCAGCCTGGTATTGCAGTGTATGCAGGTCTGGTGCCAGTTCCCTGTGGAGGAAACAACTGCCCCTCCACCACTTTTTTTTTTTTTTTTTTTTTTTTTTTAAGGTCCTCACTACATGTACAGATGTAGAAAAAATGGTTTTCGTCAGTATGTTTGTCCAATATGGGCCATGTGTTTTATAGTTATGCTCAATGTTGGCTACATTTAACCAACTTCATAGTTGGTTTCCATTGCTGCATACTAGAGGTGATACATTGGTCCGATATTGGACTGGCAATGATATAAAGAAAATTTACTATATAGGAAATTGGCCATATCAAGTTGATAATTTGTCCAATAAATTGCCTGTGCATGCACACAGCACAGCACAGGTGGTGAGAAACACAGCCCAGCAGTGTGGAGAGCTTCCTCCAGCTGCAAGTTTGGTGTCGTAGAAGGGGAGCAGGGAGGGAAGGGCCTGGGACAAGCACTGCCAGGGCGGGACCGGCGTGAAGCCATGGCTCATCCAGGGAGTGCGGGGGCGGGGGAAAAACGACTCCCATCACTGCGTACCACTCATCTGGGAGCCACTGGTTCAGTGGCTCATTCAGTGCTCACCTGATCATGTGGCAGCTCCCACCACTGCTCCTGCTGCTTGCCTAGGAGGGTGTGGAGGTGGGGGGCAGCATGTGCCCCCAGACCTGTGCGGGGCGGGCTGGGGCTGCGCCAAACTCTCTTAATGGGGTGGGGCTGCACCGAGATGGAACTGGGGGGGGGGCGCAGCCACACATTTGCCATAGCTCCTTCCCGTAGACCCCAACCTGCCTACCCCCTCTGGATGAGCAGATGCATACCCCTCTGGATGAGCAGGAGCAGTGGTGGGAGACTGGACAAGCAGATGAGTACTGGATGAGCTTCCAGACCAGCAACTCCTGGCCAAGCAGCGTGCAGCAGTGGAAGCCACCTCCGCCCCATGTCCCCTGAATGAGCTGTGGCTCCATGCCATGCTTACCCTACCCTGGCTGGGCAGTGCTTGTCCCAGCCCCAGCTCCAGCCCCATGCCTCCCTCACCATGGGGGCCTTGATCCCCCACCAGCCCCTTCCCTCCCTCTTCCCCTTCCACCACACCAGACTTTCCAACTGGAGGCAGCTCTCCATGCTGCCAGACTGAGTATCAGAAATCGGATCAGTATCGGCCAATATGCCACCTTAAAAATTGGATATTGGTACTGGTTCCAAAAATCTTTATCAGTGCACCCCTACTGCATACATTTAATAAGGTTTCCTTGTATGTGAACATAAGATGAGGGGCTCCCCCCCCAGTGCTGCTCGGGGGAAAGAAAAAAAAACTCAACTTTGAGTAAATACAGTGGTTTTAACAGAGAAACAACTACTCCTCTGGTACTTCCCTGTTCTCTGCCTAGCAAATATTGCAGATCTTTTCCCTGAGGGGAAGGGTGCCTCTTGCTCTTTTTTGTATTGGTCTGAGCTTAATTAGGCTCAGCTGCACCCAAATACTTCAACTGAGAGGTACAACCAGGTGAAACTCTCGAAGTCCAGCTGGGTGTTTAACCCATAGAACCACATCCCCTGGCTGCTGGTGCTTCTCCTGCCTCCCCTTCCCCCCACCCATATTGCTCTCCTGCTTTTGTTGCCAGGATCCTTTAGGCTTACCCTCTCTCCTTGAGTTTCTGCTTCCTGCCCCCACCCTGAGAAGATGGGAAGAGCAGGGCAGCATAGCCTGTGGGACTGGGGGGAGGAAGGGGGAGCATGTGATCCAGTGCAATACAGAAAAGAGCCCATGGTGGAGGACACTTGCTACATGGGAGCAGGGAGGGAAAAGGAACAGGAGGGAGATGTACCATGAAGCATGGCCACTCAGAAGTTGGACAGCCCTGACTGAAATTAAACCCTGAGAGGTCAAAGAGCAGGAAACAGTATTTTCCTTCCTCAGGGGAGACAGCAGTGAACTAGATGATGAAGAACTGATTTAAAACAGACTAGATACAGATAATATATTTCCTTACATTTTCTATTGTAGGTAGCACAGCAATTCCAGTTTATACTATTTTCCTAATTTCTAGAAAACACACAAAAGTAAGTTAAAAATCAGTCATAGTTAGATTATGTCACCATACTTTTTTCATCTACCCTGCATATTTCAGTCACTTGTTTTTCATTTAATATATAGTAACTTATTGCCCTACTGCAATTGCCAATTTCTTTAAGGGTGTGCATAGCACAGTTAAAGGGAGTGTTTTATATGTAGTAGAAAATGCCATGTACTCCAAAGTTCAGATCCAGACTTGGTGCCAGTTCTGAACTGTCCCAAACATGAATGACTGGTGCCTCCCGTGACTGGGGTGGGCACCATGGTGGTGAGAGGCAAGAAGGGTTCGCTTGCAGCCGCCACTGGCACCAGCAGGGAGTGAGGGTGGAGAGCGGGAACTGCCCAAAGCTGCCTCCAGCCACATCAGCGGCGAGGGGGGGGGGGGAAATAGTAGTAACATATACTATTATAAAATACATACCTGTCATGGGTATTCTAAATATGAATTTCTACAACAATTATTCCATCAAGTTAACGAAAAATAACAGCTAGTTTGTGGATTGTATTTCATGCTCACATTAAACTTTTAAAGGAATAATTTGGTACCATCTATTTTGTTTTATCATTCCTTATTTTGCTTCCAGATAAAGAAAACAGAAACAAGCAAGACATAAAATCCATTCTTCAAGGTTAAAGCTGCAGCAGCACATTCCAGAGATTTGCTCTGAAGGTATATTAGACATAAATATTACACTAAACTATTCCTGCGCTGCATTTTCTGCTGGAGGTTTTAAGTATTATCATGTTATATCCCTTACAACTGTATTCTATGAGCAGCACTAAAGTGATCTATTCAGATAGTAAAAGTAATATTTATCTCTGAAGTATAATATTGTTTAAAAATATTCAAAGATCTGTAAATAAGCAGTGTTAAAAAATAATATTGAGCCTCTTGGACAACCATGTGACAGACCTAAGTTTGATTTCCAGACTGGTCATCACCTTGTTCAGTGTTTTAGAGCTGGAAAGTCCAGGAATGAGGGTGAAAAAAAAAGGTGAGCCTGGCATAACTATGAAGGAGTCATGTGAATGATTTAGCATTAACAATGATTGGTTTTGAAGGATTCAGTGTATACCTTAGGAGAGCCAGCAGACAGATATAAGGCACAAAAATTCTGAAGGTTACAGATCTTCATAAATGTTTCTTTAAACTTCAACACTGCCTAAGGCAGGAGGCCTATCATTATTCCTGTCTTAAGAAACTAAGACTATATCTACACAACAAAAATATGGTGCGATTGTAATGTAATTAGACATGTCCATAATATCTTTAGTGTAGCCAGTTAAAAGAACAAGTTACAATACATTTTCATAAATTGTTTGCTTTAATTTTTACAGGTAATAAAACTACCTGTGCTTTACATTGCATTTTAAAGGAAGGCTCTTGAGACTCTAAGGATTTAAAAAAAAATCTTACTAGCACATGAAAGATGCTTCAAATATCTTATTTGTAATTCATTAACTTAATTTAGGGATAGATTTTTAGCTTGTGTCAACTCTCCAAGTATCCAGCCTTTAAGTCTGGAATTCCTGTGGTTCTTGGCTATCTTCTGTCCCAAGCTGCTTTTACCATTGCATTATGCTGTTTCCACTCTAACTGTCCCAAATGAGTTTAGAACAGGCCACAGCCTTTGATGTGTTTTGGACCTGCTTCCCAATCTTCCTACTGTAATCCTAAATGATTGTGACATTAAGGTGGGAAGATACCCTTTAGCAGATATTCATATTGCTGTGGCAGTGCCCCCTGTTCAAAAGCATCTACTTCACTGAAGGAGAAATTAAAAGAATCTTTATTTCAGTTCTTATATGGTACAGTGCCAGTTTACATTCATTTATTTAAAACAGTTAAATACATTCAAAGATAAATATCACAGTTTCGTTAACTGAATGGACTCAAACAATTCCCTAGTAAAACTGTGGCTGGTTGATTAAGGGTCTGGAGGAGCCTGACTTACCCTGAACATTGTTAAATTCATGCTGTGAATTGTTAAATTCATGCTGCTTCCAAGAGAGGAAGCAGAATTCACAGGAGATGGATAGGGTTTTCAGGTTGTTCTACATCCAAGAGACTTGTCTTGCTAGTGACCTTAGCTCTTGAAAATCCCACCTCAGGATTTTGTTTGGTTTGGGGTTTTGTTTGCTTGGGATTTTTTTTTACCTAGAAATGTCTCACCAGGTAATTCTGCTTTAGGAAACAGCAGCAGGACTGCACCATGAATGGCTAGCAGTAGGGGATCTCATACATTAAAGGTTCACCAGTACTTTGAATTGAACTTCAAAACAAACAAAACACCATGGCAGATCATTAGGGGTGTGCGAAATGGGCCCTATTTGATTTGAATTTGGCCCGAGCTGGGGACAGCGATTCGATCCGTTGATTCAGATCATTGCCCCCAATTCGATTCAGCCAAATCCAAATCTGAAGATTTGATGCCGATTCAGAGAATAGGCAATTCAGACATAGACGCAGCTTTAAAAGTTTTATACATACCTTGAGATAGCAGGCGCGGCTTGTGATTGCTGCAATGCTGGCACAGGTGCAGCATCCCACAAAAGCGCAGGGGCAGGGGGCCTGGATGCTGTGCAGTGAACCCAGGAGTGGACTGGAAGTATTTCCGGTCCACTTCTGGGTCTCCTGAGGAGCATGCTGCCCCCCCGCCATACCCTCTGGCTTGGTGATCCCCGGGTGCCCCCCAGACCCAGGAGGCACCAGTTACCGAGCCAGGGGGCGGGGGAGCCCCCTGCGCGCTCCACGATGGACCTGGAAGTGCATCGGAAGTGCTTCTGGGTCTGCTGCTGAGCGCACTGGGGAGCCCCCCACACTTCTGTGGGACACTCCATTTGCCCCAGCACCGTAGCATTCATGAGCTGCCTGGTACCTAGAGGTATGCAGAAAAAAAAAAAAAAAAAAAAAAATATTTAAAGCCATCTCTGTCTAAATCACTGAATCTTTCTGAATCTCTCCGATTCGATTCAGAAAGATTAAAGGGTCCTCTGATTTGATTCAGATTCCGGGATTTAGTCACTGAATTGGGCCGGAAAAAAAAAAAAAAAAAAAAAAAAAAAAAAAAAAAAAAAAAAAAAGGGACCAAACCTCCCACCACAAAAAAAAAAAAAAAATCAGGGACCAAAGCTTCGCACAGCCCTACAGATCATGAACTACTGGAACTAAGTTCACATGGACTATCGCACCACTCAAAATTTGAGCCACTGCAAGTTTTCTGACCTTCTTCGATTATTTCTCCAATCTCTAAGAGACTGAGGGAAAACTACAAGTGAGGCTGTCTTGGGAAAGCTTGGCAATGCTAGATAAACCCTTAGATGCAATGAGAGAAATTCAGAGAAGCTTTTACAGATGCACTATTCTGGGACTGAGGGAAATGCATTAAATGTAATAAAAAAACCTGTCTGACTAATATTTTTTGACCTGGCAAGCTGATTTGAGAGGGCTTGTGAAATCATAGCTCACACTGACTTCAGTGTCAGGTGCTAAGCCACACTAAACATTGACCCATTATTTAGGTATTTTGGTTCCTAGTACTCAGTACCTACATTTGATACGATTGCCTTTGTGTTTCTCATGTTTATGACTAAGTGCCCCTGTTGAACTTCACAGGAGCAGAAGGGAAAAGAATGCTCAACCTGGTTATAAAACAGAAGAATTTCAAGAAAAAGAAAAATAATTCTGTTTCCAAAAAAAGTATGATTTTCCACGCATTTCCATACTGCATCTAATTTGGCTTTCATTAGAAATGGAAATATTCTGATATTTCAAAGGGAAATACGCTAACAGCTCCCTTTAACGTGGTATTTTTAAATGATTCAATTTACTTTTTTCCCCCCCCGATTAGTCCCAAAGTAATCATGATTTCACATTTGGGAGTTTAATACAGTTTCCCATTAAAGCATATATACAATATATAAAAGCAGGATGCAATAAAGAAAGGGAGAGAACAATTACATTTGCAAACAAAGTTTTTATTATGGTTGGAATTTTCCATATAGGTCTTTCCAGATGCAATTAAAATATTAGTCCTTTGTATCCCACAATTTAGTACTGGAATATTATTAAACTAGAATGACTTAGAAAAATAAAAGCAATTAGAAATTAAAATTTGTAATTGATACTGAAAAGCACATAGTGCAACGCAAATATAGTCCTTCTGCAATGAGTGAAACAAGATCCAGGATCATGTGCAAATAGCTAAAAAGAAATAATTCACAAGTGTGAAATAATAAACCAGCAACTAAACAACAAGCTGATGTTATTGAGAAAAAAGCAAAAGGCAATGGACAGGACATGCAATCAGCAAACCAGGTGTCAGTTAAAAGGTTAATGTAATATTGGAACAAATGCTAACAGATGAAAGTTACAAGAGAACTAGACAAAATACCTAAAGGACAAAAAAGATCAGAAACAGTCATTCTTAAGGGAACAACATAGACATAACATTATCTGGCTAAATATTATTGGGCAAGATGTAGGAAGGCAATGTGGAAGTATAAACAAAGATCACTTTCCTGCTGCTCATCTAATTACTTCCTATTTGATCTTTAAAAAGTGAACCTATATGAATATGTGTAAGGTTACAGCAAGCCAATATAGTACAACTAGAGGGATTTATGTGACAAAACAACAATTAACAGTGTATATAACAAATTGTATTCCATACTAGTTCCAAGGAAGCTCAGCAGAAGATACCAAAAACATAGCTCTTTCACTGTTGTATGCCATGTGTTTAACTCTGCTCTCTCAGAAAGGCTATATAGTCAGAGCAAGAGACTAGGAGCCAAGAGACTTGGGTTCTGTCTCCAGCACTGTTGTAGACTGGTAAAACATTCTTCAGCTACAATTTCCAGTATGGTAATGACAGGGCATAATCATCTTTGTTAAGTACCTTGTATATATGGAAAATCTATATATGGATGGAGGGATGAAGACCAAGTTGCATAGGGGCAAGAAATGGAGGTGTGCGTCTTGTCCATAATAATGCATCAACAGGATGTGCCCAGTGAGGGAGGAAGAGATAGATGAAGGAAAGAGCAAAAGTGGTTATTATCACGGTGTAGTGTTTCCCTTTGGCCTCCCCCTGCTGTTTACCCTTTGCCTTTCTAATTCCTACCTATTTACATTCTCACTGACATACTGCCACACTTTTAGCTGATCTCATTCCTTGGAGTCTCAGAACAGCAGAGATTCCTTATGCCTGAAGAAGGGTGATGCACCCAAAAGCTTGCTAAGAACTTTTTTCCAACTCCTCAGTTGGTCTAATAAAAGATATTAGGGGTGTGCAAAGTGAGCTGTATTTGATTTGGATTCAGCCTGATGCAGGGGACAGTGATTTGATGCATTAATTTGGATCTGTCACAGCAAGGGGTCCTGCAAGATGGCTGTGATCTCCCCAAGGCCCCCTTACCATGCCAAGTTGTCCCAAAGGGCACCCTTGATTCTGACCTGCCACATCTTTGTTGGTAAATATATTAGGATTCTGCCCTGCCACATCTTTGTTGGTAAATATATTAGGGAGGCTGCCTTTACATCTTCTTGGACACGGTTTTGCTGTACTTTGAACCCGTGGGCTCCTGGACCCCTTGTGGGTCCCGTTCTGCAATGGGTGTTTCAGGGTAACTTATGGGCTATGCGTGGCTCCAACCACCCCTTTACCATGTCCCAAGCCTCACAGATGGAATTGTTGTTGTTCGTTCTGGGCCTTATTATAATTTGGCCCCCTGGTCCCCCCTGGGCTCTCCACAGCCCTGTCCTGCACCACACCTTCACGGCGCTCGGGCTCTCCGCAGCCCTGTCTTGCACTGCATCTTCACAGGTGCTCAGGCTCTCCACAGCCCTGTCTTGCATTGCACCCTCTCTGGCACCGGGGTCGGTGCACCCCAAATGCTATGCCGTCTCTGGCGCCGGGGTCCGCATGCTGCCGTGGGTCCACTATGAGGCCTCCTCCTTCCCCTAACAGCCTCACCCAAGCCACCAGTCTTAAACAGTAAACAAAACACAAGCCCCTTGGCTATAACAAATTCCAGCTGCCCGGCTATAACCTCATTCAAGCCATACCAGGGGTGCTCCATCCCTCACCAGTATCAGAGGCTGTATCTGCAATCAGGCCTCTCCCTTTTGGTTGCTCTAGGACAGCTCCTCCCCCCATGGCTGCTGGCAGGGAACTGCCATCCTGGCCTCAGCCCTGGGGTTTATATGCGAGCCAGGCCCTGCCCCTTCCAGTCAGCTGACCGCTGGTTATCATATCACGTATCACCCCTCCCTTGAACCTGTATGGAAAATCCTCAAACAATTGCAACCCATACTAGAAAGAGACCCTATTCTTAAAAAGATCTTCCCAGAGCCACCCATCTTAGCCTTCAAACAAGCACTGAACCTCACTAACTTCATCACCAGAAGCAAACTTCCTCAAGCCCAGAACACACCAAAAAGGATCCAGACTGTGCCCTGACAAGAAATGCAAAACCTGCCAACACATCTCCACCACCCCCACTATTACTACACCCCACAACAGAGCCATCAGCATCCCAGGATCTTACAGCTGCACCTCCAGAAATGTAATATA
>NW_005841858.1:1547154-1562866 GCF_000455745.1 Alligator sinensis
TGTGCGCTCTTCCTGGATGGAATGAAAAGTAAAGAAGCCAGGGGCTGGGTTGGTATGCATACAAGACAGGTAGTCAGTGAAAATGTAGATTGAGGAGTCAGTGGGTGAGAGACTCCTCAATCTACATTTTCACTGACTACCTGTCTTGTATGCATACCAACCCAGCCCCTGGCTTCTTTACTTTTCATTCCATCCAGGAAGAGCGCACAACGACTGCTGAAACTTCCTTAGCCTGACGAAGGGTTTTTGAACCCAAAAGCTTGCTTAATAACTATTCTCCAACCATTTGGGATGGTCTAATAAAAGATATCAGATTCACCCAAGGAACCTTGTCTGCTTAAAAGGAGTAGGGCACCTAAGTGCTCTGTGACAGGATCATCGTCTCAATTTGATTCAGAGATTAATGGGTCTCCTGATTCAATTTGGATTCAAAGATTTGGCCACCAAATCAGACCAAATCTCTGCCGAATTGAATCAGTGACAAAAGTTTTGCACAGCCCTAAAAGATATCACATCTACTCAAAGAACTTTGCTTGCCTATGGATAAGAAAAGGTATTATTGGAGAGACAGAGAGAGTGTGTGTGTGTCCTGGACCTATGAAGAGTTTGTGTAGTATAGATGAGTAACAAGACATGCAGAGTATTGCCTGTTTCTTCTATTGTTATCCAAGCAACAACAGACTATTCTAAGTGATAACACTTTATGTATGAACCAGGCCACTATTTCCTCAGCCCATCCCCCAGACACACCTGGATGGAAAGGGAAGGATATGATTGGGATGTCCCTCTTCTGTACTTTCATATTCCCTACCCGGGTGGGAGGGGGGAGACATGAGCTACTGTTGGACTACTCACATTTCAGTGAAGTTGTTGTGTAGGGAGAGATATTAAGCATTACTGGGCTTCCTAAGCTCCTACTAACAATGAGGAGAAAGGCTGTGCCACCTAGCCTTTGCCTCTCTATCTGAGGAAATGGACAAGAAATATGGGTCCCATTTGAAGAAAGTATTTAAATGTTTACTTAACTTTAACCCCATGTTTTGAATCAGCATAGACTGAAGCAACTGCTACAACTTGGAACTGGGGGCACAGAGGGAAAAGAGGACCAGCAATGAATGCAGAAATGCTTGATAAGTATCTGTGTAATGAAAGAGACATGAGAATCAGGAACTGGGAAAGCCACAAAGGAGCTGGAAAGAAGTTGCCCAGCAGAGAAGTGACAGAACTTCACATTTGATGTGGTCAAAACATTTTTCCTATGCAGTAAAACACCTAGGACCTCATGGTATTTAGTAAAATACACACTGTCAAATAGCTGCAGCAATAGTTTAATATGGACACACTTGAACAGTATCTAGCCTACTGCTACCCTGGGTCTTAAGTAGATCATAAGCAGCATATGAGCCTTTCAGTGGCTCGTTGCACCAGAATGAATTTTACACCATGTTTAGAATCTGAAACATGACTTGAACAAGTGCCCAAGCATCTAGTTTTTACACCAGAGGCAAACACCATGGCCACAGCTTCTCCTTAGCAGTAACAAGAACAGCAAAAAAAATAAGTTCAGTTGAGGTACTGCTCATACAAAATACTAGCCAAGTTGTTATTATATGCAGATGCCACATAGCAGTTGTTATTTCGTGATGGCAGACAGAGTGTGAAGATAAATTTACAAGTGAGAATAAGTGCCGTCTATATAAAGTCAAAACAGGATGCTTCCCAAATTTCCATTCTGTGGTCAAGTGTATGTTTAGCCAAACTCCAGCTAATTGCCAGTATTCAGCCACATATTTTTGGATACTTTTATTTAGCTGCATAAAACAAAAGAGAATTAAATTGAAGATAAAGATTTAAAAATAGTTCTCTAAGATTTCTGCTCCACTTCTTTAGAAGTGTAAACTAGTTATAGATGCATATTTCACCCACCTTCTGTTGTCTAACTTTTTTATCTTCTATTACATAAGAACACAATACTTGCCATTTTCTGAGTCAGACCATAGGTCCACCTTGCCCAATATTCTGTGCCACATGGTGACAGAGTAGATTCTGAAAAGGACTGAATATGACCAGGGTTTTTCTTTCCACTGTTCATCTCTTACTTGCAGCCTCCAGCATTTAGGGTGTCTATACATGTGCTCTGGGGTGAAGGGATGGGCATTTTAATTACTGCAGCCCCGAGAGACACACTAAAGTGCCTGCAGCATCACATGTATTCAGTGCCCCATTCAATAAGCTTTAGTTGAAGTCCCTCCACCACCATTTTGAAATTCAGGGATGCTGAATAGACATGACACAGAAGCTGCTGGAGCACCTTAATCAACACACTCCAGCAGACTCAATTAATCTGTGCGGGCCGGGAGCGGTCCGAGGTTCTCGGGGGCGCGCGGCGGGCTGTGGCCAGCAGCCCTGGCACGCGGGGTCGGGGAATGCAGGTCAGTGGACTAGAATTAGGCACGGACGCTTAGCGGTTGATTAAAGATTATTTTACTTACACCGAAGATGGTCGCGGTGCAGGCAGAAAAACTTGCTTGAGTTGCGGTTACAGACAGAAAAGAAGAGAGGCGGACAAGAGTTCCTTCCACGTGAACCTCTAGCCCAATCCGGTTGAAGGCTCTAAACACGCGAGCCCGTCGTGTCAACCGAAGAAAACAACTCAGAGAAAAGAGCTCTGGATACACTCACACGAAGTTTGCTAGGCTCCGTGGAACTTGCGCGCAGGGAAGGGGTTTGTCGAGGAATCGTTCGGTGACAGGGAGAGGCCAGAGGTTGATCAGACCCCTATAGCCTTCTCAAGGTACACGCTGGGTCCGTTAGGCTCCGCAGTGCTTAGAGATCTTCACGAGACGTGAAGTTCTCCTCCTCCTGATAGTTGTGGAGTCCTCCAACTTGGGCGGAAACCGCTCAAGCCTCTTATACGGCTAGCAAGCCAATCACTAGCCGCCACGTGGGAATAATTTAGAACTGGCCAATAGTGGGACAAATTTGCATGCGGGTGGCGGGAACTCCTTTGCACCGTGCATTTCTCTTTGCAACTGAGAAATGCACCCTGCAAAGAAAGCTCCTAGTGGGAAATAATTTAGCAGTGCTGAAGCATGCACACAAACAAAAATCACATCCTTGGGTTGTGACATAATCGAGTGTGGTCTGATGTGTGCGATTAGCATGCATTGGAGCAGGCATCTGGCACGTGTATAGGTGCCATTTGTTGGCTCTACATTTAGGACCCAGAGGCCTTGCTTCTGACTGGCAGGGAGACAAAAATGACATTTCCTTCCAGGTAGATCAGGGGTGAGCCACAAGCAGGGCCCCTCCACCAATCAGTGGCAGGGGGCATGCAGGGAAACTGAAAAATTAAAGGAGCTGCAACACAGTCCACTTCTGCCGTGAATCCAGTAGGGCCCTAGGCATAATGTTTTTTTCAATTTTGTTACAGATTATTAAGAATGCCACTGTAACATTTTTGTTTACCTTTTTGGCAGCTGCTGAGCACTGAGACATGAGTTTTTAGCAAACTGTCAACAATGACTCCCAGATCTCTTTCCTGTGTGGTAACAGCTAATGCGGAGTCTATCATAGGGTAGGTATAGTTTGAGTTATTTTTGCCCAGGCGCGTCACTTTACACTTGTGCTGACCAATTATTTTTTATTATTGTTTCTACCAGTTTTCTAGGAACAGAAACTAGGCTTCCTAACCTGTAGTTCTCTATCTAGAGCCTTTTTAAAATATGGGAGTCACATTGGCAACCCACCAGTTCTCTGGTACCAAGGCTGTTTTTAGTGATAGGTTGCATACTACAGTTAGGAGATCAGGAAGTTCCAATACAAACTCCTTCAGGGCCCTAGGGTGAATGCCATCATTTTCCTTTATGACCTCATCTACTGAAACCTTAATTTGAGTCATCTCCACTGACTTGTCCCCAGAGAGGGGTGGATCTGGCGATAGAATTTCCCTAACATCTTCTGCAGTGAAGACCGATGCAAAGAATACATTTAGTTTCTTGGCAAAGGCCCTGTCATCCTTTCACACCTCTCTTACACCCTGATCATCCAAAGGCCCAACTGATTCCCTGGTAGGTCTTTGGCTTCTAAGGTATTTAAAGAAATGTTTGTTGTTACCTTTTGTGTCTCTAGCAAGTTTTTCTTCAAAATTTTCTCTTAGCTTCTCTTATTACAGTTTTACATTAACTTTACCAGTGTTAATGCTCTTTTTTACTTTCTTCATTAGGATCTGACTTCCACTTTTTGAAAGAAGCCTTTTTTCTGCTAATTGCCTCTGCATCTCTACAGTTAAACCATACTGGATGTGTCTACATGAGATGCTAAGTGTGCCATAGCATAACAACACTGCGCAGTAGCATGCCAGGCAAAAACCATGCTAATACACCACTACGCAATAGTATTAAGCTACTATGCAGTAGGCCTGTGCGAAGCAGCTAGTATTCGCTTCAGATTCGGCCAGTTTGGAGGAAAGTGATTTGAATCACTGTCCCGAATCAATCCGGCCAAATTTGAATCCTTGTCCCGAATCAATCCGGCCAAATCCGATTCAGATTCGGCCACCGCTGAATTGGCCAAATCTCCAAATCAAACAAGCCCCATCCCCTACCCACTCTCCCAGCCCTGTCAATGGCTGCCCCGCTCAGGCCCAGCATCCCGGTGCTTTTAAAAAAAAAGCCCCACACTCACTGGCTCCTGCTGCCATCCACTGCCCCATGCTGCATGGTAGGGCTCTGCCATGAGCCCCCAGAGGCCCTGCCAGCCACTGCAGCAGCCAGTGAGTGTGGGGCATTTTCTTTTTTTAAAGCACTGGGACTGGGCTGGGAGACCTGATGGAGGTCAGGGGGCACCCAGAAGGGCTGGGGGAGCAGGCAGGGGATGGTGCCTGCTGAAGGACCACCCATGGTCCCCTTCCCTCTCCTCCCCCCCCCCCCACCACTTACTAGCACGGAGTCCGAGTCCAGCTCCTTGCAGTGGCAAGTGGAGAGTGCCCATATCTCTGAACTGATTCAGAGGCTTTGGATCAATTAATGCCTTTTTATTGGTCTCCCAATTCAATTTGGATTCAGAGATTCAGCTGCCAAATTGGGCCAAATCTCCTCCAAAACAAAATCAGCAACCGAAGCTTTGCACAGCCCTACTGTGCAGTAAGCGTTGCTAAAAACTTGTGCCAGCTTTACTATATAGTAGCGCAAGTTACTGCACATTGATTTAGTACTTGGTTAACCAAGTACTAAACTAAATGTGCTATAACTACATTGCATTAATGAATGTGTAGACACACCGACTGGCTTTCTTTTGGTTCTCTCTCTTTTTTTTTCTCCGCAGTACACATTTGCTTTGTGCTTTGAATGTGATGTTCTTAAGCAGTTACCATGATGCCTGAAAGTTCCTCACCTCTTTAGGGGCCCTTTTTAATTCCATCTAACCAGCTTCCTCATTTTGGTATAGTCTTCCTTTTTTAACATTAAAGGCTACTGTGGTAGATTTTCTTGATTACCCTCCTACATAGATGTCAAATCCTTCACAAACACAACAGACAATATTCTCATAAGCACAAAGGCCCTTTCACTATGGTCTGTCAGTGCAAAGTTTCCCTTCACTTTAAGGACCACTTATACTGCTAGAGTTTTCTAAGGTGGCAATTATGTAAGTAGGAAACTGTAGGTTCAATAAGATTCATGGTAACATCTTCTAATAAATCTTTCTGAAGTTAAATGGTTCTATAAACCTTATTGGTAATGTTATGAAAACTTCTTTGAGATAATCTAGATCACTAAAAAAAAATTACTATTGCCAAATTTAGTGAGAACATTTATATAGTCTTCCAAGAATAAAAACACCCAGTAAAAATGCTATGCTTATTTCAAGGGCTGGTCCAACCCTTAGGTGAACTAGGTGCTTGCTTAGGGTGCCAAAAAGTTTGGAGGGGCACCAAAATTCTACGCAGAACAAAACAACAGGTACATCATTCTAAATAACAGCCCTGGCTAGCTATGGTTCCACCTTGACCTAAGACCTTTGGTTAGGTAAGGGGAGAAAGACCTTTAGCGATAAGTGTAAAACAAATTGATTAAAAAAAAAAAAAAATTTTTTTTCATTGTTCGTTCGAATATCAAATAAGTACATGTCAAAGTTCATTCTAGATTTCTTATTTTCCTCTATATTGGAAGTGGTGTGCTTGCTGAAGTACACAGTTTGCCTGGGGCATCAATTACCTTTGGACCAGCCCTGCTTATTTAACCTTTTCAAGTGATGTTGGTTAGTGGTCTTTGAGATGCAGGGCTCAATGCCTTTTCTCCTCTAGCACACTGGAACATTGTACCTGCCCTAATCAACTTTGTCTACTTTATAAATTAGATTTAAATTCATAGCCTGGGAAACTTGTTGGCAATTTTTTATAACTATTTAGTAAAATTTATTATGGCTAGTTGCAGGTACTTAATTTATTGGATGCAAGTACCAGCTGTTTTTTGATGATTTTATTTGATGGATTCCATTTTTTCTTTCTTTAAACTTATGTCACAAAGAAAATTATTTCCCGAGAAACATATTAGTTAGTTTTCTTTTAACTAAATATATTCATGGAAAGTCAGTTGTGTAACCTCCTTGTATAGTTCCTAGTTTAATCAAAGTGTCCTTTTTATGTCGGAACGTGAACTCCCTTTCTAAATTTAGCTATTAGTTCAGTAATACAAACTTACTATTGATCATGAGAATTGCTCTATTTATATCTTCTCTATCACATCATTAGCTTCTTAGTCGGTGTTGCTCCTTTTTTATGATAATTTTTATCATAGAATCTGATCAGCATATTATAATCCACCTGCATGTGCCTACATTACCTTTGAATTATATTTTTAGATCATCCTGTTCTGTTACTGTATATAGTTCCTTGTTTAATAATTAATTTCAATTGTCTTTGAGAAGAAAAAAGGTGGAAGGTGAAAATTGCAAATTGAGTTGCTATTTCTTAGTCAGCAAGTCAATTACATTTTCTGTACTATGCACAAAAAGGAAATGCACAAATATATTTTGTTCTCTGAAGCAAGGACTAGGGCAATTATTTTCTGATATCTCATTTATAATTCAATAAAAAGTTGTTTGGGCTTGTTTTGTGTTGTTTGGTTTGGTTGAGTTTTTCATTTCATGTCATAAGTATGATTGGTCTTTTCAAAAGATTCACAGTCACCAATGGTAACACCAAATAACCCTAGATCGAATATTATATTGTTGAGGAAGTTATAGTTTAAATAAATCAGGTCTGTGGAGAAGAGTATTTTAATCATCGCTTTGCATATTAAATATTAAAACCATATAAAAAATGTGAGCACTGCCCTTTCTTGGCTTCAAAATCCATCCCATATTTCTAGCTCAGTCTTCCTCATTAATACATTTCTTCCTTGCTCCTTACATGCCTGAATCTATTGATGTTTGTTGGACTACATTTTCAACTTAGTTTAAATGAAATAAAGAAAGGGACTTTCTTGTAGTCCTACCATAGCATCAGTTTGCAGGCTCCAAAGCTCTCTGGGGTCTCAACCAAGGGATCATTACAAGCACCTTCTGAAAAGAATAAGAGTGTCATAGTGAACCACAAACTTCTAAATGCATTTTTTCCTATATCATGTTTTAGACTGAAAGAGGTAACATCAAAAGAAAAATATTACAAAAAGTAGCAATATATATTTTAAATCATTATAAACACAATTTAATTAGCTTTGACATATTTTGATACATTAAAAAGTGAAATGAAAAGCTTAAATGTGTTATCAAAATTAAATCCCAGAGCATCTCTTATCTCCTAATGCAAATAGTTTCTCTCAAGTTCTTTCCTACCTAAAACATCAGGTCAGATGTTGCAAAAGGCTCAACATTTTTTTTTTTTTTTTGAGATATACAAAGCAAGTCCACTCTACACTTGGAAAATATTGAGTAGCTATAAGATATCATAAGATAAAATGACTGTAAGCCTCCAAGGACATAGCTGTGCGTCATAATCAAATAAAAATATGCATGTTGCTCATTTACATGGTACAGAACACTTTTTTTTGCCAAAGTGTTTTGAGCTCAGAACGTTCAAGTGTCTTCCTTGTTTTAATTAAATATTTTAAAGGTATTCTAATAATGGTATTTATGCAGAAATGTCAGGACAATATTCTAATATAATTAAAGGCTTGGTCTATCTGTGTGTCTGCCTGTCCATAACACTTTTGGACAACCGCACATGCGCAGACGAGGGGGCAGGTGGCAATTGGCTGTGCGGCTCGGACTGCGCGTGTCCAAGTTTGTACCACTGCTGGGGAAGTTTGTGGCAGAGGTGAACATGCCCTGGCCACCTGAGCAGCAGGGCTCTCCCCCTGCCCCCCACCTCCTTGCCTGAGGTCAAAGTGGGGGGGATCACAGTGGCAGCAGCCCCCTGCCACCTGGCCCTGACACCCCCCCAAACCAGCCAACAGGGAGAGGGAGGTGGCAGGCAGGAAGGGAGGGAGGCGGACATGGGCCAGGCGGATGCTGAGTGGGGTGGTGGAGCAGGGCCAGACCCAGAGCAGCGAGGAGGCACAGGGCTGGACACAGGGCTCCATCCCCACTTCCTCCCTCATCATTTTTGACAGGCAATTTGCTAGTTATACAATATTTTCTCTGCTTATACTTTTAAGATAAAATGAAATAGCAATGTATACCAAAGTCATCTTAACAAAAAAAATTCTACTTTTATTCCTACCTCTACCATGCAAATTGTGAATTTGCAGTGTAAACAGAGTACAGTGACCAAAGAAACACTTTTGGAAGGGCATAACTGCCTCAGTCTAGATTTCTGAGGGGGAAAAAAAAGCTAAAGTTTGGGGAACAGGGATCATATCTTGTGTTTAGAAAATGCCTCAAACATTTCAGGTTCTTAGCCTTCTTTCTGCTTGCTCCAGTGGAACAAATGGAAGATTCCTCCATCAATCCAGCAACCATCTCCCAGTGCAAGTCAGTGCAACCACATGCTGTTCAAACTAACCGTTTCTTAAACAGTCCTTGAAGACCTTTCTGTCAGACAAAGATCCCTGAAACACATCACATTCTGTTTCCACTTTCCACCCCCTCCCCCATTTTGGGGGAGTTTTCAGCTGTCTTTTAAAGCAGTGTCTCAGCCTGTGGGTTGCAAGGATATATGAAAGGGTTGTGAACAAACTTTAAAAATAGAAAAACATGGGAAACTGTGACTTTCCCCTTGCAGGCTGCAGAGTTCAAGCCCCTCCGCCCCACATACGGGGAGGCTGGGGCCTGGGGGTGGGGGGCAGTGGGTCGGGACTGGCCGCTGATTTTTACAAATGGGTTCCGATGCAAAAAAGGTTGAGAACCACTGTTTTAAAGGAACCTACGAGTTCCTTCTTAATGGTGATTTTGGTTATTTAGGCCTTAGCAAACTAACAGCACAAGACTGAGTAAGGGCTCAGTCCCACAAATCTAGACTGGGTCTGAAACCATAACTATGTGTAGGCTGAATGAATAATAAGTTATCTAAATATAACTAAGTCAGTGATATTTGGGGGCAGACAAATATCCAAACATCACTACCATATAGAAGTCATGGCTAAGGATATACACAGGAATACAATTTATGAGAAAAGAATGCTTGGGACCATGAGGCAGACAGGGAGAGATTAAGAAGACTCAATTAACTCTTTGTTCTGCTATGACTGAACAAGCATTTTTCTAACAAGTGGCTTATCAATACCTTCCTCCCAGCCCTGACTTAACTCACCTATCTAAATCAAAAGGAGGGGAGGGACAGAGACTAATATGCTTATGCTTCTTTTGGTTTTGGTGCAAAGAAAGAATCTATTCATATTATTTTATTCCAATGAGGCAAGAGGACCGGAATCCTGGAAAAATGACACGACGTTTGGCTCTTCCTACCTAGATGAGATAGGATGAGATGGAATGGAATGAGAGGAAAGGGTTAAAAAGAAGTTCTTTGCATCCTTGTTGTCTCTCTTCCTAAGGTCAGGAGAAAGTATAATTAGGAAGAGAGATGCCTACAGCCTCATCACCAGGGATCTTGGTTTTCTCTTTTTGAAAAACACAAATTCTCTTATTAAAAAAATCCCCAAATCCATGTTGTTCATTATTAAAATGAAATGCCACTATATATAGAGGTATCAGCAGAATATGTTTTATAGATATATTTACAATTTTAAAGCAATCTGGCAGCCTCAATCATTATACTAAAATAAACGCTAAATACCTATACATTTTGGTATTTGATTCTGGGTTTTTTTAACATGGAAAAGTCAGAGCTCCCCCTGCCCCCTTCACTCACCAGGATGTGGGTCCAGCTGCAGCCGACCCCCTCACAGCTTTGCGGTGCAGAGCAGCCCTGATAATGCCAGTACCCTGCCTCTGCCCATGTTGGTGCCCCTCACAGCCCCCGCAGGCCTGATGGTGCCCACCGCCCCTTGCCCCACTGAGTGTGAGGAAGGGAATGGGTATGTGGGGAAGGTGTGAGGGGCACAGGCAATGCAGTGGGGTGGGGGACAATGTGCTCCTCAAGACTTACGTGCCCACAGTATGGTGTGGGGCTGCAGTGGTACCACCCCTGTGGTCCAGCAGATATGACTCAGTGCTGAAGGGAGTGCCACACCATCAAGGTGAAGTGTGGCAATAGCAGCAGTGTGGATTTGTGCCCCCACTCCTACCAAGCAGGCAGTGGGCACCTCCCCTTGGCAGCCATAGTGGTGCAGCGCTCCCTCCCGTGTCAGGTTCCACCTGCTGAGCCACAAAGCTGGTCAAACCCTGCTGCAGCCATGTGCCCTGCTGTGGATGCAGAAAACCAGAGGGGGCATGTGCCCCCTCCACCCTCCTCCTGCATCACCTGTGCACACCTCCACAGCTTGTACTCCCTTCCCCACCCCTGTGTGACCTGTGCCCCTCCCTCCCCACCCAACTTGTGATTTGTGTCCCCTCCTCCCCCCCATGATTTTCTCCTTTAGAAGAGAAAATCCACAGTTTTCCCCGTTAAGGGAGAACATCCAAGTTTCTCTGTGTTTTTCCGCAGTGAATGGAAAACCAGAATCCCAGCTCATCATTCCTTTTCCAAGGGCTAGTTGAAGGAGTTAAATATTAGCTGATATAATGAAAAGTTGAACACTAGCACTTGAGCAAATGCTGACTGACTGAATGTAGGCATATCAAGTGACATAGCTGCTTATCCTTTTAGCAGTCTTCTAACTTTCCACTTGAGTGAATCTGTTTCTGATGCACAGTAATATCGGGTGCAGACAGAAGCGACAATTTTTGCCCAATATAGCCACAGAAAGCGGTTTATAGCTATGATCAACACAAGTGCATGGCTGCAGACAGCTTTAAAAATGGCCAATTGGGTGAAAATCTGACCCCTCATTGCATGAACTAACAGATAAAGGTATTTTGAAATGTAGCATCTTTTGTAATTCGTGTCTGCAGAGCTCCCAGTCTATCACTTTTCAGAATGGGAGGGGGGAAGGGGAGCAGAGGGAGTTCCATCAGGAGTTCTCAGTCCCCCCTGGAGGGGTGGGGAGTGTATTGAAGTGCCCCCCACCCCAAGGTGGGAGGAGGTTCCAATTCACCCACCCCACCCTTCAGCACCAGCTGTATAGCCTGAAGAACACTCCCCGCACTGCCTTTCCCCTCTCCCATTCTGAAAACAGAGAGTACTGACCTGGCTGCCAGTCCCCAATTAGATTCTCCTCCCCACAAAACCAACAGTGAACTTCTGTTAGGTCCAGGGTAACATTGCAACTCGGAACGCTTTGCAAAAATTGCTCTGAGCTACAGCTGGGTGCTGCACTTCTGTCTACACCCATTGGTGCCATTATTCAAGCATGGGTCAGCCCATTGTTAAGGGCAATATTTTCTAAGACACTCAGTTTGAATTTAATTTTAGTAGAAATTGGGTATCCAAATCTCCCAAGCAGTAAAATTTACTTTAATGAAACATGAGCTAATTTATCTGGCAGACTTCTATAACAGGGTTGGCCATACTGTGAAGCAGTCTCTATATGTGGCACACAGCAGATCAAGGAAGGAGCAGGCAGCATAGCAGAAGATAGGACAGGGAGCAAAAAGTAAAGCAACAAGTCAGGTGGGGAGCACAGGATAGGGAACAGAACCAAAGCATCAGATTGGGCAGGAGGTAGAAAACAGAGCAACCGCTCAGAAACAAGAGGGAAATTGGAGTGGCACTTGAGGAGGGCATGGGGCTTAACTTATGGCATGTCTTTCAAAAAGGTTAGCTCCCATTATTCTATGATACACTCAGACCCATTCATGGAAAGCAATGCCATACTCTTTCAGAATGAAAATGCTTCTGTGCATCTAGAAAAGGAGGAATTCCATTAATGTGAATGCAAAATTGCTCTGAGAGTCTTGCAGATAGACTGTTAAGGCCATCTATTTTGTATATCACTTAGTGCAGGGTTTTGGCTGCTATGGACTGGACAAGGTGTGCACCAAAAAGGATTTTTACAGCTGGTTAAGCATTATTGCTGTTCACTATTTTATTTTTCTCAGGTACCTCAGGTGTAAAATTGTATTGTATAGGTATATCGACTCAGAAAAGCTGGACTCTGGAAGGAATGTCAAAAGAAATAAAAGTCAGAAACCATTCACTCTCCCATGAGCATGAAATCCTAGAGTGCAAAGGGGGTAAAAATCACCTTATAAAATATCATAAATTCCTGACATTGTTTAAGAAAACAAATATAAAATTGCTCTTATTAAAAAATGTGTTTCTCTGCCAAAGAATCTTCATAGCTTGCCGTGGAATAGGACTGTGAACTTGAATTATCATTAATTTAGCACAGATGAGCCCAATAGACCCTCTGTCTGGCTAATCTATGGATTTATCTTCTTGGTCACGTATGGCAATAATACTATTTATGGAACACTTTCCAGATTGAAGCACACTAAGACCATGATTCAGCACAGTACTTAAACATGTACCTAAACATGGTACCAGTGACATGCTATCATCATATACAGGGTCTTCATAAAGTCCCTGTGTACAACCTAAGTTATTCAATTTTAAAAGTGCACAAGAACTTTATGAAGACCCTGTATACTTTCTAAATAGAGAGGAAAACCTCAGGTTAAGTTTGCTAACATTTCTAATTCATTATACAAAACAAACATTCTCTCAAATTAGCATTAGATCATGTTTTAAACTTATATATCAATTTTATTTGGTCATTTTTCTTGTAAACATCTAAATATCCCTGTTGCATAAATTCACACTTTTTTTCTACATTTTCTCATCTTAGGGTGTCTATACACGTACACTGAGGATGCTCTGACATGTTGCAACTACAGCGTATCAGAGCAGACTCTATTAATCAAGTCTGCTAGAGTATAGTAGTTACTGCGCTCCAGCAACATGTGTATCAGTGTCCCCACAATAAAAATGGTTGAGGGCATGGCGCTTTAACTAAAGCTCATTCAATGAGCTTTAGTTGAAGTACCTCCACTGCCATTTTTCAGCATGGGGACACTGATACATGTGATGGTCCAGGCACTTTAATTAAAGTGTCCCCACCTACCAGAGCACACATAAATGCCTGTAGGCATTAAAGCATCATAGATTGTAAAGCTGGAAGGGACCGCAGAAGATCATTGGGTCCAGCCCTCTGCACCAGGCAGGAAAGACAGGTGGGGTCAGGTGATCCCAGCAAGATGACTATCCAGTCTCCTCTTGAGGGTAGGTGATTGCACCACCTCTGGTGCATAGCCAGGCTACCCTATGAAGAAGTTTTTTCACAAAGTTGAGTCTGAAACGGTCTTCCAGGAGCTTGTGGCCATTACTCCTGGTTCTCCCCACGGGCACGCTGATGAACACTTGTTCACCAAACCCCTGATGTACTCCCCTGATGTAGCAGTAAACTGCTATCAAATCCCCTCTCATCCTTCTCTTTTTCAGGCTGAAGAGTCCCAGGTCCCTCAGCCTTTCCTCGTATGTGTTGCCATGCAAGCCTCTAATCATGTGGGTGGCCCTTTTCTGTGCTCTCTCAAGTTGTACCACATCCTTGTCAAAGTGTGGTGCCCAGAACTGGACACAGTACTCCAGTTGGGGTTCTCGCCAGGGCTGAGTAGAACGGAAGAATCACCTCCTTGGTCTTGCTAGAGATGCATCAATTAATGCATACCAGAGTACTATTTGCCCTGCTGGCAACAGAGTCACATTTGCCGTCTCATATTCATACTGTGGTCTATTATTACCCCCGGGTCTCTTTCATTTGTAGTGCTGGTCAGGTTGGCATTGCCAAGCCTGTAGGTGTGCAGGAGATTGTTCATCCCCAGGTGCAGCACTGTTCTCAATGTTGAACTTCATCTGGTTCTGACTCACCCAACTTGCTAGCCTGTCTAGGCTGCAGATGCAAGCAGATCCATCTTCAAGCTTGACAATGCTTCCCCATAAAATGGGATCAAATTGCTCAAGTATTTTTTAACACCTAGTGATTAATTACTGTAATTCATCTCTCCTCAGAAATAACAAATCCAAGATCAAGAAATGAGTTTTCCCTGTGAACACCAGAAAACAAAACCTCAAAAGTCACACCTATATTAAGTGCTTCCTCCCTACGTCTGCCCATTAAGAACTGGTCCAGTTGCTTTTCTTGGCAAAAGTTTCTCAAGTGACTTCTATCTAAAATGAACCATTCTTCCAAGATCAACACTTTCACCTGAGAAGTCAGACCAAGAATAATATCAACATAGTAACTGAGTAAAGTTCCTCTAATAACTAACTGAATAACCCCAACAGAGAAACCTTCATAGTATTCAAAGAATCTACCATATACATTCCAGACAAATACATGCATAGAATCTTGTTACTTACAAAGTCCCCTAAGTAACAGCTTTAGAAAATGTTCTGCATTAATGCATGATATAGCTATGGATTCAGATCTCAAAGCCTAACATAGATGAAAGTCCAGCTGACTTCATAGACATTAGGGCTGGAAGGAACCTTGGAAGATTGAGTCCAGCCACCTACCCCACGGGCAGGAAGTCAGCTAGAGTCAAAGGATTCCACCAAGATATGCGTCCAAATGTTTCTTAAGAGTCCAGAGTAAGTGCTTGCACCACCTCTGGAGGGAGTCTATTCCAGGCCTTGGGGGCTCGGACAGTAAAGAAGTTTTTCTTTATGTCCAACCTAAAATGGTCTTGGAGGAGTTTGTGGGCCTTGGACCTTGTCATCCCTTGGGGCACTCTGGTGAACAGGTGTTCCCCCAGATCCTGATGCACACCTCTGATGTATTTATAGGATGCCACCAGGTCACCCCTGAGCTGCGCTGTTCCAGGCTGAAGAGTCCCATGGTTCTCAGCCTCTCTTCATAAGGCCTGTTTCTCTTGCCCTCACATCATGCACATGGCACTCCTCTGGACTCCCTCAAGCTTCTCTATATCCCTCTTGAATTGTGGAGCCCAGAATTGGATGCAGTACTCCAGCTGCAGCCTCACCAAGGCTGAGTACAGCAGAAGAATGACATCCTGAGGTTTACTTGAGAAGCATCTATGGATGCAAGCCAGAGTTTTGTTCACTTCATCAGCTGCAACATCGCATTGGTGGCTCATGTTCATCCTGTGGTCAATCATGACCCCCAAGTCCCTTTCAGCAATGGTGCTAGTGAGCATAGCACGGCCAAGCCTATAAGATTGCTGCGCATCCCTGCCCCCCCCCCCCCCCAGGGGG
>NW_005841858.1:1562876-1570798 GCF_000455745.1 Alligator sinensis
ATTGAATGACATCAGGTTTGTGTGTGCCCACTTACTAAGCCTACCTAGGTCAGTCTGGATCACCAGCCTATCCTCTGGTGTGGAAGTTCTACCCCAAAGTTTAGTGTCATTGGTGAACTTGGCCAGTCTGCTTCTGATACCAGTATCATCATTAATAAAGACGTTAAAGAGAACAGATTCAAGGACAGAGCCTTGGGGGACACCACTGGTCATGGAGCACCATGATGATTCACTTCCATCGACCACTACTCTCTGGGTCCGACCTCGGAGCCAATTCCCCAGCCATCGGCCTGTGATGTAGCTGAGGCCACAGTTGGCCAATTTTTCCATAAGGATATCATGGGACACCAGATGAAAGGCTTTTTTAAAGTCCAGATATATGACATCAATCTCTTCTCCCTTGTCCAGGTGATGTCACCTGGTCATAGTAGATGAGATGGGTTAGGCAAGACCTACCCTCAACAAACCTGTACTGGCTCTCCTGCAGGATGATGCCATCAGCCAGCTTGTCAAGAATGGCCTCTTGGATAATTTTTTCCAGAACTTTTCCAGGGATTGAGGTCAAGCTGATTGGCCTGCACTTCCCCAGATCTACTTCCCTCCCTTTCTTGAAGATAGGAACCATGCTGGCCTTCTTCCAATCTTTGGGTACATCACCTGAGTGCCACAAGTTCTCAGATATCCTTGCCAGTCACTGGGCTATAATGCCTGACAGCTCCTTAAATAGTTTGGGGTGCAATCCGTCAGGACCAGTTGACTTGAAGGTATCCAGACTCTCAAGGTGTTCCTTTACAAGGTCTACACTGATGCTGGGTATAAATTCACCTGCACCCTGGCCATCCTGCATCATGCTAGGCAAGGCAGTCCCTTTGGGCTGGTGAAAAACCAATGCAAAGTACCCATTAAGCAAGTTGGCTTTTTCCCAGGTGTCAGCTGTTAGTTGTCCTATTTGGTTTAGCAGGGGTCCAATGATGCCCTTGCTTTTCTTCCGACTCCCCACGTATCTAAAAAAGGACTTTTTATTGTCCTAGATAAGTGTAGCCAGTGGAGTTCAGTCGCAGCCTTTGCTTTCCTGGTTCATTCCCTACAGATCCGAACTAGTGCAGAATACTCTTCCTTAGTGGCGATTCCCGTCTTCCATCCTTTATAAGGCTACAGCCTTTCAACCTGTCACCACATAAACATTGTTTCTTTATCTTAAAGGACTTTTAGATTTTAGCTCCATTCTAATTAAATGAGCTGGGAACTTAATATAGTATTGATCACACCTTCACTCTTTCAATGCTTCCAGCCACTGCCACCCTCTGGTTCATGGGTGGGCAAAATATGACTGGCTGCCAAGGGATTTTATCCAGCTTGCAACAGGTCCCTCAAACCTGCCCACCCATGGCCCCACCCCATCCACCCAGCCAAGTGTGCCCTGCCCACAGGGGTCCCAGGCCAGTCTTCATGGAGACTCCATCAGTCCACTCACACCCCTGGCTTGGTCTAATAATCTACCATTTAGGGAGTTTTGATGAGCTGTTGTGAGCCAGGTCAGCACCCCATCCCCCCAGCCCACAACAGTTCACCAAAGCTCCCTACGTGTCCCTCCAGCCCAAATAATTGCCCACCCCTGCTTTAGTCATCTCCTCCCTTCAGCACCAACACACATTGTCCACTGTTTATGGCACTCCCTGATATAAGCTCTACAGCAAATAGCTGTTTCTCTATCACACATTTCTGCCATGATATGCATAATATCCAGTCAGCAGATCAAGGGCTCGATAGATGATAAGATGCAAGATCTTTTCCACTTCTTTCTCTTTCCTACCGTCTTACTACTTCTGTCCCAAATTAACTAGTTCCATTATTGTATAAAACTAACTAAGCTGTGCAAATTCTTCACCATACTCATTTGTGTGTGTGTGTAACTGATTTAATCCCTATTTTGTTTAGGTCTTTTTATTGTAATCCTTTTCTACCAGCGATTGTTTGTTTTTGTGTTTATACAGTGTACAATGCAATGGTGCCCGAGTCAGGATTGTGGCCTCTGAATGCTACTAAGTCATAGATACTTACTATTAGTACTACTACTATTTATTCAGTCTCACTAAAACCAAAACACGATACACCAAAATATTATGAGAAAAAGCCTTTCTGTAGTACCTAGGCACCCTACAACTGAAAGGACAGAATCAGAGATTTCAATAGTTTGGATATGAAGCCAGATTTTGGTGAATTTACCAAACCATTATCTAAAATTCTATGATTCACCTGTCATCATCACTGATTATTCATAAATGTGTAATGCTTGATTCAATACCAGCCTAAATCCATGGAAAGAGTCCCATTAATTTCAATGTTTGTTGGATCAGGTGCATAATCCCTTCCCCTTCAAGGACCTGGGTCAGAGAGTAAACCTTTCTAAAATGATAGATTTCACTAGGTTGAATGAGAGCAAGGAGTTTCTATATAGCTGATATATTCAAGTCAACAGCGGGGGAACAGATCCAAAATCATGGAATGAGCAAAAAGTAATAGCGCAGAGAGAAAACTGATAAATATATATTTCAATTAGATGTGAAGCACATCAAAAGCAGTACTACTGATATGATGTAGCTCAACACTATGTGGTCAAGGTGAGTCATTCCTATTTGTCCTACAGGGGCTCAATATGTACCGGAGAAAGATCATTTTCTCCTTTCCAGCCTATAATGGGGGGGTTGCACCCCTGTTGCTAGGAAGGGACTGCGGGACAGAGATGAAGTGCTAGGCCCCTCAAAGAGTAGGACCCTCCACTCCAGCAGTCTGGAGCTTTCTCTGGCCTATGGTGGGCCCCTCAGTCCAGCCTGGCTCAGACACCATCCCACCATGATGCATCCTGCTGCCTAGAAAGGCAGTCCAGCTGCGGAGCCATCCCAGCCCTACTGCATGCCTAGGGGCAGCAGGACGCACCTTGGGCAGGCGGTGTGGAACAGGAACAGGGAAGCTGGGTCCGGGCTATGTGCACAGGTTCTGGTTGGTCTGCTCTGGAGGGGGTGAGTCTGGAGTGGGCACAGGGCGCTGTGGGGCTGTGCGCTGTTGGCAATGGCAGGGAGGTGCCACAGGGCATGCAGGCTCCAGGCTGTTGTGGGGCAGGGGAGGGTGCTGACCAGCTCAAGGAAGCATGTGTAGGGGGCTCCCATGCACACCCCACCATACCCACAAAATCTCCTCTGCAAACCCTACAACCACACCCTATCCCACACACTCCTCTCGTACACCTGCATACCTCTGAGGCACACAAACCCATATACCTCTGGGGGGAGCCCCACTCACTGCTATGTGCACACACCCCACACAAACATCCCCACAAACCCACCCACCACAATCCCCCACACCAACCCACCCCCATCCACACATGCCCCCAAACCCCAGATCCACACCTACAGCCCCTCACAAACCCCATACTCACCCCCATACCCCTTCACAACCCCCACAATATACAAGAAAAAGTATATTTTGAGCTATTATGCAATCACCTCTATATACACAATGCATACACACACACAAAATAGGACAAAAATATCTTTTTAAAACAAAATTAAAATATGTTATTGTGGAAGTTTGATTTTCTTAGTATATAAATTTGGGGGTTTTTTCTGGTTACAAAAATGGTAAAAGGTGTACTTCCGGGGCAAGGACAGGGACTTCTAGTCCCAAGATACTGACCAGGGGGTGGGGCACCTGTCAAGGGGTGGGGCTACCCTTGCAGCCCTCAACAGCTCACCAAAACTCATTATGCAGCCCTCCAGCTGAAATAATTACCTGCCCCTGGTCTAGGCTGTGACAGGGCAGCAAAGGCAGCAGAGGCCTGGCCTAGTGGTTAATCTATTGATTAGTGGAACTAAGGGCTCTAGGTTTGAGACCCAGAAGGGACTGTTAGCCAGGACAAGAAAAGACCTTATGGTCAGAGAGGCTTAGGATCTGGACTTAACCTTTTGATAACTGAGATTTAAGGAATAGTAGACAGGGACAATAACCCTGGCCTTAACTCCATACCCCTCTCCCCATAATGGATAAGGCAACTTCTAAGTCATCTAACAAGGTGTGGCAAGCAAGCAAGAGGGGGAGTACAGGGCCAGTGGTGGACTGAACTCCAGTCACCCGCCAGTGGAATCCTATAACACTGCCATTAATTGAATATTCATACCAGCCAAAGTAAACAAGCAACTGACTTTAGAAAGAGAGGATGAGTACTAAAATATTATACATTCTTCCCTAAAGATTATCACCACAGAAACCAAAAGGATAGTCTTGCTATCCAAGATGCAGCACAGCATTCCAGAAATTCATCTATATTGTGGGTGGTGCTAGACAGACTGGAGGAGGTAAGTATTTATGAATATTGTTGTGAATTCTGAATTGCCCTTCAATTCAGCCTTCTTCACATTAGCAATGTTTTGTATGCACTGGTGATCACAGAAGGTACATTTCCATGTGTAGTCAAGATTTTTGAATCAGTGAGCAAAGTTTATTTTGTGGCAAAACAAGATCTCTCTCAAATGGAAGTAGAAATTGTTGACATTTATTATGTATCAGAGCACCCACTCAGTCATAGATCAGGAATGTGATCATGCTATAGTCATAAAACTTAAACAGCAAATTCCAAATATCAGATTACCAATTTGAACAAGGTAGGGACCATGCAGTAGCTGAACTAAATTCACAATAGGGATGAGATTATAAAAAAAAAAAAAATCTATTCTTTAAGTGTAATTAAGACAATCCGAGTAGAAAAATAGAGCTAACAACTTTGAATGCAACACACTCTGAGCAGATCTTATTGTAGCAAATGTTGATTTAAATTATATACTATGTTTGAAATGGGAAAATAATCTCCATAGGGAATTAATTGTCAATACAACGCACTCAAGCACATGGGGCTAGCTAATGAGACTGATCAAAGATCAGGTAAGTAGAAAGGTGGCTTCAGTCCATCTTTGCTCTCCTGCCTCATGCTGAATACAGAGTGGGTGGAGCAATTGATTTGGCTACCCAGTTGGATAAATTGATGAAGAATTATAAGAATCACAGCTCAATAAGTATTGTTCCATAAAAATTTATATTTTAAATGCACTGGCATTAACTTCCAGTGAAAGTTGCACTCCAAATTTTTGGGTACAACTGTCTAGCCTGAAAAATTAAATATATGTGCAGATTATCTCCCAAGGTTCTCTCACCACTGGGAAAGCTGGAAGCTATTTGAAGAATAAAAAATTCACATATGAAGTCTGCTCTTTCTACTGAGACAGCTTAAATAAGAGGTTTTAAATGGTAAGCACAATATTGAATAGCTTTTAATCAATTCTTTCAGCACTTGTACATATTGGATTACTCACAGAATGATAGAACTGTTGCTAAAACATAACCATGATCAAAAATAAAAACTGGAAAGACTAATCAGAGAGAACACTAGTGCAGGCCACTATAGAAAGGGGTAAGATTGTTGAAAAGCATACACATGGAATAAGGAAGAACACAAGAAATATAAGCTCCAGGTTTTCAGAAGAGAAGGATATAGCATTATTATTTGACACTTACTGGAGAGAAGCATTCATGTAAATTAGAAGGGACCTCACTGAAGAGAAGACATTTAAATAGGAACAAAACCAATGAGAGGAAAATCAAGTGTTGGTATTTGATGCCACTTAAAACTACATTGGAATCAGAATCTCCCTCTACCTCTAAACCAGCCGGCTGATGAACACCACAAAAAGCTTTAAAAAAAAAAAAAACACACACACATTTTGAAAAGTAAAGTCTTTGCCAATTTCACCAGCTACAGCAACTAAAATAATCCAGTGCCTTCCTATCAACTCAAATATTTACCAGCCCCATACAAGATGCAGTTCAATACTAATCTCTTCCATGCAGCTCAAAACCAATGAACTATTAATCACTTTTCCAAACTGTCACAGGCGGGGTCCTACAGGAGGGCTGTGATCTCCTCAAGGCCTCCTCCCCATGCCAAGTCAGCCCAAGGGCACCCTCAGATTCTCGCCCGCCACGTCTTTGATGTTCCAATATATATTAGGGAGGCTGCCTTACGTCTCCTTGAACACGGTTACTTCTGGCCCCGTGAGCTCCCAGACTCTTTGTGGGTCTCACTCTACGATGGGTGCTTCAGGGGCACCCTAGCCTTAGGGGCTATGTGTGGCTCCAACCACCCCTTATACCACGCCCCAAGCCTCGCAGCTAGAATAGACGTTGTTCAGTCTCTCTCTGTCTCCTTCTGCGCCTTCTCTCTGGGGCCTTCGCTGCAATGCCGCCCTCTCTCTGGGGCTCGCCAGTAAGCTGTCCCCTTCTCTGGGGCTCGCCGCACCCGCTCTGGGGCTTTTCCACAATGCCTCCTTCTCTGGGGCTTCTCACCTGCCCCTCTCTGGGGCTGGGGTCTATACACCCCGAATGCTGCACCCTCACTGGTGCTGGGGTCCTCACACTCCACTGTGAGTGTCCTATGAGGCCTCTTCCAACCCCTTATAGCCTCACCCAAACCACCGGTGATAAACAACAACGCAACAGAAACTCGAGCCTCTTGGCTATAACGTAAACTTAAGCTGCCTGGCTATAACAAAGCTTTGCCTACCGGGGTTCTTCATCCCACAGCCATATCATGTGCTGCTCTTACAGCAGGCTTCTCCTCTCTTTTGCAGCAGAGAGCTCCTTCTTGGGCTGCTGGCAAGGAACTGCCTCTGGCCTCCTGCCTGTGATTTATATAGGAGCCAGGCCCTGCCCCTTTCAGTCAGCTGACCTTCTGGTTGCCCTGGCAACCCACAGCTGGGCTCCTTATACCCAGCTAGGGCTCTTTCTCTAGCAGTTTTCCGCTCTTTAGGAGCAGGGCACCTCGGTGCCCTGCAACACAAACCATTCCTTTTTATTGGCTCATGTCTCCCCCATAATCATAATCTAATCTTGACTTCAGTGTAGTTATTCACTAATTCACAATTCCAGCAATATCCTCAAATAAAAGTAAATTTCACAATTTTCATACAAATCAACTAAGTCAATTTCAAAGTCAGTTGCTTAAAAATGTAGAATTCTCCACACAAATAGTCTACAGAAAGGCTTCACAAGTGGTGAGAATTATTGTCTAATGTGCCAAATAAAACTCACAGGGTGCATCCACACATGCAAGCACGTGCACTTGCAGCAGCTCAAATAGAAACAGTGCAAATTTGAGGTGGGGCTTTTTGCCTCAGTGCACGTGCCCAGATTTGCACTTTGTTGTGGAGCAAATTGTGCCACTTGGGGCAAAATAACCCTACCTGGCTCCTCTCAGATCTGCATCCAGGGGTCCTAGAGCCTGGGCCAGCACCTGTGCTGTCCCCACAGTATAAAAACCTACCCTAGCAAGCAACTCAGGGATGCTCTCTCTCAGGAGCTTCTGAGGCCCAGCCAATTTGTATCTGAGGACACTACCCCTTGTGCCAGGTGGACTGCTGCAGCAACATCCGAAATCCATTTTTTAAAATACCCCAAAATCCATGTTCTTCCACAATTAGGACAAAAGACCACTCTCTACACACACACACACACACACACACACACACACACACACACAGAAAGATCACTTAGGCAATGCTTTATTGGTATTTATACAATGTTAAAGCAATTTGGAAGCCTACCAGTGTCTCTATCATCATATTAAAATTAATTCTAAATATCTGTGTGTGTAAATGTGTGCTTTTGGTTTTCTTCGCACATGATGGGTGTGTGATGGAGGGGGATGTGGGATTTGCAGGAAGGGGCTGGGAAGGGCTGTGGGGGAAAGCAGGTGGATGTGGAGGGATCTGGGTAGGTGTGGGGTGGGGTGATTGTGGGGGACTGTGTGGGGGGGGACCTTGTAGGGGGACTGCTCAGGAGGGGTGGGTCCCCTGGTACCCACAGGGTGCAGCGCC
>NW_005841858.1:1570817-1571223 GCF_000455745.1 Alligator sinensis
GCCACCCCCCTGGAGGGCCACAGCCCCTATCCCCCGTGCAGGGTGCCAGGCACCCTACAGGGCCACACACCCCCACCCTATGCAGGGTGCCAGGCACCCTACAGGGCCACATCCCCCCCCCACCCTGTGCAGGGTACCAGGCACTCTGCAGGGCCACAGCCCCCCGCCTCTGTGCAGGCCCATAATTTACCTCCTGCAGCAGGGACCGCACACCAGCAGGGACCGCACCAGGTCCTGATGGCACTGGGGCCTCTCACGCTGCCAGGCCCAGTCCTACGGCAGCAGGACTTGGCGCAGTATGATTCAGCCTGGGCCACGCAGCTAGTGTGCCATTGTACAGGAGCTGCGCAACCTGGTTGGGTGCAAAGCCAGACTAGTGAGCTGCATGGGGCTGGGTTGGGCACAG
>NW_005841858.1:1571254-1573901 GCF_000455745.1 Alligator sinensis
ACAAACTGCCAGGTCCACTGCAGTTGCCACGCGCTACCAGCTCTGGCCACTCACCCATCCCAACCCCTACCCCCTCACCACCCCATGGCCCTACATGGGCTGCCACACATCTGCCCCTTCACCTGGCCCCCATGGCACCAGCAGCAGCAGGAAGCATGGCTATGGCTCTGCTGCAGGCATAGGCAGGCAGTAATGCGGCACTGTCTGACCAGGACTCCTACATACTAAATGGACTCAGCCCGGCCCATCCAAGGCCATGCACTAGCAGGCCAGGCCAGGTCCATTCAGCATGTAGGAGCTGGGGGCAGCCAGCACTGTGACACTGCCTGCTGTGCCTGCACCCCTGGCCACTCCCCATCCCCTCCACTCCCCATAGTCCCCAAGAACCCCCTCCACTCCCAACACCCCCCCCAACATCCCTCTGCCACTCCTCGCACACAGTCATGCCCACCCACACCCATAAACCCCGCCACCCCATCCCCTAACTTACCTTGGATAGCATTGGGGGCAGCAGGAGCACCACAGAGATGCCCTGGCTGAAACCAGAGTATCTCTTCTGGAGTACTGACTCCTGTATTTGCTCCAGGCATGGTTGCCCCACCGTTCTGTGGAGCCGGGTTTCTTTAACCTGGATATCCAGGGGCCTCATTTTGTCATTTGAACATTTTTTCATTCCTGCACATGCCTCTTGCAGTGTCTCAAAGCGGTTTGATACACTGCAAGAAGCATGTGCACGCTTGTCTGCACATGCCCACATTGTCCACTTTACAAATGAAGAAAGTAAAAGACAAAAAAAACCCCATTAATTTTGAATACTCTGTACTTTTCATCCATAGACCTTAAACTGATACATGTAGGTGGATGCAATATGGACCATCATCCTCATTTTACAGCATTATTTGTCCAAACTTCACAGTCAATCTCTAGAAATGGAGCAGTCATTCTTTTCACTTCCATTCATTGCCCATGACTTAATCAATGTCAGGGGCAGAATTCAAACTCAAAAGAAGCTCCCTGGCTTCCTCTAATACATTTGTAACACGTATTAGAGATTCTTGTACATTTCTTAGAACTGCTTAGGTTATGGCATGATTTTATAATCAATTTACCAGCTTCAATTAATCATGGTGTGCTGATAGCACTACTGTCTCACTCAGTGCATTACAGCTATGTCCTGTGAGTTCTCTCCTTGAAGGAGTAAGTCTATCTAAGTGGTCCACAAGCCAGGAGGCTGTTTTAATTTTAACATAGAGCTCCCCAGAGTTATCTCCTGGGGTGAGGGAGAATAGTACCGTGCTCCTGGAACTGGCTCAATGCTTGAGCCAGCTCTTCTATTCTCACTTCCGCCAGAGTGAGTCACTTACAGATTCCCTATACTTCTCCACAGCTGGGTGTAAGATTATTTTGGCTGGGAGCTAGGCTTGCACAGTTGGTACCACCTGCTGTAAATTCTTTAGTCCTTGTTATCTCTGCAGCAGCCCTTGGCCTTTTAAAAGCTAATTCAGTGAAGGATGGGGAAGGGACTGTGCGCCTGATCTTCAAACAGCAATTTTATTTTCTAGCAACTCTTAAGATTTATAATTCAGCCTACATTTTGGGAATTCATAGTGTGACACAATAAACTATCAATCCCTGCTGTTGCTGCTGCTACTACTATTTAAATAATTATTGCAAACTATTTTCTTAAGGTCCATGGTTGAGAAAGTAAATGCAGTTTAACTGCAATTCCAACAAGAGTTCAGCTGCAGGTAACAAGGTTATTTTGGAATTTTACCCATGTAACCAGGAACATCATTTGTCTTTATCACTTCAGCCTTGTGGCTTATCCAAAGCACAGGTTAAAAGTCTTATGACAAACCCTAATTTTTTTTTTTTTTATATGTACTGCACCGTCAGGAACAAGAGTTCATTAAAAATATATGTTAGCATTTTTAGGAGCTTTCAGTTTTAGTATCCTGGATTCCAACAGACGAGTAAGAAAGAATTTAAGAAAGATAAAAAATTACAAGAAGAGCTAATAGCTATTAAATGCATTCTTTTAGGATGCAAAATTATCTTGAATGGCTCTGGGCATGTCTACTAATCTAATGCCAAGTAAAGAGTAACGATCCATACATGTGCAGCAATTACTGTGCGGTAAATTAACGTAAAGTGCCACTTACTAGTACCAACAGATACAGGTACTAGCCAATGGTGCTTTACATTAATGTGCCTGAACACACGTGTAGATGCTAACTCAGGAGCAAATTGCTCCTGGTCAGCTCAGGCAGCCGTGGGCCACAGGTGCTGCTCAGCTTAGCCCCGAGTTGTGGGAGTTGGGGAAAGAGCTGTCCTTGGCTCTGAGAGCAGTACCAAGTGGCACGGTGCTGAAGGCCAGGAGGACAGGGCAGGCCAGTGACAGCCCAGTGTCCAGGGCTGGCAGCAGGGAGCCATGATCCCTGCTCCATGTCTTTGGGCAGCTTGCTCTTGCACTGCCTGAGGTGCCTTGGAGCATTGCAGCGGGGGAGGGCATTGGGGGAGGTGAGTGGGAGGAGTCAGCACAGCTGCCAGGGGTGCAGCTGCCTGGCTCCCAGGAATCAAGTGAGGAAAGCCAGGGAAACTTTACCCTCTCTTTGCACTGGCTGCCTGCCACCTCTCCTCCCCGTCC
>NW_005841858.1:1573932-1588738 GCF_000455745.1 Alligator sinensis
AGCACAAGGGCAGGGCCCCACAGGTGCAGAGCAGGGGGCACTGCTCCTCACTGCCAACCTAAAACATTAGGCTATCACTTCCCTGCACTGCTCTGAGCTCCTTTACCACTCAAAGCTGCCCCTGGAACCAAGGAACAGATCCTCTCCCACCCCCCAGAGCTCAGGGCTGACTCCCACTCCCCCTGCCAGCCCATGGTTGGCACCCACGGGAGCCTGGAGCTTCTCCTGGCTGCTACAGGGGGGCAGAGCAAGGCAGGAGCACCCCTGGAGTAAGGCCCTGCTCCTGTCAGGCTCAGTTTGCTTCTGACCTGGGAGCTTGTATAGATGCTCACCTGGGCAGTTTAATGCACCTGAATTTTTTGCTCAGAAAATTCAGATGCATTAATTGCACATATAGACACACCCTCTAAGACACAAAGCTTCGAAAGACTAAAACTTCATCTTAGTTCTGAAAAATACTTGCAATTTCAAAAGGAACAAATGCAGAGATCAGACATCAGCAAGAATATTCTCCTGGATGATCAAAGCTACAGACTGGACCCAAACCAAGGTCCTAGAAAGTAGCATAACTAAGGAGAGAGGGGACAACTAGGACAGCAACCCTGGGGTGCCATCTTGGAGGGGACTTGCAAAACAGAACTGCCACAAGTGTTAGCCAGCTAGATCACCACTGTCCCATACATGGCTGCTGCCTAAGATGCAGAGGTGCCCTATTGCGTCTCTACCTGGTCTTAGATTCTTCTCCACATTGGATTTTGTAAAAGTTGAATTAAGGTCTGGATTTGTATTTTACAAATCAAATCCTTTCCTAATGAAGAAAAAGATTAAGTGCAAACCTAAGACAGATTCTGCTACTGGCTCTTTGTTGTATAAGTAAATTGTCCATCTCTTATTTTTTATGATTTTGGTTTTCTGACAGGTCATTCACTGGAAGTCAAGGAGGCAGAACCCACCCATATTTTCAGACCATACCAAAACTGGAAGAAAGAGTAATGATGTTAGGCTGCCTCAGAAGCAAAGACTTGATCTCTTTCCTTACCCTTATTCCAAAATACACACACAGACATACACTTTGCTATTTCATCCTGTACCACTGAGAAGTGAGGTTACTCACTTGGGTCATATATGGCTTGCTTATCCTCCCTGGAATGGAAAGCTAAAATTGCATTTTGTCCTGATGCCTGCACTATGTGACTGGTTAATTGCTCCTCAGTGGTATTGATAGACAGGATATGGGGATTTTCATAATAAAATATAGTAAAGTTACTTAGCATCTAAGGATGCTGAAAAGAAAGGTTTAGGGTGATGGTCTCTTGTTGAGACAGACAAGAGCTCAGACTTCTCATGCAGAATAAAAATAATTCATAAAATGATACAAAGTAATCTGTTCTAGGTGTGATGGCAGCAGATCAATATACCTATAGGGTGAGGTGCAGAGCCTGGCTGGTATTATTTTAACATGCATATTTTATACATAGACAAATGTATAACAAAGAGACACTTGTAACCAACCAAGTCAAGATCATTTTTGAAACGGTACAGCAACTTTTTGCAAAGTTTTAACTGTGGCGTAGCAAAGAAGGGGAGACAGGAACACCAGCCTTCAGTGCTGGCCGTGGTGGGAGGCACAAAAATAGCAGCATCTGTTCTGTCAAACCAGTTGCTGGAATGCTGATGGCAGGGCAGTTAATGACACTGTCCCATGCACCACTGCCACCCAGGGTACTCAGGCATCCTATTACACCTCTGAGTTTTAAGATCGTTTTTTCCATTTTAAATGACAACAACTTAAAACTCTTTCAAGCTTTGATTTGCTAAGAATATTTTTCTAGAAAACAAACTCATCTTGTTCCTTATTGCTTAAAGCTTTTGTGTGTAGGTTGTGGTGGCTTGGTTCAAAATCCTCTCTGGTTTCAGGAGTTGTCTTTGGAACAGCACATGCTGAGCTGAGTCGAAGGGAACCAAGTACACTGTAAAGTCTCAGCAGTCTGCTAAATCCCCTTGCAAATCCTGGCAATTCCCAGGCTTCCCTGTTCTCACTAGGGCTAGGTGGCCTAAGTACAAGTCTATTTAAATGTTGTGAGTTTAAGGCTGGGATTTAACCTTTAATGTTACACTTAGGAGATGCTGTAAAAAGAAGATAAGACAGGATCAAGCCAATGTGAAAACAGTGAAAACTGGAGTACAGGATAGGCAGACTTAGAACAGGAGAAAAGCTTTAAAAAAAAAAAAAAAAAAAAAAAAAAGACTTTGGACTGGGGGTTAAACAAATTCTAGTGATGAGATCTATGGCATAAATACTCCATAATGACTACAATTTATCATAAACTAGGGATGTTCTTAGCACACATGGGGAATGGAAGGATTCTGTTTTGCTCTCATACAGTATATGGACTATAGATTATTTAAAAATGAATCATCCTTGCAAAATAATCACGCTAGCTTTCCACTATAAAAGATATTGAAAGCACTGTGAAACCATTAGCTACTGAATAGAATTTGAGGGAGATCACAAGAGCGCTATTTCTTATTTTTGTGACCATTTCTCTGCTGTCCTAACCATTCAAAGCTACCTGAACATCCAGACTGTACTCATTGAGGTGTGGGGCCTTTGCTAAGGTTTGGGTTAAGATTAGCATGGCCCTTTATAAGCATGGTTCCAAGATCTGTTGAGTATTTAAAGGTTTTAAGTATAAAACATTCTATAATAAAAATACAGATATTAAGATGTTCTATAACACAAATAAAACTAGTTTTGTGAATTCAGCAACCTCAAAAAGTACTTTAAGAATTTTGCAAAATCTTAAATGACATTAGGCTCCGTCGCTCCTAGTTTTCATATTGGTAAGGTTTCCATGTAGGTTTGGGAGAAGAGACAGACCAGAGAGGTATGAAGCCATCATTGGAGTCCCCTGCATAGATGAAAGGAGCTCACCTAAGAAGGACATAGAGAACCCCAATAACAGCAGACTGCTATCCCTCCAGCTCCATAGCTCAATCAGGAATGAATAAACCCAGCATAGCAGGTCAGGTGCCAGCAACATTTCCTTCTTCTACCTAACTATCACTTTATAGAAAAAAAAAGAGCAAGAAAACACATTGTCTTTGTCTTCCCTAGATGTGAACCAAGGGTTTGAGCTGCGCAAAAACTGCTTTCAAAATGGCTGAAACTGGTTTAAGGTAAATCTGGATGATTGTTATATCAGACTTCCCTGACTCAGGTTAAATCAGTTTATCGAACTTCTGTCCCAGATCCCCTCCAGATTCAAATTAACTCTCAGTCTCCCAGCATCCCAAGCTGCTTTGCACCTCCCCCACAACCCCCCCTCCCACGCCCTACCCCCCCCACACTTGGAAAGTGGGTGGGCTAGCCTTGGCCCAAGCAATCTGCTCCAGCCAAGCAGGGCGGCATGCTCTAGTGACTCCCCACCCAGCTTCTGGCCTGGGCCATTGCAGGAATATGGCTGCATTTCCAGAATCAAAAATGAACATCTGTTCACTTGGTTATCCGTTCAATCTACACATCTTAGACTAGCCTGTAAAGACTAAATTAATGCAGCCTCAGGCTTTTTGGCTGTCTTTAGCCCTGGTGATAAGTTCTGTAAAATCCACAGGTTTACTGTCCACTTCCTATTTTAAGTGAACACATTCATTCATAAAAAAGCCCTAGATTATGATAAATTGTAGTCATTATGGAGTATTTATGCCATATATCTCATCACTAGAATTTGTCTAACCCCCAGTCCAAAGCCTTTCATTTATTTTTCAGCCTCTCTCCTGTTCTAAGTCTACCTATCCTGTACTCCAGTTTTCACTGTTTTCCACATTGGCTTGATCCTAGAAAATATTCTAACTAGGGCGATCATCTTTCTCATCTCAAAACAGGACCTTCCAACACACATTGTGGGAGTAGAGGTGGGAAGCACCAGAGAGCAGGAGCAGGAAGGATGCAGGTACATTGGTGAAACAGTTCTGCTGAAAACAAGACAAAAGTTGTCTTTTGATTGAGCCAACAGAACACCTGGAACAGGTGTTAAACATGAGACTGTCCCAGTGAAAACAGGACTGTAGTCACCCTAATTCTAACTGATACTTAGCTTACACACTATCTACTTCCTTTTCAGACCTAAGGAAGGGCGTTTTGTGCCAAAACTGAACGTTTGTCTAAAATCTCCTAGCTATAAATCTAGCCTAATAAAGGATATTACCTCATCTTACCAATCTTGCTTCTTACATATTCTCTGGACCATCAGAGTTACAACAGAGCTACACACACATGTACAAACGCACATACACACAAGCACCCTGATCTTCACCTGTACTTACTCACGAGAAGTTTATTGATGAACTGTTTCTACCAAAATAGTCAGCAGTGAAATAGTTAACATTAGCCGCATCTACATGAGACACTGATTGTGCAGTCATTACTGCACAGTCATAGTAGCCTGTGTTACTGTGCAGTAGAGCTGACAAATGGCTTTTTTGTGATGCTGACTGCGCAGTAGCCCAAGACTACTGCGCAATAACATTGCATCATGGTTTCTGCCACATGATGCTACTGCGCAGTAGTCTCAGGCTACTGCACAGTCAGCATCTCCTGTAGATGCAGCCATTAACTTTTAAGTTTACATTTTTACTTTTAAATGTTAACTACTAGACTACAGAAATAGTACACATGCAGTTCACACCTCTCCTGCTGTCTTGTTTTGTGCGGTCTTCAGAGCCAATAGGCAGAAGTAAGGCAGTGGTTCACATTTGAAAGTTTTTCCCCCTGAATGGAAGGGTTAGATACTTAAGTCAAAATTTTCAAATGCCTACGGTTAGACAGCTAAATCCCGTACACAGAGATGTAGCAAGTAGCTTGGTTTCCAAGGGTGCAAATGAGGTTGCATAGGCCCAGATCCTTTACCATAATAATTGAGAGCTTTGCCATGGACTGCAGTAAAGGCAAGATCAAGCCCTCACTTAAATGAGTCAGCATTGATTTGTCTATTTTTAGGCATTCAAATATGAATATTTTGACCTCTAATATTTTTAAAGAGTCTGCAGAAACTACTATGAACTGCTCATAATGGTTATTCTTTTCTTCACCCATCTACTACCTAAAAACAGTGCAAGAGACATTGTTTGGACTCCCTGTGCACTGACAGTTTAGAGACCCAAAAGACCATGTTTATCTTCCCCCACTCCTGTTATTGTACAAGATTTAGGTTGTGTGTGTCTGATACTTTCTCATCTGGGATGAAAAGACCCCAAGGAGACCTAAGTCATGGACTTCATTCAAATTATCTCGTTGTCCCCAGACATGGAGCCAGCTAATTTGTGACATTGAAACAGAATTCATTTTTCTTGCAGGCTAGTTGCTTATGTCATTGGAAAGGGGAAATGAGACCTCAATATAGGGTACAAACTATATAAAAGGAAAAAAGGGAAACGATAGAGTTGCAGTAATTTGTTGCTGCAGTAGGTGAAACACAGTGCTTTATTATTTTGTGGCATATTTATTCTGGAATATTTGTACAGTGCCTACATGTTACTTTGAAATGTTTTTTTTCTTTTCCTCTAATCTTTAAGCCATTTCCTCCACCCCACACTTGCTGCTATTGAGGAATACCTCCTGTCAAAATAACTTCGCTGGTTTTAAAGCCATTTAAGGTAAGTAGCAGAACAGAGCCTTTACCATTTAGCCTATGCATAAATCCACAATCAGTCAGTCACTAATGTATCCATATATGCCAATAAGAGCTATACTTGGCATTTTTAGATGCCACAATCTGGTGAGATGCTTTTCTAGTCTGATGCTTTCTTTCCAGTCTACCTGAAAAAGAAACACACATTGTATGGCTCTTTTCTGGTAGGTTGATGAACTTCTGAATTCTCTTAAGAATTCCTTCAATTCCCACTGATTATTAGGGCAGTTTGGGTGCTCAACATACATGCAAACAGTTTGAAGCCTTAAGATCTATACATGAAAACTCTGAAAAGGTAACATTAGCCAACACAATTCTTTCTGCAAATACTGTATTTGTAGTTGGTATTATAAATAGCATTGTGACTACTAGGTTTTCCCTGGAAAAATTCTGATAAGCAGGGATGTAGTGGAATTATGTCATAAATGTCAACTGCTGAAACCTAAGCAAATAGGAAGGGAAGGGACTTTTAATCTATTTAAAACTTGGTTTTGTGTTTTGTTAACATCTACTTAACTCAAACATCTGACAATCACTTGTGGGAAAAGGCTTTTGGAACCATTTCAATAGCATTACTCCTTATATTGGTTGTCCACAGTATTACTTTTATACTCCAAGGAGTCTTCCAGCAAACATAAGAAATACTGGTTAGCCTGAATTTCCTAAAGTAAAAGCCAGCAAACTACTATTGTTGTTATTCTTGCTGCTGTTGTTGCTGGTATGGGTGAGAAGCAAGGAGGATTTTTTTACTTAAGATGCATAACAAAGGAAGTAACAGGATAGAAAAAGGAAATAAGCCTATACTCTTTCCAATGTGAATCAGTTAGGAATAGCTTTAGGATTATTGAATGAGTACTGATCATATTGATAATCTGTCCTTCTTTGAGTCCCTAAGTTAAAAAAAAACAACTCAGTCTTTTCTCCTACAGTCTAAATTTCTGCCATACTTTCTCTTGACATGTCAAAATTCAGAGTAGACCGAGTTACAAAAAGTTACAAAAAGTACATACAGAAAGTTCTGAAGGTATTACACTGAGATACTAACTATTCTTTATAAGTAACTTGATCCTGACTCTTGGACTGTGATCAACTTTTTGATTTCCTGCAGCCATCTCTCATATGGTACGGTTTTTGTGTTTTCATTTGGGTAAGTATAAGTTTGTTCCTGCTATATATAGCATTGATTACTATATTAGAGGCCATATCATAAATTGTTTTACACTCTATTAAATGTTTAAATTAGACTATTAAGTCTGTACTATGAATCTAAAAAACACCCTCTTTTAAACAAAGGATTGAAAATAGGTGTGGGGGGGTCATTTTGAACTCAAGTAGCCAAATTCTGCTTTCAAATTGCACCGAAGTAAATAAAACGTAATTTTACTGATGTTAATGAATTACTTCAAAATTATTCTGCTGAAATTCTACTGATTTTAGGCCAGACTTTATTCTGAGCCAACTGTATTTGCTGAGGTTGCTCTTTGAGAATTCCCTTTTCCAGACATCCACTGCAGCACCAAGAGAATAGGCTTGTTTTTTTCCCCTACCTCATCATAACACAGACAGGTCATCATTTCATCCCTGCATTAAAAAAGGCATTTTTCCATGATAACTGTTTAAAAAGGCAGCAGTAGATTAGTTTATTCCCACCCCTAGGTTGTGTTAATGTTCATTGATAGTCTGTCTGTCTGATCCAGGCTGTAGCAAGCAGAAGCAGATCTGTCTCTAGGGAGAGCAAGGTTAGAAAAAGAGGTACTTCTTGTTTGTGCATGGCATGCAGCCCTGAACACTGCTCATTTTTAACACTGATCAGAAACAGTGTATTTACCAGATTTTAAAGAATCCACCAAAAATAAGAATCAAAAAATGATTAATACAAGTTTTACACAATAAAAATAACTAAAGAGGAATTTTGACTGAAATACAACAATTGCACAAAATAGCAAGTGTTATTGAAAATAAAAGGTCAGAAAGAGAAAATACCCTAGAACTATCTTATAAGGTATCTATTCTCACTTATTTTAAATAAGGGACAGCAATGGGAAACCTTGTCCATTACAAGAATTTTCTTTTTTAAATCTGGCAGTTCTCAGTGCATGCATTCTTTTAAGACAGTTCCAATATAATTGAGATAGATTATTTCATAGCTTTTAGTTAAGAATAGAATCTTAACATTAATATAATAGTGGCTTCTGCTAGCAAGGTGCAGAGGAGAGGAAAGATATTACAGAAGTTCAGTCAACCGTTGCGTAACTAGCAAAGAACAAATGAAACTTTAATATGCCAAGCACTGTAAATGCAAATACAAGTATTACTTGTACCTCTGAGCTAACATACAGCAGTTACACATTTAGAAGTCAGTTAATATAAAAAAAGAGAGAACTCATGTCTCCATACAATGTCAATAAGCCAGAAACTATTAATGTTGCAAAAAAGACCATGCCCTTGATCTAGGTTTCCTATCCTATATACAAATATTATACAGCTAAAAAGGGAACCGATGTAAAACGAGTGAGAAGAATTCAAACAAAAAGCAAATATTATATTGAAGTTGAGGAGATTTTGAATACAAACAAATTAGAGATGCAGGATTAGTACTAAAAATATTAAGCACAAATCAGTGAATGCCAAGCAGCAGAACCAAATTTATTAATTAAAATCACATAAAATTACTCATCTTACTCAACTGTATATTATGTAATGATGCACATTGCCCAGTCTGACCAGGCAGTGCCTCAGTGCCTGAATCAGGTAGCATTTTCCAACTTAATCTCTTTAAGTATTTTGTAGAAATAATGTTCCCTTGACAAGCTGTTTCTTTATTATATGCAACCTAAACTTCCTATGTCACTTTGTAAGTCATGTTAAAAAGACAGGTCCTTCACTTTTCTCAGAGAGAAAAATCTTTCTTTTCCTGGTAGGTTAATAGGATTAAGGTGAAGACAGATCTGATTCTTTGATATTCAGTTACCTTGGACTTGAATTGTATTTGCATAGAGCATTTCATGATATCTTATCCTGCCTTCTGAATCTGAGTTTGAAGTCAAGACAAGTCAAGCCAGGAAACCCAAACCATGTTACCTGTGTGCAACAGAGGGAGAGAAGGGGGGAACAGGCCCCTTCCAGGAACAGAACTCTTGGGGCTTGCAGGGGGAAAAGGAGGCAGCTTAAAAGTTACTCAAGCCTGGAGGCCAGGAGTGGCTAAGGAGTCAGGAAAGGCTGCAAAGCAGGGGAAGCCAGGCAGCCTATTAAGCTAAATATGGACACCTGGGCCAGCTCTCTTTGGGGCAGTGGCCAAGTGACAAATGAAGGGCTTAGGGATTTTAGGAATATAAGATATAGGGACCTTTAGGGACATAAGATATGTGGATATAAGTAGGGGGAGGAAGGGGAAAAAGGCTCTAGCCTGCAGGTAATAGGTATGGGAGTGAAAGGAATTCCCAAGGAGCTGGGGAAAGGAAGGAAGCCTCAGCAGTATTGCTGCTTCAGTGGCTCCAGACAATAACCTTTGCTGTAACCCTGGAGGGTTGGAAGTAACTTGTCACAAGATGGCGATTAACCTGTTTGTTCTGATTCTTTGTTTTGGAATTAAGTCAAAAGACCAGAAGACTGGAAGCAGCTGTAGGAGTGGAAGAGTCCGTGCACAGGGTACCAGGCAGGCACCTTCTGCTGCAAGGCTGAAACCTGGAGAGCCAGGGCCATAAACAGTGTACCTGAGCCAAGGGGTTTCAGCTAAAAGAAAAGAAGCCAAACCTGAAGAGGCTGATGCCTGAAAAAAGGCTTGGGGTCTGAGGGGCCCAGTGCTGATTTTGTGTAGAGAGAGACAGCATGAGGAAGACAGCCCCTACAAAAGAGCAAATAGAGGGATATCACTCAGAGGTGTGGGAGCGGGTATGAGGGTGATAAGGAGGCCACAATAATAGAGCTAAGGCACCAAGGAAAGGACTAACCTGGTCTTAGAGTTCAGCCTCCCTCTGAATACATACTGATTATCAAGTCATGACAGATGAGGAGCAGGAGGCGAAGTAGGCTGAGGAATACTGGCAGGAAGAGGCAGGGACCAAAGCCCAGACCTGTCACAGTCCAAACCTGGTACAAAAGTCTACAGAATCTCAAGTGTACACACTTTGAAAAAGTTAAATTCAATGATTAGCCTTCTGTTTGGGTACATTTCTCATTTCACAACTTCTAAGAAAGTAATCCCCAATCAATAAGAACCATTCCAGTCCTGTATTACCCTTGCTGAAATGACTGCATATGTTTTCAGTGATTCAATTCACATTCTCAAACTAAAAGGCCCTGCATTCCTCACAATCTCCCTTAAAGTATAAAAGGCAGCTGACTTTCTAACCTTACCAACTAGCATATGCTAAAAAGTACAGTGGTGCTACTCATTGAGTTAAAATTTTAAATGTACTCAAATATACTTAAAATGAGCCTTTGTTCATATTTAACAGATAACCTTTATTCAAATTCAAGTTCACCTAAATTTGGCCTGAGTCTGCAGATGCTTCATCAAAGTCAGTTTTGAGTTTCTTTGCTGTTTCACTCCACAGATGCTTTGAGGCTGCAATGTATTTCAGCAGTTAGCTGAGGCAAGCCAAACAGCATTTCCCTAATGTCCACCATGGGTGAAGTCTACTGTCAGCAATCAAAGAGGGAAACAGAAGCTGTATATTGTATATAATGAATTTAGAGCCACAGGTTTATAATCTACTCTGCATCAACCAGGACCAACTCCATCTGCCTCTTTTATGATTTTGCTGATGCCGAGATCCTTCGTACCACAACAGATAATGTTCAGCCTGCCTTCATTTCCTCCATACTGCATTGTTAGGAAGAACACACTTCTCAAATGAATAATTTACAGGGTAGTGTAGCCAAACCAGAGATATGCTGAGATATTATGGAGAAGATATTACAGCAATAGTATGCTATCATCATAGGAGAATGCAATTTCTAGTAAGGAATTCAACTCAAGTCTGGGAAGAAGGTAAACATTCCAAAAATAAATAAAACCCAAGCAAACCATTCTGATCTGCTAGGGAAAATAGAAAAATTAGAATCCAAATTAATGATTTCTGATTAAGAAAGCATGTAAGAAAGCATGTTCCTAATTGTGGACACAGACAATGAATGTTTAGGAAGCATGTCCAGAGAGGAAGGAATAGGTCTGAGAGTCTAGATCAGTAATTCTCAACCTTTTTAAGACTCAAGATACTTCTCATTAGACTCAAGGCAACCCTGAATAATTTTTGTGAATTGAGCTGACCCCTATTTCAAAAATTCATTTATTAGAGTGTTTACCTCCTTTGCAAAGGGGCCAGGCAAGAAGACTGAAAGCCTGAGCCTGCCCATATCTACTTATCTCTTCCCAGTTCCTACAGCACCCATCAAAGGATCTTGCAGCACCCCAGGGTGCTGAAGCAGCCTTGTTGAGAATTGCTGGTCTAGACTTAATAATCATTTCCCAACTCTTGTAAACTGTGTAATCTTGCACAAGATACTAATCTGCAACTCAGTTGTCCCATTTATAAAATGGATAATAAGGTTGTAATGTTCATTGTTAGGTAGGAACTCTAACCAGTTCCCAAATGTTACTGTTCTGGAATTGCTGTGGCACATGATGAATTGTCATTCTGTTCCAAACTGAAGTGGACAAGGCAGTTGTCCTGGCCTTCCTGCATTATGCTTCTGAGACCTGAACCTACCATATCCCAAAGTTGGACATCTACTTTGTCTGCATAAAATGAGAACAGGAAAATTACAACAAAAGACCACATCCTGAACATGGACATTTGCCAACAGGTGGAGATGACTGGCATTCACACATTCATACCTAGTTACTGAAGTGCAACTGTGATGGCATGACCACATACTGAGAATGTCAGAGGACCAATTGCCAGAAAAGGATTCTCTACAGAGTTAAGCCCCTGCTAAACGGCATGGTAAACCTCATAAACACTTTAATGGCTATACAAAAGCTCAGTCCAAGGCATACAACATGACTTGGACTACAAGGAGCAACTTGTTTTGGACAGGTCAACATAGCATCAGCTATCTGAGAACCACTCTATGCATGATGCTCAGCTGAAGCACCAGAGGAAAAACATTCACTTAGTGGAGTGGGAATGGGGTTGACATGATGTCAAGGATGTGCCATTTGCTATCCCCATAGAAGCTTACTGCGATTTGAATAAGTTATGAGTCCTTGAAAAATCTCAGTTTGCACACACCCAATAGAAACTTGTTAGACTTGAGGAGTTAAATTCCCATTTGCACTAAGCATGATCCACCCCAGGAATTCACAGTTGGACAGGACAACACAGTTGCTCTCCCTGGATGATGTTGATCACTGTGGGACTAGGCACAGAATGGGGAGATAGGAGATTATTTTATAATTCATTTAACATTTTATCATAAAATGTATGCATGCACCAAGAGAACACAGGAACATGTCTCAACATTGTCTCATAGACATTTAAATGGATAGTGATATTATAAAATATCATCCAGAAGTCACTAAAATGGACAATAAAATTACCCTTTGTTGCTGGATTAGTCAAACTGGACCAAACAGTCGTTCTCCCATTGATAGCATGTGATTGAAAGTTACAATATTGTGAAGCAACTTGTTTCTCAGAATTTAATATAGTACAACCTTTTATTATGGATCATTCTGTGTGATTACCTGAAACAAAGTTTCTGGAGAAACAGAGTTCTTTAATCTCCTTTTTAAAAAAATCATAGTAACATCACATCCCCTTCTCTTGGGATGAGACAGAGCCCTATCATTTTTCAAGCTAGAGACACTGACTCATTAACTATGTGTTACTCGACTAACTACTTCCATAATCTTCTGTCATGACAGACAGTGTTCTGCTTGATGCTGTTGATTTACCATTTTTAAACATAACAGTTCCAACTCAGTTTTCCACAGTCAGAAATCCAGAAAGTTATCAGGGGCTAAACCCAAATTCCATTAAACCCAAATCCCTTAAAGGACAATACTGCAAATATCTACTCCTGGGAGTGATATCAGTGACAGGAAGATTACTCCAGGGCCACAAAGATTACTCAAGAAAGTTTATCCAACTGACCACTTACTATAACCATAGGATAAAATGGTATCAGATCTAGAGACAGCTCGTTTCTTTTTCTTTTTTTTACTTGGTGATATTCCAACACTAGGAAAATGACACTGAATTTCAATAAGGTATCTTGTCACAAACAAACAATTTGAGAGAATTTCATGAGTTGTAGCTTGTTGTAGCCAAATCTTCAGTTCACCAGGGCACCAGATTGGGGATAAAGCTAATCAGTATATTTGATTTTTGCTGAATTGAATGAAGCTCTGTGAACGGCATTTTTCCCAGAAAAATGCAATGCACAAAAAGATGACACACTGTTCTTGACATCTTATTTACTAAGAATTAAGAAATAGTGATATCCCCGACTACACAGTTGGTGCAAATGGTTATAATCCAGCTGAAATAAAAGCAGCTAACAAAATGACACTAGCCGAAAATCAGGCTAAGGGCTCTTCACTTACTCCTTGCACAGGAAACTACTCCATTGTTTCAAATGCAGGTTTTGACTGAATAAGAACTGAACAGGAACATTAGATTTTGCCTCACCAACTATATCGTGTTGTTCAGTCTTTATATTTGCTATTTTGTAGTTGTCTTTGCTTCCACCTCGGCCCTCAAATTATGGACTCCATAACAATAGGAAAACTCACCAGATGCAGAGTTCAGCCTTTTAGCTTTCTTTGAACTGTTTACAGGTTTCAACTACCATGATTTATCATACTATTTTAGAAAAATGAAGGGCTGAGATTGCATATACATGATTCTGTGTCATTATAACTTGAACTAGTCAGAATTACTGCTTCTTCTCTAGAACTTTTGTTATTAGGCTATATAGTGGGAACCTATTGAAAACACAGATGAGACATAGTTCTCAGTAGTGGTTCCTCAGCTCTGCAACTTCCTACCTCTTGCAGACTATTAGAGACAGAGTCTGGACCTCTTTCAGAAGCAATGTAAAACCTCTGAATTTGGGCAGGCTTTTAGCAGAAGTTACGTTGTGGGGCACTGTTTGGAGAATTCCTTATTAAATACTATTCAATTTTAATAGTCTAACTGTTTTGATAATGTGTCTTGTTTTCTATTGTAAGTCACCCTGTGCATTTTCCAGGTTAGGATGGTATACAAATCAATCAATCAACCAACCAACCAGTCAATCCGTGTAAATTATTCTTCCCACTTTGTAAGACTGATGATAATTAAGGCTTTGAATTATGATGGAGGACAGGGTGATTTTCAAGGCAGTAGAACTGTACTAGGACTCATTGGCAGAAGCAGATGGCTTGCTCGAATGATTGAAGTGGCAGAACCTGAAAGAATAATGCATGGGAGTTTGAAGTTGAGCTGTTTGAATTCGTTTGAGCGGCTGTTTCTAGAAAAGATGGGCGCAATATTGTTGCGACCTGTCATTTTAGGCAGCAAACTGGAAGAAGATTGCAGCCTCTCTCTGTTAAGGTTTCGCGTGTGCACATGTATTGCTTCCCTTAGGCGCTGCTTTGCCTTTCTGCCCAAGGAGTACTTCTTTTACGCATGCATGTATGTATGAATTTCGCACTATTATTCCCTTAACGGGTCTTCGTTTCAGCCAGCTTCATGTGGAGCTCTGACTCAGTCCGTGCCTGCGCTCCTGTCCATCTCCCCGCCGCGCGCCTTCTGCACGGCTGGCGGGGCCCTTCGAGAAGAAGTCCGTCCTCAGCCCCTTCCATGAAGAAGGGCTGCATCCCTGAGGAGACAGCCGGGGAGCTCGTGGCTCCAGCTCCAGCTGCACCCCGCGGTACCGCAGGAAGGCAGTCTCGGGGGCAGGTCTGGCACGGGCCCGCCTGGGCTCAGCCTTCCCCAGGGGCAAGGTCTCTGCTCCCCGTCTCCGGAGGAGCAGCGCGGGGCGGCGAGGTGCCGAGCCCGCAGCGTGCAGTGCACAACTTGCGCCTCCCGCCCGGGCCCGAGTGCGAGTCCGGAGCCGGGGCAGGTCCCTCGGGCGCGGGAGGCGCCTCCTTCCCCGCGCTCCTGCGGGAGCGGCGGGCGGACCCT
>NW_005841858.1:1589150-1614902 GCF_000455745.1 Alligator sinensis
CCCGCGCGCGGCAGCCGGAGCCCCCTCGCCTCCCGCCCTCCTGCAGGGGGGCGGCTGCCTCTGGTTTGACGCCCGCGGTGCCCTGGGTTGCGCATCTTGTCCAAGGATGGTGGGCATCTCCCGCCCCACCTGAGCGGGGGCAGCAAAGCCATCAGGAGGATCCGAAAGGAGTGCCACCTGCTGCCCAGGGACCGGGGGCAGGGGCAGGTCTGAGGCACCTCCTCCCACCCAGTCCTACTTGGCTTGTGGGCTTGGCTGGCAAGTTCAAAACACCGAGCCGGAGGCCCGAAACGGGGGCTTCAGGTTTGCTTTCTGAGCACAAGAAATGATAAACGCGCTGGCAAATGTTGCTGGTGCCCACTGGTGACATTTGTATGCCTGAGCGGTGGCTGTTGGCACCTTTTGAACCATCTCTTCCAGTCCTTTCCCTGCCTTTTCCCTCGGTGTCTCTAGACCTCAGTTCCTGGATCAGGTATTTTTAACTCCTGTAGAAGTACATGGTGCTCTTGTGACATGGTGCATTTTCTTTAGCAGCTTGATCGAAGACATACAGCCCATTTGATTTCTGACCTACTGGAAGTCAGTTTGAAACACATGCATCCAGAAGTAAAAGGCTAATGCATTAGCTCACTATGCTACCTAGGCCAGAACCAGTCGAAATAATTACAGCTGTCTGTTTTCTCTTAGCTTTAGTGGGCAGCTGGTGGAGTATCACAGGAGCACTAGAAACATAATGAAACTATAACACCTAGGCTCATATCTGCTTAAATTATTCCTAGGCTTTTGTTGTGTCTGCAATTAACACCTAAAGAGGCCTTTACTAGGTGTTCTATAATGCAGACTTTATAGGTTCCCCAAAGAACTACAAGTAAGAATGAGTCAGTGGGATGCCTTTAAATAAGAGGAACACTCCTGCAGCAATAAAAAGACTAGCTCGCTTGGAAAAAAGTTGGAAGCACATTTGCACACAAAAAAATACAGTAGTTCTTGTTGCTCTCATAAATTGCATTTCCAGAGCTTTCAAATCACTTGCAAAATCAGGAAACTGAACTATTTTCTAATTTAAGCTGAAAGTGTTCAGAAGGTTTTGAGGATTGGTCAGCTCTTAAATTTTTAAGATAAAGAATAATGTTTAGTGCTTGCTGTGTGTGGAGGTAGAAAGGTATAATTTTAAAACTGCTTTTATAGTTTCTGTGAGCTTAGATTTCACAGTTAATATAGAGCCACTTCTCATGTGAGCAGTCCTAGTTCCTATGTATAAGTTTCTATAGGGTTTTATTCCTGTGTAAGAGAAACCGTTGTTTTATTTGGGCAAAGGCTCATAATTTCAAGCAAAATATGGCCCAAAGTAGAAGACAGGTAGTGTTCAAATTGTTTCTGTAGGCATGAAAAGATAGGGGCTGGACAACCTGAGAAGGAATCTACCTCCAGACTTATGGAAGATCTGTGCCTCACCTGTTTGTGGTTCCTCAACTACTGCCTACTAAGGGAATAATGCTGTGTTGTCTAAATTCAGACTGGGAAACAGTGGGAGAGTATATACCTTGTTCTCATTGTGAACAGCAACATGTCCTCCAATGTTCCCAACCAAGATCAAGTACCCATTGAGCAATAGTTACTACCTGGAATAAAATTTACAGCTTAAAAAGATGAAAAATGGGGAAAGAGCTACAGGGATCAGGTGTTAGGATGGGTGCATTTCAAGTTAGCTTCATGTTGCTAATTTTTTCCCCATATTTGTTTTATGTATAAGCTTAGATAATTAGGTCTAGGCATTCTTTGTGCCAGGGAAGGAGTCAGGGGAAAGAAGAGGTTGCTGGAGAAAAAGAGTGGGGATGAGTGGAAAAAAGTGACGTGAGCAGCTGAAAGACTCTGATAGTGAGAGAGAACAGCAGTGAAGGGGAACTAACAACTGATTTGCAGTACAGCAAATTAAAAAAAAAAGATATGCAAAAAAAGGTTTCAGGCCTTATAGGTGACTTGGTGGCAATGTCAACTGATTGAGAAGGCCCTCCATTTGCTACTGGTACTACTGTGTAGGTTTCTTCAAAAAGCCCCTCCGGGTCTGGTGAACAATGCAGGAGCACTTGAATGCTGTGGCTTGACCCTATGCCTTTGGTTGTCTGGTTTGGGGAAGATGAACAGGGAGTTTGGGGACTTCCATTGCCACTCTGGTGTGAGTCCTATAATCTGATCCCTGCTGACTTCCTGCCCGTGGGGCAGGGGGCTGGACTCGATGATCTTCCGAGGTCCCTTCCATCCCTAGCATCTATGAATCTTTCCTGTCAGGTGGAAAGGACAAGAAGTAAATGCCATTGCCAATATGAGAATCCCAAGGAGACTCTACAAGTTGAAACTGTCAAAGTTTCCATCTGACAAATGGAGTATATTTACTCTCCGTTACAGAAGCAGAGGGAATGATCTGGTCCCAGATTAATGGCAATGTACATGCGAAAGGGCATAGAATAAATATTAGAACAACAGCAATTCTAAGAAATAAACTAAATCCTAGTTTTAAAGAAGCACGAAACCATGGAACATTCCAAAATCTTATATTACTTCCTACACATAATGGATAGAGTCAACTCTGATCTCACATCTACCAACTTTCTATGGTTTTCTTGGAGTTGTTCCTAATATATGCTGATCTAAAGTGAGATCAGAGGACCTGATCCTATTACCATTAAAATAGGTGTAAACACTTGTACTAACTTCAGTGGGAGTTAGACGGGGCCGAAAACAAAGTCCATATTACTTCCTGTTGTTTAGTTTTAGCCCCAAGACCCTAATCACTAATTGCTGAAATGATTTTTAAAACTGCTAGTGAAGCGCAATAGCATTTTTGACCTTTGGCTTCAGATCAGGGAGACTAAGTTAATTTTTATTCAGTTAATAAGGGTTGACTTTTGCCTGCTTGTAAACTCTTATATAATTAAACCACATGAGTAAATGTTAAAATTAAGCATTGGCCTGTTGGCCTTCCCTTTTCTACAGCGGCTTCCACATGTAAAAGAACACTCTCCTGTCATCTGTAAGTAACGAAAGAGAAGGGTGGTTATAGCCACTTTAAACTCATGCAACATGCTAATCAGATTTATAAACAAACCAAACTTGTTTTCTTTTCCCCTAAAGCTTGCCCAGAAAAAAATATCTTTTGTCGCTGAGTAGCTCATGACCTAACTTTATTTGACAAATATGACTCCATAGAGTCTCAATGAATTCTGCTTTTTCTTTTTCAGAATTTGGGTTATGGGAAAGTCAGAAAGCCAGATGGATATAACTGAAATGAACACTCAAAAACCAAAGAAAAAATCACGATGGAGTTTCCTGGAAATAGGGCTATCAGTTGTAGTGATTCTGCTAACTATTATAGCTGTCACAATGATAGTTCTGTATGCAACATATAAGGGTAAGTAGATGTTTATCTAACTATAATTTGAACGCAAAAATTGTTTAAGTATGTTGTTCAAAAATGTTATAGAAATACTATAAAATTGCTAATGTAAAAAAACTAAAGACAATAGGAATTAAGTTGAGGCAGACTGAAACACAGTGCTAAAACGACTTAGTATGTTATAGCACATGCACTGTTAGCTAAACTCTTTTGTGTGCGACTTGCAGGAGTCAGGTCAATATTAAGTTGCCTGCTACTACCACATAATAGTTTTTACAATTACAGGGACTGCTGTGTATAAAAGTAGATGATTAATAATTATTGCTTCCTAGCAATTGTCTGTAAAAGGGTCATTAGACAGCATTGCAGAGTCAGTTAAAATGAAAATGTTTGTCCAGGTTTAATACCATATTGAAAGTTATGATTTACCTTTTCCAACACGGAGTATAAAAGATTGCCTCCTTCATGAAACAGAACTAGTGGCAAACAGTATTTTTAACAAAACACCTGTTTATTTCAATGTAATAGCTTAGTAATTTACAGTTCATGTTTCACTGTACAATTACATTTAAAGTATATTTGTGAAGAAGTGAAGTATAGTATAGAATGACTTGTAAAAAACAATATTAACTGTAAAAGCTTATCCATTATGAAAATACCATTCTTCCTTACATTCTTGCTCTACAGGGCTCCTATTGATTGTAAACTTTTTTTTTTACAATCAATAGTAGCTGTTTCAGTAGCCAAATAAAAATTTGAAACTTGAAAAGTAGTGTTTTAATTTTGGGGTTATTAGTTCTTTTGAGTAACTTAAAAAAAATTCCATTTTTAACAAAAAATTACTTTCTACAATTACTTGACATAGAAAATGTCAAAATAAAATTTTCAGCCTTTTCAATTTTGGTTTCCTCATTTCTTATTCTGAAGGTAATTTTTGAATTTGACCTGAACTGTCAAAGTTTTTGACCCCTAAAATTCCAGTTTTCAGCAAACTTACTATTTGTCAAAACAGTTTCACCTAATTATAATTCACCAGGAGGACACTCAATGACAGCAACAGGAAGGGTAATTTTAGGGCCTGATCCTGCAAATAATTTGTGCCAACTACCTTGAATATCATGGGATTCAGAATTACATCCAAGATGTGTCCAGGATCATGTCTTTAATGTTCTAACATTGAAGGTAATGCTTGTTTTCCATATTTTAATGTACAGTGCATTTAAATTCAATTCTGAAATTACTATATCAGAGAAATTAAACTGGAGAGTCACATACATTAAATAGACTTTCCTGTGGAAATTCATGAAGGATTTATCTGTCCCACTGCTTTTTTTTTCAGACAGTGTTTGCAAGACTTCAGACTGCATAAAATCAGGTAAGAATAAATGAAAATGTGTAGGTTTTTAATTGAATACAACACTGTCCTTTTGAAATTCATTATTCATTATCACTCTTCTTTTCTTAAATTTTTCCAATTTCTGAACTTTCTTCCCCCATCACAGATGTATTATTTATATGGTTACACTTTAGCAAACTGCTATTCTGTGACTGTATGGGACAGGACTGAGTGTGCTGACAGCTAGAGAAGGTGACAGGGATGGTGCATGGGGTGTGGGGCCACCTGGACGGGCTGCTAGCTTTCCCAAACTCTCCCGGACTTCCAGCACACCGTGCACCATCTCTGCCGCCTTCTCTGTCCACCAGCACACCCAGCCACCCTCCTGCTGCCTCCCTGCACTGCCCCAGGGGCAAGCCAGCCCATTCACTGGCAACCCCAGGCATCCTGCTGGCCACAGGAGCCTGCTGAAGGCAGAAGTGGTGAGGGGCCTAATCCTTTTTTCGCTATGCAGCCTGCCTGCCTCTCCTGCAGCTGGGGGGTGAGCTGACAGATTAATGGCACAGATTAATGGCCCCCTGGCCACGGGAGAGGCTCCACCAGAAAAAAAAAAAAGGATCCGGCCCCTCGCTACTTCTGCCTTCAGCAGGCACCTGCAGCCCTCAGGATAATATCATATATACAGTGACAGAAAAATAAAACCCACCATTTCAATTGAAAACTCACCATTTCAATTTAGGGGGCATAGAATGGAACCCTATGGACTAAAACTCCATTGTATGTACAAGCGGCCTATGAGGGTGGTTAAACATTGGAAAAGGCTACCTAGAAAGGATGTGGAATCTCTGCCCTTGGAAGTTTTCAAGAGGAGGTTAGAGACTTGGCTGGGATGATTTCATCACAGAAGATCCTGCTTTATTCAGGGAGCTGGACTAGATGACCTCATTAGGTCCCTTCCAGTCCTGTTTTTCTATGACCTGTTCTCAAAAAAGGCACTTAAAATATTGATTTCAGCTGCAGATTAGTGAATATTTTCATATTATACAATTTAATTCATGAAAAAAAATAGCAATAGCAAGTGGGTTAACTTCCTTTCTTAGGTATATTAGACTCTATCCTGATCTCAAAGCATGGGCCCTCATTGTTGAGCCTCTTGTAAAATCAGCTCCTCTGAACTTCTCTTGTGTATATTGATTTGTTTTTTATAAATTGAAATTCTGGCACCATTGAAGTCAATTGAAAAACTCCCACTGTCTTTATTGGTTCCAGCATTTCATTCTGTATCTTTAAGAATAATTATGGTATAATTTGTGACAAGCCCTTTATAGGCACTCAGGAATGACTAGCAGTAAAGAGAGTTCATCTGAGTCCTTTCTTTCACTGAAAAAGCCCATTCTATCTTAGGGTAAAGGAAGTAGCAACTGAGTACTTCAAAGAGAAGCAATACAATTTCATATGGGGAAGCAAGAACCACTTGTTCCTTCATTTGACTAAAAACTGATCTGCATAGGAAGGAAAGGAAGTACATATGGCACTGCTGTAGAGGATGCAGCAAACACACTTGCTCTGAATATTCATAATGCTTTCCAGAGGTATTGTACTGACTTGGGTACAATGAGCAATATGTTGACCATACATAAATCCATCTGAGTTTTGTCATTAACTCTTGTAGGGCCAACCTCATCCAATGTCCCTGGGAGAGATCACCTAACAGTGCAGCATTTTCCAGCCACAGTCTAATTTGTCTGGTTTTGCACTGGCTTTCAAAAGTAAAATTACCATGTCTCTTCAACTGGTCGATACTGTTCTGTTGCGTTTGCCTGTGTTAGCTTGCCCTATACTGGAGTAGAGGGCTTATTTTAGGAGACATGCTTATTCTTAATGACCTGTTAAAAACAAAAAAACAACCCCCCACCCCAAAAAACAGTTCTTTCAGGTTTTTCTCATTGTAAAGGAACCAATGCAATGGAAAGCACAACATCAGGCATGCATACTTGCGGCAGCAAGTTAACAGCTAGGAATAAAACACTGTGCTTAAACTAGCTATAATAGAGAGAAGACTAACATTAGTCAAGGGTATTATCAAGTCTGATTTCCTAAATATACACACACACTATGAAAATATTATGAATTTAGTTGGCTCCTATGAATAATACATCTCCTGCCAAACAGGCGCCAGAGAAACCTTGAGGCCACATTATACCATCATATGTTGTGTGTTCTTTCAGTGAAGTGTTGTGGCCCGTTTAGCAGTAGGCCAGACTATGTGATCGCAATGATTCCTCCTTCTGGACTTATCAGTTATGAGTATGCCATAGACTTCACAGAAAAACTAATTTTTGTAGAGTTTACAACTTGTTAATACTATATTGCTTGTTCTTTTATCTATGAAGCCATGTGACTCACCACTTACTAAGTTGTATAGGCCTTTGGTAAGGGGAACTATAGAAATAAATAACTTCATAAATAATTTAAAATATTTCCAAAATACCTTCATGTTATGATATCAAAGTGAGATACTTCAGTACGTTCTCTTAGTCATTATCTAGTCTCAGTTATAGCTCTGCTGAGTTATGCAATATTAAACAGTAAACTTGTCACTAGCCTTTCCCATGTGGGTTTCAGAAGATGGTCTTGGGGGAAAGGCAGGGGGAGGGGATATTCATATTCTAGTAAGACTCCTTTGCAAAGGAATTTTAAGTCAAAAACTTCTGAATCAGATTGTTGAAAAAGCCAGTAGCAGTCTTAACTAGTTGTGTGGTCTTGTTCACTCCAGGTAGGCATGGCACATTTCAGGCCTGTGATAGGATTACACACACAATTTTTTTAGCATATTTCTGGAACTGTAAAGCCTTGTGATGTGACATTGTCAGTTCTTGCAAGCTCATGGGGTCAAGCTAGGTCACTACTTGGATGTAAAATCTCAAAGGAACGGTTAAAGCTGCAGAAAATAGTTTTAGTGATTTAGAAAGAGACCTTTTCCCTTCTGAGTCAGTATTGAACTAGTGCTCTAGCATGGTGCTAAGAGACATTATGCTGCTATAGAAGGTGAGATGTGAAACCAGTCTTGACCACTAACAGCCATTAAAAATCACAGTGGCACTTTCTGAGTAGAAGCAGTATTGCATCCTGGATGAATTCCAACTTTTACACTCTGCCAGCCTAATTTCATTCTTCATGTCAACCTATATAGAATTTTGGTTCACTTTGGGCATGTCTGCATGTTTATTAATACACTTTTGCTACTGCACATTAAATTTAGTACCTCTAATATGAGTAGCAAAAGTGCACGCTATTTTAGTGTGCATTAGTGTATTAGCACAGTTTTTGACTTTACACTTTAATGAGTAGTAAAATAGGCTACTGCACATTAAAGCAGACATGAAGATATGCTCCTCCTGTTCTAAACTCCAGTATAGTGCTACTAAAAACTGTTAAACTATTGCTGTGTTTTGCCATAGAGATACCTATCCATAGGTTGGCCCCTAGTTATTCTGGCTTCCTCCTTCCCCAGTCCAATTAGTGTTGGCCATCTTCACTTCTCCAAATCAATTCTGGCCTCCGTGTCACCAAATTGTGTATAATATCCCAACTGTTTTCCCAGTATAATTGATGTGAAGCCCCACCTCTCCAACTTGACTAATACCAGCTGGCCCCAGATTTTGTTTTAGCTACTGCCTCCAAGTTCCAGAACTCTGATCCTCTTTCCTTACTCTGCTTTCTGCACATCTTCTGACAGCATCTGAGCTCCAGCTCACAAAGACTTCTGTGATACAGATACTGATACATATACTTTGGTTAGTCTCTAAGGTGCAGATCTACCCTGCCTCTCTATTCTGAGGTACAGAGCCCTGTGAGGGAAGGACTAGAATCAGTGGAGAGACTTTTTGATAATTTCTGGGGATGGGAGGGAGAGGGCTATACTGACACACACAGGTTTGTAATTTGGCCACTGAAATATATGTGGTATGGAAGTTGTGCAAGCTACATCTCCTGAAACATTTGACACTGCACAGAATTAAGCGCTAGAAAATGTACTTTATGAGTTGGGTGTGCAGGGCAGGAGGATGCATAGGTCTTTTACTTCTCTAAGGTCTAAGCCTCATTCTGCCATCCTGCAGCGAGGCCCACTGGATGTAACAGGACTGCTTATGTGAGTGAATTCTACTTAAGAGCAGTAAGAGAAGCATGTTCTCACCCTTAATAAATATAGCGTGTTACAAAATATAACACACAGGTTGTTTTGATAACTAAATTACAGTTTTTGTAGTTCAACTTGTATTAAGGTTGAGTGGCTTGCAGTATTTTAAATTTAGTGTTTTGGAAGGCAGCTAATTTATCTGGTTAATCTAATGTCTACAATTAGTAGATCCCACATTTACTCAAATATAAGACAAGGTGTGTCTCCCCCTGCCCCATCAGTGTATATTTGCATATGAAGCAAAGGAGGGGAACAAGGGCTTGCTGTGGCTCTGAGCATGGGGCGGGGCCAAAGGAAGACTCAGCAACTTCCTGCCTTCCCCTCCACCTCCCCTCTGCAGCTTCTACCCCCCTGCCCACCTCCTTCCTTCCCCTGACTGTCCCTCGCAGCTTGGCTCTGGCTCGGGGTGGGGTCTTGCCAAGGTTGCCAAATCTGCTTATAAGAAACAGAATTGGGCTTGGTTTTTTTTAAAAGTCACTTTAATTTTTTGAGAGTTGCAGGTTGTGTTTTTTTGGGCTTGTTTTATTTGGAGGTCACTTATTTTGGGTGTTTTTGCAATAGGCGGCTTAAAAAGTTATAATTTAAAAATGGTTGTAGGAGCGGTTTTGGTGACATGTTGATGTGTATCAGGGGTGGGGCAAAATGGCAGATCTGGCTGGCGGTCAGACTCCATTTCCCAGCAGCCTTTGCCCATGTGGCTGGGGCCAGTTTCCCTTGAGACCCCAGCAGCAGCCCTGCTGTGATAGCTCAAGGCTGGGGTTTCTTTCCATGGAGACTAGTCCCCGCAGCGCTGGCAGGGCATGGAGCAGCTCCAGAGCTGGGCTGGGATCTTGCAGTGGTGATAGCATGATCTAGAGCTTGGGCAGTGCCACGATCTGCAGCCAGCATGCTCTGGGGCCGAGACACACAGACAGTGGATCCTGGCTCTGCCCTGGCTCCTTACAGCAGTGCCCACCTAATGTAAGTACATACAAATTTATTTTAATATTTGAATGTGTAATTTAATATTATATGCAGCAAAACTAGAACTACAAAACATATGGAATTTGTATAAGCACCCCCGCTCCCCTCTCTTTGAAATGGGTTGGGCTTGGTTTGGGCTTGTTTTTACAGGCAGTGCCGCTTTTTTTTCTCGTGAGACTTGGCAACACTGGGTCTCTCCCAGGCACTGGGCACATGAAAACTCCTTCCCTTGCCTGGGCAATCAGCAGCACTGACATTGTTGCATTGCTTGCCTGGCCAGGCATCAGTGCTGAAACTGCTGCATGGCCAGGCAAAGGCTGAGCTTCCATGTGCTGTGATCCAGGACAGAGCAGCCAGAGCAGCATCTGACAGGAAGGCGAGGGAGGAGAGCGAAAGAGGCAGAGACTGTGGAACTGGGGAGAAAAAGGGCAGAGACTGGGGGGAAAAGGCAAGGGAAGAGGCAGAGCTGTGGGTGAGCTGGGGGTGGAAGGGTGCAGGTGGCAGGGGGACAGAAAAGCTTTAGAGGGAAAAAGTTGGCAGTGCAAAGGGCATGGGAGCCACTTGATCCTCCTCCTTAGCCACTCCTTTCCTGGCCATGGTGGTGGGGGTAGGGAGGTTGGGGCAGGATTCAATTCAAGACGACTCTCCAATACTTAGATTCTATACCTGGAAAATTATAACAAATTTATGGATTTTGTCAGTATAGAATCTAATTATTGGGGGACCATATTATATCTAAGTAAATATGGTAACTATACCAGACTTGGTGTGAATGCAACTGAAACCAACCAGTTCACCTAAGTTTAAATCTGTTATGCTATTTGGTAGGGCTGCATGAAGCTTCAGTCTCTGATTTGATTCGGAGGAGATTTGGCCCAATTCAGTGGCTAAATCTCCGAATCTAATCAGGAGACCCGTTAATCTCTCTGAATTGAATTGGAAACCTCAGATCCGATTTGGAGAGATTCAACAATTCGGCCATAGACATAGCTTTATATGTTTTTTCTACGTACCTTGAGGTACCAGGTGCGGCTCGTGAACGCTGAGATCGTGGGGTGGATGCAGCATCCCACCGGAGCATGGGGCAGGGTCCCCCGTGCGCTCAGTGACAGACCTGGTAGTGGACCAGAAGTACTTCCGGTCCATTTCTGGGTCCACCACCAAGCACATGTGGCAGCCTCCCCGCACTCCCATGGGATGCTCCATCCGCCCTACCATCTCAGCGTTCACAAGGCGCACCTGGTAACTCGAAGTAAATAGAAAAAAACATGTAAAACTGTGTCAATGGCCAAATCACTGATTCTCTGAATCAGAATCAAATCTTCAGATTCCGCCAAATCAAATCAGGACAGTGATCTGAATCAGCGAATCAAATCGCTGTCCTCCAAATCAGGCCGAATCTGAATCCAAATCAAATACTGCCCGCTTCGCATACCCCTACTACGTGGTACTAAGGTGCACTAGTATCAACAGTAGGTTAGCTGTTACAAGCTGTATTCTCTTTTATCTACAACACAAGGTACAGTTGGCATCTGGAAATTACCAAATAAAGTCCAGATGTACTAGCCATTACAGAACTCTGGTTTATTTCCAAATACTACATCTGGCTATAAGTGATTAAAGGGACAGCTCAAGGAGAAATGGAGAAGGACCAAGTTGTCTTTCAATTTGATGCAGTATTTCTAAACAAATCTGGAATATCCTTATTCTGCTATGAAGGTGAGATTTGAGTAGATTTCAAACATCTGTAAGATTAATTATATTAAATTGACTATGAATCTATCATGTGAAAATGTAAAGCCTCCTGGGCTCTCCTGTAGCCATTGGAGTGTACAACCGTCAAATGCAGCAGCCTAGAGCTAAGGCCAAGATTGCAACGCTCATGTTGGTGAGCATTTATTTACTCACAGAACTTTGTTGCATTAACTTTAATAGGAATATTTATGTGTAAAAATGCTTATTAATGTAAATAAAGCCTTCCCAGTCTGTCCCTTACCATTGTTTTGTAATGGTCAATCAGTTGCTAATTTTAGAACCCCAGAGAACGTGACAATATAGTGGTTCCTGCATATGTGTTACAGTTAATGACATAATAAAATGTACTCTGTTATAAAAGACTAGGATAATAAAAAGCCCTTAAACCAGAAATAACTGTTGCGCTATATTAATTACTATTTATCAAGGTTTCCACAAGGATGAACAATAAATCCATGAATGAGTATTACTTCCGATAGGAATTTGATATCCAGTCAATATTCAGTTGGGTTTTGGTATCAAGACGATAGAAGATAAAATGCTTGAGCAGTTTTCTAACTTTGCAATTAACACTTTGGCAACTTTATATGTATAGAAGGCAAAGATAATTAAATTACTAATCCAAGCAAATGCTGTTGAGGTTGGATAGGAAATTTATCAGTACAATGTTATTAGGGGTGGAAATTCCCTGAACTATTAACACCTTAAACCTGCGCTAAATGTTAAGATTTTACTGGAGAAGATTTGGTTTTCAATTTTTTTTAAAATTGCACTATGCATAAGCTTCTGCAAATGAAGGAAGGAACAGGCCTCAATGGAACTGATTTAAAGAACAGGTTGTGAATAAATGACCAGGGAAAGAAATGTGATTGAAAGTCAATAGGTAATACACAAGGTAAGTAATTAGTAAGGAATGAAAATGTTACCAGTATTCGTGAAGCATCGAAAGTGTCTAAAGACGCTGTAGATTTTTGAGGCAATATACTAATATCAGGTTGTCTCTATCAACATCAGGAACCTGTTTTGAGTATGCTCTAATCCTGTTTGATAAATGCTATGGGCTTAGAAAGAATTATATGTATAGTATAATGGCTAGTGGATAGCCAGTAAGGAGTTTAGGCAATGTGTAGGCGAAACAAGAGGCATGTGTGCACTACACTTTAAAGTGGGCTAAATGCTTTTGCTCCACTCTAATGATATTGGTGTTTGCATGCCTCGGCAGTGTATTGCGCATTAATTCCAGCCGCTGCAGGAAATTCGGTGGCATAGTGCACCTTAAATGACTTGGGGCACAGCAAACTAAAACTCCTTCAAGGAGTTCAAGCTGCCCCTACAGCTGCAGAGCGAAGCACGGGGCTCCATGCATCTCCGCAGTTCTGCAGGCAGCCTGACAGCAGCCCGGGAAAGTAGCTCCACCCAAGAAAAGCAGCAAGCCTGGTCTTTTGTTTTTCCCCCTCCCTGGAGCCCGCCTGCCTGCCTGAGCTGCATGGGGGCTTGGTGCTTCCCTCCACGGATGCAGTGTCCCCTGGGACCACCACAGCCAGGTGCCTGCGAGCGGGTGCCACCTGGGGGAGACCGCCGCTGCCGCACCAGCCCCCTTCCCCCCCTGCAGCCCACACAATACCACAGAAGCGGTTTAATATTGCCACCCATAACAAACCCCTTGTCCAGCAAGCAATGCTGAGGGTGTTAGTGAAGAGCAGTTCGTAAACCATGCATTTGTTGAAGTACTTGCAACATCATGAGTCCCAGAAGCCTCACACTAGTGAAACTTGGTTCCAAAGCCAAGCAAGCTGTATCCTGAAGATACAACCCTGAATACACACTGTTTAGAGATGTTATGTTTTTCTAGCTTTAATCCGGACTATAGTCATCACTGTATACACATGGACATCTGTAGTCTGAATTAAAATTGACACCAGTCTGAATTAGGTAATCTTCATTGAATGAGGATTAAAGTTATCGCAGACTAAGGTAGTGTGAAGTAGGCAATTAAACTGTATTTATTAACATGTATACCTGGCAGATATCTAGGCAGACAAGGTTCCTTGGGTGAATTTGATATCTTTTATTAGACCAAACCAAATGGTTGGAGAATAGTTATTAAGCAAGCTTTCGGGTTCAAAAACCCTTCGTCAGGCTCAGGAAGCTGCAGCAGTTGGCGTGTGCTCTTCCTGGATGGAATGAAAAGTAAAGAAGCCAGGGGCTGGGCTGGGCTGGGGAGTCAGTTGCCAGGCAGATTATAATGTATCAAAAATCCAATGTCTATCGCAGATATCTAGGGCTTGGTCATTGCTCATGCCCACCACCAGGTGCCCCCTGCCATCTCTAGTGCAGAAATGCATGAAATCCTGCCTGATGGTCAATGCTAGTTTATTTAGCCCTTAATTTGAATTGAAATTTGATTCAAACTATGTGATGTGAATCAGTGAGCATGTCTACAAATGGCCTTGGAAGAGCTGAAGGATCCACTTGGTCAGGGTCCAGTCTACCACTTAAATACAGCAGTCCCATTTGCTTACACAAAACTATTCATATGCTTAAAACTAAGCATGTGCTTTGCTTGTTAGGGACATAAATCTGTAACATTTCAGATTACAAATTACAGGCCTTTGATATCACCCAAGTAATAGGTGGCAGTCTTCAGAGAGGAGAAGCACACAAGGCACTATTGTGAGCATGAAAGAGTGAGGTTTCTGCAATGGGGCTGTTTTAGATATGTCAAATGCATTTGATCTTTCAGTTCCCAGCTCGGTGATTAACACAACAGCTAATATGGACCTTTTAAAGGGAGTGTTGTGATGGTTAATTAATTGTGTATCTCACTAGCCAGGAAATGGTAAAATTCTAGGCAGATGCTGAATTGAATAGAGGAGCCTGATTCCAAGGGTGAAACAGGCTTTGATACTATGTAGACTATTGATGATTTACCACACATATGCAAGATATAGATTATACTGCATTTTGCAAATGCAACACAGAGTGGGTAAGAAACAGCTTTTCTTTGTAACAGAAGATTTTTCAGCTACAATTTCTTTTTGGCATGGTTCAGGTATGTTATGGAATCCAGCAGCTTTGATGGTCCGTTCTGGATATTAAACTCTGAGCTGACAAAGGATTAAGTGCCTGGTGAAGCAAGCAGAAGCCCCAGTTAGCCATGGGAGAGTCTTCCCCTTTAGACACATCTCCTGCCAGCAACTGAAACTCAGGAACTCATGTTTCAAACATAAGAGTTTGATATTTAATTATTTACTATTTTAAACTAATCTTAAAACAGAAGCTGTGGAATAGGATAACCCAAGAAAATGTTAGAGTCTGGTCACAAAGACAAAAATGGGAAGAGAGAGTGATTTTACCAAACATAGAATGGCAGTCAGCAAATATGAATGAGAAAAATGGAAGAAATTGAAATAACAGCACTGAACGTTTGCAAAAATATAATGCCAACGCTTACAGCAAGCAGCTGGAGCTCTGACAAGGGTAAAGCACACAATTCAAAATATGCATATTACCTTAAATGAACTGATTTTAAGGGAGAACTAGGCAGAAATCAGGTTCCTGGAGATTACAAAGAAAGGGAGAACACCCCCCACCCTCCCCGGACCATACTGACCTGTCAAAAGAGTGAGTAAATTCTACAAGAATCTGGATAAACCCCCAGGAAAAGAATGTGACCGGAGTGTTTGTTCCACACAGAGTATGTTGAACATGGAAGATCCTGTACTAATGAGAATGTTCAGAGACAGAATGATGAGGTGCTTTCTGATGATTTCTACATTTTTTACGCTAATTAAGAGGCCCCAATAATGCAAAATTTGTTCACCATCCAAAAACAGGAACATTGTAAAAACACCAGATGTTGGCCTCAGGCTTGGTTCTTTTAAGTCAATAAGAGAGCCCACAAAAACAGAAAAATAAAAGAGCAAACAAACACAAGGGCCTGCCCATACTTCTCCTTGCCAATGGCATGCAAAGGCCTGGAAGAACTGTAGAAACAACCTATAAATGTTTGAGTCACTAGGAGTGGGATCAATAGCTGGAAACCCCAGCCATATAATTTAGCAAATATAATGGATGAAGAGAGAGATGGATTTAGAAGATATTTTCCATTTTGGTAAACAGAGGTTGTTGCTATGCTCTTGTATTCTTCCTTTCCCTGAGCAGATACACTAACACAGGTTCTCATGGTGAAATTCCTTTTAAAAGGGTAGGAAGAGACCAAAAAGAAAGAGTGCAGAAAGTTTACAGGCAGGACCTGAGAACATTAAGAAAGAAGATTTCACTTGTTATCTATGGTCCAGGGTCTGCGTATAAGTCAGTGAGGGCTTCAACTAGCCACTTGAATAACAACTATGCCATCAGCATTTAGCATAAGGCTCCTTACTGATGATCCCAAGAGGCAGTAGAACAATTCTGGGAGAAAGTAAGGTAGCCCATAAGGTGTCACAAAATCAAAATGCATGAAAGATAACTATTGCTAGAAGTAATTTTGAGCATGTAATTATGATGATGATATAATGGGAAGACTTTCCCTGATAAAGAATTTAATTAAGATAAGAATATTAGGATTTGTTGCCATTTGTTTGAGATGAATATACAATATGCTTAATGCTTAAATTACATTAAAATTATAAGAGGAGCGTAACCATAGGATTTGTTTCCAAATTCCATTTTTCAAATCACTGGATTATCTGGAACCAGACCCTCAGTTTGAGTCCATCTCTACATACAATTTTTGGATGGGCACATTGTAAGTGAGGAAGAATTAAGTACCTTCCTGAGAAAAGATTCAGGCACCGAAAAAGGACACAAGACAGACCTTAGATGCATTAGTCCTAAACTGCAATCCAAAAAAACTCCTGCTTAACAGTTGACTTTCTGTGGAACTGCCTCCCTCTTTGGCCAGAAAATTCATCAGGTTTTTCTGTTGCAGTTCTGCTCAAATACAGAACTGCTCTGGCCTGAGCAATGGGTGCTTAGCTTCTACTTAAGGTGCACTGAGATCTCAAAAGCAGGCAGAGCAGTGCGTAAATCCTTTGGCGGGAGGGGATCCATTAGGCATTCTCAGAGCACACCTAACATACATCAGCAGGATCAGGCCATTCAAAAAATATAGGACACAACTCTGGCAACCCTCCTTCCACAACTGAGAAAACAAACAATAATAAAACATAAAACTGTATATATCCCAAAAGACATAACCACACTTTAAACTCCTACACTGACTGTTTCAGGAAGAAAAGTAGGAATGAAATTCTCAACAAAAGCTAAGACCACAACAAACTCTCTCCCTCAGAAAAAAAGCCATACAGTTCATAAGGTCCTACAATGAAACAGCAATCAAATCAGCAGACAGAGATGGAGCTACAGTCATCCTCAGCCATCACAACTACATCGATGAGGCCAACAGCCAACTCTCTGACACCTAATATTTGGGGAGGACCCCACACCAGCATTCACTCTAGAACTGGAAAATGTCATCAAATCTTTCCAACACCAGCTTCAGAAAAAACTCCTTTCACTTATTCCCAATTCTCCTACCCTAAGAACTTTCTGTAGGGTCCCAAAGATTCACAGAAAAGGTAACTCTGGCAGACCCAATATATCCAACTGAAGACCTATCAAGATTCATAGCAACTGTCCCGAAATCACTTGTCTCTCAAAGAGAAAGTTTCCTAGAAGACACAACAGACTTCCTCAACATAATCTAGAACATCAACCACATCCCCTAGAAGGCATACTTGCAACCATGGATGTCACCAGCCCATACTCTAATATATTGCACCAGGAAGGCACAACTGCCTGCCAGAAATAACTAAAAGAACATGGAGTACATTCAGATTAGCAGCAACATGTTCTTCAAATCATCCATTTCATCTTCACCCACAACAACTTTAATTTCAACAGGCAACACTTCTTCCGAACTGTGAGGAATGGGCACAATGGGCATAATGATGGCCCTTCAAATATGCCAACCTCTTCAAAAACACCTGGAGGAAGACTTTATGGAATACTGCACCATCAACCCTGTATTACATACAGGATATTTTCATCATCTGGACTGGACTCAATGGCTTCTACAACAGGTTTAGTAACTATCACCCCTCTATCAATTTCTCTGTGACATTCATATGCTCAACTTTCTGGACACCATGATCCACATCTGGGATGGCACCTTACAAACCACACATACCAAAAACCCACAGACCACCATACTTATGTCCACAAGAACAGTAATCATCCTAAGAACACCAAAAAGCTATAATCTACAGTCAAGGCCCTCAGATATCTCCACATACACTAGGAGGAGAACATTCATGATGTCCACCTGGCCAGCCTAAAATCTACTTTTATACAACAAGGATACTCCAGTAGAGAAATATGCCCTGTGTCTACACACCACTTGTGGTCACCTACCACCCACACTGAAACCAGAGAAGAATCATCAAATTACCATCTATACTCAACTAAGATCATACCTAGAGAGAAATATTCCCAGCCCCTCCACTTCTGGCTTTCAAACAATCTCCTGCCCTTGTCCAACTCTCATCATCAGAAGCAAAATCCTCAGTGCCCAGCAGACATCAGGGTGAGACACAGATTCTTCAGCAAGGGTCAATACATCTCAACTGCTACTATAAAAACACTGCCCCCCAGCCAAAAAAATAACCAAACCCAACCGATCAGAACCCATGGTTCTTACTTTCCCAAAATCTGATACATCTGATCCAGTGCACCAAATGCCCCCATGGTAACTACATGGATGAAACTTAAACAGTAACTATGCACCAGAATGAACTCACTTAGAAAAAATATAGAAAAGACACAGATACACATATGTCAGTAGAAGCACATTTTTAATGAGCCTGCAATGCGATGCGGCGGCTAGTAAAGCGCCCAAAATGCTGGCTTGCATCCATAGATGCTTCTCAAGCAAATCCCGGGATGTCATTCTCCCCCTGTACTCAGCCTTAGTGAGGCCGCAGCTGGAGTACTGTGTCCAGTTTTGGGCTCCACAATTCAAAAAGGATGTGGAGAAGCTTGAGAGAGTCCAGAGAAGAGCCACGCGCATGATCAGAGGTCAGGGAAGCAGACCCTACGATGACAGGCTGAGAGCCCTGGGGCTCTTTAGCCTGAAAAAGCGCAGGCTCAGGGGTGATCTGATGGCCACCTACAAGTTTATCAGGGGTGACCACCAGCATCTGGGGGAACGTTTGTTCACCAGAGCGCCCCAAGGGATGACGAGGTCGAATGGTCACAAACTACTTCAAGATCGTTTCAGGCTGGACATAAGGAAGAACTTCTTTACTGTCCGAGCCCCCAAGGTCTGGAACAGCCTGCCACTGGAGGTGGTTCAAGCGCCTTCATTGAACACCTTCAAGATGAAACTGGATGCTTATCTTGCTGGGATCCTATGACCCCAGCTGACTTCCTGCCCTTTGGGCGGGGGGCTGGACTCGATGATCTTCCGAGGTCCCTTCCAGCCCTGATGTCTATGAAATCTATGAAATAGAACAAATATTCTCTTTCTGACCTCACTATTTGCATGCTAAAGGGAAATCTACCAAGCATTTTTAAAAGACAAGCTTATGAATAAAAATTCATAAGCTGGTTGGGTTACTAGGAACCAAGGAATATCAACATTGATTTTTTGGCACACTGATCTACCCAATTCCTAATTTTTTTCTACATGACCCTCCTCCCTTTTGCTAGGTCTTGATCTTACAGTAATCATTCTTCTTTCCTTCCGCTAATTGTTTGCTACCTCTGGGAATTTCTCCCTCCCTCCAATTTTACAGCTCTATCCATTGTTCATAATGATTGCTGTGCTTACCCTCCTCTTCAGACCTGAACAGAAGAACACCTTACATTCCAAATCTTAGCTAACTATATCCAAACTATCTTTTATTGGTTCAATAAAATGTATCACCCAAAAAATCCTTGCCTCTGACAAAGTTTTAATAACTTTACTTCTAACTTTACTTCTAAAATAGCTGCTGGAGGAGAAGATGGTGATGCCCACTTTTATGTGTTGTGGTTAAAGCACTCATCCAGGAAGTAGAAGATCCAGGTTCAATGGCCTCATAGGCCACATCTAGACAAGTGTGGATGTTTGGTTCCCCAGGGACAAGTAGCAGCAGTGCACCTTGTACATTGGCGTGCTGCAAGTTACCCTGGGGGCGGCAGGGGAGCCTGGGGCCAGGACTGTGCTGGCCCCAGACGCCTTACTTGGGGTCAGGGGGGCCTCCCAGGGCTGCAGCAGCGGCAATTCTGCCACACACAACCCGGCTCTGCTTTTCAGTGGTGCATGTTGTCTGTGTGTGCTGCTCCATTCCTCCTCCCCACCCCCCACCCCACGCATGGGTTTTTTTGACCCCTGGACATCCAGGGGTCAAAAAAACCTGTGGGAGAAAAAACAGAGCAGAGCACACACAAGCAGCGTGCCCTTTCAGTGCAGAGAATGCCTGACTCTGCGGTATGTGGCTCTGCAGACTTGTTTGCGGCACCACATACCGCATGGCTGGACTCGTCTGGACGTACCCATAGTGCACAAATCTATACCTTCTACCTCCTAGGAGCATTTTCTACATACCAGGCTGTAAGCTAGGCAGGGTACAGGGTACTCTTCAGCCCTCCTTTTGAAAATGGTACATTGTACAGAAAGGGATGATGGATTCTTGGGGCTTAGTGGAGGGAACAAAAAAAGAGAGCCAGACTCTGGCGCCTAATGCTCAGGGCATTCACATAAGAATAAGGGGTGTGCTGGGTTCCAGTTCCTGCTCCTACAGCTGCTAATATGCATCATATTACATGGTCAGTGAATGAAAAAAACAGAAATAATCCTGGAAACAGGGTTGTAATAGTGCCGTAATAGTGTCTGATCTTCAGTTGGCATAAGTTGACATAGTCCATGGAGGTATGCCAATCTAACCCAGCTGCTGATGTCCCTGGACATGGAAGGAATTATCCTGATCATTTAAATCTGAATTCGTGCAAAATAGAGGCTATTCAACCTTAATTAGTAATATATACATCAATTACAATAACTCATACCATTATCCAAAACGCCTACACACGTCCTTCATTTTTAGGTGCAAAAATAGTCACATTAGCTTCAAGTGAATAAGTATTTCATAGAAAACTGTGATTTTAATCACAGACTTCTAACACTTTGCAACAGCAGTCATAGTGCCAAGTTTTGTATTTGGTATTTTAAATTTTGAAATTTGTGTGTGTGTTTATCTTGGCCTGTTTTGAATGTCGTAGGGATTGTCAGGGTATGCTGTTTATTCAAAGTACATTATAAAATAGTTGAACATAATTCTTTCATTTTATGCTTTTATGAAGAAATATATAAATAGAGCTTTTTAAAGGTAATAGGCAACAGATTGCGTATGATACATACTCTCATCTGAAGTTTAAAAAACGGATCCAAGTTCAACAGTCTAGGATATATTTTTTATTTATTTGTAAGAATGATGTAATTATTTACTACAGAGCATTACAGACATATAGAAAAAACAAGGCTTGTACCATTTTGCTTTAAAAAATCCTGTCAGGCTGAGAAAACTTTGACTTTTCATTTTTATTTCTATCTTTCCTTCAAAAATTGATTTCTCTTCCTTTTACATATTTCAGTGTATTTCCAGCACATGCATCTTTCTTTCTTCCTGAGTCCCAAATATTTGTCTTCCATAAAAGCCCAATGCATATTTTCCATCTGCTTAATGTCTTCTACTACTGGCTTTGTTTTTCTGTTTTTGGTTGCAGAGGGCTTTCCATAATTGCAGCAAGTAAAAAATACTTTCAAGGTATAAATCTGATGTTTCTCTACAGAAAAATGTATGAAAAAGCCAACAATCACTATCACCTCATATTTCTCATTTAACCAAAGTGGTTGAGTTCTTTAATTTGGTGATGATCAGGGTAGCCAATCGTTTGTAAATTTTATGGACAATCTGTAAACAGGTGGATAAAAACCCCTGTCCTAAAGTCCATAGAAATATTTCAAAATCTTTAAAATGTATGAAGACTTGGCAAACCTTCTGTCCCACAGTGCTCCCTACCAGGACCTTCAGAAAGGGGAAACACTTGGGTATTACACATGTGGGAAGTAGGCTTCCTCCTCTCTTGTTCTCAGGGGGAAGTGGGCAGCCAAGACTTAGTGGTATGTGTTTAAGCACAGGGGGTGAGGCTTGGAGTATCCCCATTTTGCGCTCATACCAGCTTCCTCATGGACCCCCTGCAGTACATCCCCCTCCAGGGAAGCAGGGTGAAACCCCTTTGGATTCTGTATGTGTGTGTGTGCACGTGCATACACATGCGCTATTTCAGGTTACATTATGTAACGTTAAGTAAAATATATGTCAATAAAAAAATTCTTGTCTGTAAAAAGTTTGCAGACTGTCAGTAAAAAAATAAATAAATAAAATTAGAGAGTGGCAACCCTGAGGGTGGTGGTCCTGGGGTCTTCATAGTATCTTGGGATGTGGTTTTTAAATGAGCAGGCCCTCAAATCTCCCACTCTACTGAAATTTGTAGCAAAACTTTTAATTCTATAAACTAAGAACCTTCCTTTCTAAAGAACTGGACACGCATGTACAATCTCTGTTTTCCTTTATTCTCCTGACTCTTCTGGTGAATTATTCCGTCTTTTAAAGAGGAAATTCCTTCATAATTTAAATGCTGTCCTAACCACATTTTATTACAAGGTGTAAATCAGTAAATGAAACATAAGAACTTTAAATATAATTTAAAGCAATAATGAACAATCAATCACAATGCTAAGTTGGACTGAAAGTATCAGTTTTCTCATTAGAAACCACTGGCAACTAAAATGTTATTTCAGCATTTGGCTCAATGAAGGATGACACTGAAAGAACTGGGGTTTCTAAATGTTGTTTTGATGTTTTTTCAGTTTATTAGCATTAATGAGCATTATCTAATTTTTAAAATTTCTTTAAATAAGTACCAGAGTGCTGCTTTAGACTGTTTTCTCCCAACAGTGTGGATTCTTTCCCATTTCTCTTTTAGTATAAAACACCTTTCTGTGAAAAATAACATCAGATAATTTATATTTAGTGAATTAGAGTATAAATCATGAAATAGAGCATAAATTTCTGTGTATGGTCTCAAGGGATGTGCCCAAGCTTGGGAATTTGTGCAGAGGTGGGGTGGGAAGAGGGTTGCAGACTCACCATTTGGCCATGAGTAAGCTGTATCTAAGAGTCCCTATTGGTAAAATGGAAATAATCATTTCCCACCTCCCCACAAGCTTTTGTATGGATGACTTAGCTGTTTTCTGTATATTAAGTATTATAAAAATACTTCCTAGCTTTCATTTGATGCAAAAAAGATGTTTTGTGTATTTAGGGGAGGGGAGAATTGTTCTGAGAGTATCTTAACCACAAGAGGTTTATTGGTTCCTTTCCAAATTAAAATTCCATATTTATTATATATTTATTTGACCTGTGGGTTTTTTCATGTGTTGCTCTGTCTTACCCTACAGCAGCCCGAATCATTGAAAACATGGACACCACTGCAGAGCCTTGTAAAGATTTTTACCAATATGCCTGTGGAGGATGGCTAAAGAGGAAGGTCATTCCAGAGACAAGCTCCCGTTATAGTAACTTTGACATTTTAAGAGATGAACTAGAAGTTGTTCTGAAAGGTCAGTGGAGTTTATTTCTACGGACTATATAAAGTTTCTTCCATGGCTTATATGTAATCATAACAAAACCTGTTATCTAACTAGATAAATCAAATGTCTTCTGTATTCAGTTCTTATCCCTGAACTATTTGCTTGGCTAATAATTTGAGCTTTAGGAGTTATGCTTTTGGGCACTGGAGCACGTTTGTCCAGACCTGACCCCTGTGATGACTACTTTTTTTGTATGTATCTGGATATTACAACAGCTGAAACCCAAATCATTACCCATGAGCTACAGGTGGCAGCTGTACTAAATGAAGAAAAAAGGAGTCTCCTTGTATCCAAGCCAATCGGAACACTTCCACATGCTGGAAGTTGCTCTTTGCCAGCCTTACAATCTGCATGTCTGTATTCCTTCAGCTGTGGCCTAACAAGCAGACACATTTCAGCGACTATGACCAAAGGCATATCACCATTCCATTTTTACAATGTATCACAAAGTACCAAGAGCAAATTCAGGATTGTGGGCCATATCATCTCCCATGAAAGGAAAAGTGCATGAGAGTTAAGAAACTCCCTGAGTTCAAACGGGGGCATGTTCTTCCAATCCTTTTCTTGGGATTTAGATCCTGTCCTCCACTGCACAAAGCATCCTGGGATTAAGACTTGCTATGTTTGCATACCTCATAGCGGTCATGTGAATCAGGTTTATTTTCACAGACACTCAGTGTCTCTATACTGTTCCTCAGGCTTCATCTCTAAACCTAGCTACCCAGAATCTTTAATCTCTGCAAACAGTCCCTCAGCAGTCAGGGGTGGGAGTTGTTGTGCAGAGGGGAACTCTGTAGCATGTAAACATGATAGGAAACACCTGTGGGCTGGGGCGAGATGATCCAAAGCACCTCCCCACTCAAACATGGTACCTCCGGAGCCCTGTTCCTTTGTACCTGAAGTAAAGGGACTTGAGAAGAACAAGGGGCATGGTGCAGAGCTATAGATCCTCTATTCTCTGTGCCCCCAGCTGACTTCCTCCATAGTGTCCTCCAGTCGCCTTGCATGCAGATCAGATGCTGTAAGGTATTGCATGTAATTATTCTGTTTGTTTTAGATGTCCTTGACAAGCCAGACAATAACAACATAGCAGCAGTGCAGAAAGCAAAAACTCTGTATAGATCATGTATAAATGAAAGTAAGTTTATCCACAAATTACTATACATAAGATTTATAAATGTAATGCATCTAATTCATGTGTTCCTAAATTCTACTACAAAAACATTGGCTTGTGTGGCATTCTTTTGAAGCAGCTGGGAAGTTCTGACTCGGCTTCCTGTAAACTAAAATACGTAGGTTTTGTAGAATTAAATATGCATATAAGTAATGCAAATCAGTACAAAGTAGTTCTTGTATTATTAATTTTGGCATTAAATGAGTTGCTTCCCTCTGGTCTTTCCTTTTCAGTATTCAGGGTGCTGCAGACTTTTGTTCTGGCAAATAAAAATTGTACCATGCAAATTTGTGGCTTCAGGACAGTTGGGACTTTGGACATCCAGAAAACATGGGGGGGAGAGTTTGGAATAACACTAGAATAACAGGCAGTGAAAGTAGTTATATTCGCATATGAATTGATATCATTAGATTTCACAGTTTCCTGAGCTAAGTAGTGTGACTTGGAACAATTGTTTAAAGCTCTAGGCAGTCTCAGGAAGACAACGCTACTTAAATTGACATTGTCTCACCTTTTTAAGGGCTTGGGCATTGTTTGTAATCATAAGAAGTAGTTTTAAATATAAAATCTTAGGATGTTTATACACATGCTCCAGGAGATGGAGGGGAAGAGGGGCATGGTAATTAGCATGCTCCAGCAGACTCAATTAATTGAGTCCAGCACTTTGGAGCAGCCTCGATGAACGTGTATAGGTGCCCATTGATTCTGGACTACTGTCCTCCAACACTGGAGATGGTGAGGATGAAAGCTTGGTTGAAGGGCAAGTTTCTCAGCTGCAGTCACAGAAACAGGGAACTTTAGTTTATAAAAGGCAGCATAGTGTTTACATGCTTAAAATATGCATATAACTAATACTGACCCAACTTTTACCATTTTCAAAAGCTGCTATTGATAGCAGAGGTGGAAAACCTTTAATCGATATATTGCCAACTGTGTTTGACTGGCCTGTTGCAACAAGTGACTGGGACGCTGTATATGGTAGGGCAAGCTTTTCTATTTATCTTTCTGTTAAAACTTCTTGATTGTATTTTTCATTATTTCCAAAAGTATCAAGACTAAGTTCATTGTTCAATTCTTTAGGTGGAAACTGGACAGTTGAGACAGCTATTGCACAACTAAATGCTAAGTATGGGAAAAAGGTCCTCATAAATTTTTTTGTTGGCACAGATGATAAGAACTCCACAACGCACATCATTCATGTAAGTTTGTCTCAATGGCCTGGCATTCC
>NW_005841858.1:1614933-1622137 GCF_000455745.1 Alligator sinensis
CCTGATCCTTCAAGTGCAATAAAACACTACTATAAAAAAGTTGGTAGGGGGAAATTGAATTTAGCTAGTTAAACAGCAGCAAAACACCATTATGACTTTCTGTAGCCCTCATATTTAACAGTGTTTCTTTATTGTTCTGAAATAGACATGTCTTTCCATTCTCAGAGTATATAGCGTTATCCTTTAGTCCTTGCACAAATTCATTGCTACATCCCATTTTCTGAGGGGTTTTGAAACCTACAGTGAACACGACACTGATGTCATTTGTATATGCATGAAAACAATGTATTTTTTTATTGGCTCGCCACACACTACAGAGTACCCTAATGAGGGCTGCCCAACCCATGACAGATCACCCAGCCTGAAGGGTGTTACAGCTGTATGTATTACTCCATTATGGATCTGCAGTCTGCTGACAGAGCTCTGAAAGGACAGGCAGAGGACAGGCAGAGGGCAAGGACAGGCAGAGGAGGGAGCTGGCCAAGGCATTCAGGTTATGGGGTGATCCTGGAGCACATTTGAAGGCAGCATCCACAATGCTATGCAGCTTGCCATTGCTATAAAATGAAGGTGATCCCTCTCAGCACAATATCCAATGGGAGGTTGATGGCATAAAAGGTGAATCCCACTATGGCCCAGCTTTCTTTGGTGATCACACTGCCACGCTCAGGTGAATCCAGCCTTTCATCTAGGAGGGTGAATCTGGTCTGTTCTACACACATTAACAAAAAACATCCTGTAACTTTGGTGTCTCTGTGGAAGGTATGTTTGTCCACTGATTGCATTGGCTACTTACTTGCAAAGACACGCTGTTACAATGGACTGGACAGTACATGGGGCAGGAGCAGAAGGAAATTACTGAGACAAAGGGGAAAAATAAAGAAGAAAAGTAGGACAGAAATCAAGAAAGCCTGTGAGTCAGCCTTCAAATTTGTTATGATCAGCAAGAATTCACTCTCACTGATCAGAAGCAGAGATTAGCACTCTTAGTCCCTGTCTTCCAGGACTTTGGCTTTCTACAGTGTTGCACCATTTTCTTCGCCAGCTAACTATTTTAAATGTTCCTACAGATTGATCAACCAGGGCTTGGCTTGCCTTCTCGTGACTACTATGAATGCACTGGAGCATACAAGGAGGTAAGCTACGGCTGGAAAAATGTAATTTAAGCTCCGACCTCAGCCCTCAAGGTTCACACATATATCTAGGGACCTTCCAAAATCGAGGTGGAAGTGCGCTGCATCCTAGCTCCATTAATCTTGCAGTTTCCCCCATGCAATCCCACCCCACCGTCAGTGGAGGAGCCCCGCCATTAACTGCTCAGCACTCGCTTCTGATTGGCGGAGATTTTGCCAGGATTTTCATAGATTTCATAGACATCAGGGCTGGAAGGGACCTCGGAAGATCATCGAGTCCAGCCCCCCACCCAAAGGGCAGGAAGTCAGCTGGGGTCATAGGATCCTAGCAAGATAAGCATCCAGTTTCATCTTGAAGGTGGTTCAATGAAGGCGCTTGAACCACCTCCGGTGGCAGGCTGTTCCAGACCTTGGGGGCTCGGACAGTAAAGAAGTTCTTCCTTATGTCCAGCCTGAAACGATCTTGAAGTAGTTTGTGACCATTCGACCTCGTCATCCCTTGGGGCGCTCTGGTGAACAAACGTTCCCCCAGATGCTGGTGGTCACCCCTGATAAACTTGTAGGTGGCCATCAGATCACCCCTGAGCCTGCGCTTTTTCAGGCTAAAGAGCCCCACGGCTCTCAGCCTGTCATCGTAGGGTCTGCTTCCCTGACCTCTGATCATGCGCGTGGCTCTTCTCTGGACTCTCTCAAGCTTCTCCACATCCTTTTTGAATTGTGGAGCCCAAAACTGGACACAGTACTCCAGCTGCGGCCTCACTAAGGCCGAGTACAGGGGGAGAATGACGTCCCGGGATTTGCTTGAGAGCAAAAATAAAAATGTTTGTGCACTCCCTGCTCCTCCATTGCAGAAATCTATTTTAATCCGTTTTTAAAAACACACTTATTCTCTAAAGCAATTGGCTCCAAAATGTGGTACCTCTACTTTTGCTATTTACACACTCTCCTTTTTCATCCCTAAAGCTATTTCTTTCGGATTTGGGGGTTCCCAGTTCCTGTCATCTTGCTTTAGTTCAATCTATTCTAGATGGAGCTTTACCTGACGATTGCCTAAAAACGAGGCGCTGAACGCCGCTGCTTAGCGGCGTTCCTGTCAGAGAGTGCATTTTGCACGGGTTCTGTGATTTGGATTGACATACCACTTGTTTCTGTATAAATATGAACTCGCCATTTTCTCAACCTCCTGAAACCCTCAATATTTTGGATCTTGGAAATGGCCCGTCTCCTTATATGGTACTGGAGCAGCCGCTAAAGTTAGAGAGAGAGTTTTGCTAAAAGCTCTTTCCATTCTGGTGTTAGAAAGGAAAAAGGAGAATTGGCAATTGGGAAATTCAAGTGCAACTGCTTTCTCCGCTTGGTTCAGTAGAGGCAGAGTTGCTTGCTGGCATTCAGAACTCACTCTCTATTCTCCAAATAGTTTTGAAAAATAACAGGGTTCAGAAGGATGCCAAGGTGGGCTAAGTGGAGAAACGTGAATGTAGTGGGTAGGGTGCGTGAGAAAGTCTGTTACTAGAAATGGATTTACCCTGATCTTGCAAGCTGCTCTGCAAGGGGGGATTCCTGCCCTGCAGGAAATCAATGGGGTCTGTGGGATGGAAGGGACAACCCAGCTTTTGGCATATTTTCCATACTCTATGGACCCCTGGATTTGCAGTTTAGTACATCTACACAAACAGCCATCTATCTTATTCTCATCCTTCTAGAACCACATGAAGGCTGTCACTCCAGCTCATATGTTATTCAGAGTTAATTCAGTGTCTGCAATTTTAGTCACTATATATGGATAACTATAGGAAGCTGAGTGGGGCTCACTCCGCTACATACTGTACAAATGTTGTCAGACACAGTCTATTATGTCCAAGTATTGTGTCCACATTTTGCAATAGTTTTAAAAAAAGCAGGCAGTAGTTTCCTATTCTTTTGGGCTCACAGCATGTTGTCTGCTGCAAATCTCTATTCACGTTCTTACAGGATAACACAGTGGTGTCACATTCATCATTAAATGAATTAACCGTTAACCCTATATTTACACTCCTGCTATAAACAGAAGCTTAATTTGCTGCACTGACAGTCGGTTGCGTGCCATTTGTATCTTTTCTGTGCTATTTGGTATTTATATAGCACTCAAAAGTCACTAAATGCTTTACATATTAAAAAATACAAGTCCCCATCTGGAAGGGTTTTCCACCTTATAGCTCAATTCTGTATATTCGTGTACTTCTCATAGGCGTTCTGGAAACAGAGGTCTTGCTGAATTAGTTCTTAGGCAGCATTACATATATAGATAATTCCTAATTATGCTATATAACACCAACACCAAGCCCCTCTTTTCAACCATCACAGAATGAAAAGGAGCATTCCTACTTCGGCAGATGACAAAACAAAGCAGAGCAAAACAAATACACATTTTCCAGGGCAGATTTCACAATTGCAGTATTCCAGCTGAGCAACAGCTCAGGTAGAGGTCATCCACGCACGAGAGGAAGCTCTGCGACCGCTCAGATTTTTCTGAGCGATCCTCCCATGAGATGTCTGGGTAATTGAAGTCACCCATGACAACCATGGTCCTGGAGCAAGCTGCCTCAGCCAGTTCCTGGGCAAACTCCTGGTCAAGCTCAGGACTTTGGGTGGGAGGTCTGTAATAGACTCCCACCATTGTGTCCCCTGTGCCGTGTTCCCCACGGATTTTAACCCAGAGGGTCTCCAGCCGTCCACCCTGGTTGCCAATATCAGCTTGCAGGGACGTGTAGCTTTCCTTAACATAGAGAGCTACCCCCCCGCCCCTTTTCTCTACACGATCCCTCCTGTACAGGGTACAGCCATCTATCCCCGTGGTCCAGTCATGGGTGGAGTCCCACCAGGTCTCCGTTATCCCTATGACATGATTTTAAATGTGGGGTGATTTTAGCCTCCTGCCACTGACTGACCAACAAACGATCCCACTGTTTGTTGCTGACCAGCCAGGAGGCAAAAACCATACCATATTTAAAACCATGTTTTTCGCTTTGCTGCTGATCAGGAGCAAATGGCAAGGCCCCTCAGTGGTGGAAAGGGAGGGCAGGGAGCTGCAACGTTAAAGGAGTTGCTGCACAGTGCACTTTTGCTGCAAGTTTGATAGATCCCTACATACATCTGATGATGAAGATGTGCACAGACAATACTTAAGAGAGAACAGTCCCTGCCACAAAGAGCTTCTGACCTAAACTCCAGAAACAAACATAACTTGCAGGATGCTCAGTGTAAGGACTTCAGACCAATTTAATTTTAAAACTCACTACTATCATGAAAGAGAAGAGAGAGTAAGACTACTTGGCAGAGAGAACAGAGTTGTTTTTCTAAGGAGAGAGAAGCATAAAGAAAAGAATTAAATCAAGAGCAAATGTAGAAAATGAAAGGAGTATTGCAGAGCCAGATTAGCAAGTAAGAGAGCAAGTAGAAATAAGTTGAGGGTGGGAAAAAGGGCTGTGGAGATGAAAAGCAGGAGTGCAGTGAAGGTTATTAACTTGCTTCCATTTTTCTGCATATATTCAGAGGCAGCAGTTGGGAATCCAAGCTCCAGTTCCTGATATGTACTTAGGAAGTCACTGAGACAATGATCTCTCTGCTGGAGGGAAAGATGTATGGCCAGTATTGCTGCATGATTGCCCAAAATACCTAATATAGATATCATAGAAGAGCTATAGCAGGGTGGATCGTCATAGAGAGTATATATGTCAGCTCCTGTGGAGAAAGAGCTGCTGCTTGACATGATGCTTTTGGATCCCTTTGAAGAAATTTCATAGATTTCATAGGCATTAGGGCTGGAAGGGACCTCGCAAGATAATCGGGTCCAGCCCCTCACCCAAGGGGCAGGAAGTCAGCTGGGGTCAAATGATCCCAGCAAGATAAGCATCCAAATGTGCCTTAGAGGTGTCTAGAGTAGCTGTGTCTGTTCCAGACTTTGGGAACTCGGATGGTAAAGAAGTTTTTTCTTCTGTCCAGTCTAAAATGGTCTTCCTGGAGTTTGTGACCGTTAGACCTTGGGGTGCCCCGGTGAATAGACGTTCTCCCAGGTCCTGGTGCACACCCCTAATATATTTATAGGCTGGTACCTAAATTAATATAACCAACTTAGATTTGTTATTCCAGGACTCATAAATGAAGTGGGGTTATTCATAACTGGGGGGTCCAAAAGCTCCTAATTCAGTAAGATTAAGCATCAGTGTTGTTGTAATACCTCTCCGCCATTATGAGGAGGTTGTCTCATCAGAGCAACATAGGCCATTTCTGAATTACAACATCTGAGATGATCCGAGGTTGGAATGAATCTAGGGTGTCAGTAGGGGTTAGATGTAATGGCTGTGCCATCAGCTTCTTAGAATTTGTTAGTTAATTGGCATTATTTGTGCTGAATTTTGAACATAGGGTTATTAAGAACACAGATATCATTTTACCACTTTGAAAAAATTTTGAAAGCTTTCAGTATTACCTGGCATGTTGAATTGGATAAAGCTATGATTCTCAGTGTGCCCTTGGTTGAGATCCTTTATGGGTGCTGCACAATATTAGCACTGTTAGGTGTGCAAACACCTACATGATTCACAAAATAACCCCAGAGATTTCAAATAGGAATCAGTAGCGTTAAAACCATTTTGATCTGTTGTGGTCTTTTTGAGTTCTTTGTAGCAAACTACTTGCTCTGTTATTTTTTTCTGTATTCAAGAGATGAGTTAAAGCTAAGAGCGGGTATATTTCAATGTGTGCCATTAATCTAACATAGTCTTGAGTTAAAAATAGTTGAGAACCACTGGCATAAAGAGGAGAAAACAAAAGGAACCCCACCCCAACACATGATTTCTCTGGAGAGGTTCTGAAATTATCATAGATTCCCTGGCTATCTGCTAAACTGAAGCTTAGAAGCTAAACCATAGTTCCATCTGATCTTCTTTAATTCATGTTTACTTATTGTGCTAGCATACTTCAGTTAACATCTTGGTACTGGAACTGTCTCTCTCTCACTGCCAACAATAGGTGTGCATTGGGAGAATCTTTACAAGGTTAAGTATAGGCATTTACTAAAAGCTAACTCTGTCTTTAATTAGCCAGTTTTCTACCTCATAATTGAATGCAGAAGTCATGAGAAACATGTTATTGTGTATTTGTTTGGCTGGTATTTTGCTGACATGCTAATGGTTAATACCATGATTTATACTGATTAGTTTTAATTACAGTTTACATACTAATAAAGATAACCACTAACACATTAACCTTTTGGTTTACCTTTTATTATACTACCACAGCACTTAGGAACTCCAGTCATAAATTGGATAATATTATTATTTACCATAGCACTTGGGAATCCCAGGCCCCATTATGCTAAGAACTGTACAAATATAGCACAAAAAACAAGGTCTCTACACCAATATCACAATCTTCTGGCCTATCAGAAAGTAATTTATGTGAAGAAATGGTTGTTGACTGTTGATGACTTCATGTTGAATGATGACTATTATTAGAATTTTCATATGATCTCTCACTCTACAAGCCTTTCACGGATTTTACAAAGATTTTACGCTTGTATAGCCCTATTGGCTTCACTGGAACTGACCATTATTTGCAGGCAAGAGGAGAACAAGGACCACTGAATCATCAGATTTGAAAAAACAGCAATTTTTACCATGAAACATTGGTCTTTTGCTAATATGTAACCCAAATTCCTGAAATATTAACCAAAAATATATTTACATCATGACAATAAATGCACTAAAAACATTTGTTAGGACTTATGCTTCTAAGTTACTTGGTTTTAGAATTTAAGTCATGATATTGAACATAATAAGCAAATTACATGGTGTCAACTTAAAAATGAACTAAGAAACAAAGTTCATCCAAGACTTTAAGCATCTTAACACTAGAGAGTAGAGAAAGTTTCTTTTAAAAGCAAGTTGCTTAATGGTGCCAAAACCATGCGCCGAGAAGACAGAGTCTAAAATAAATATTGCCATAGGCATGAATGCTTCAAGGGAAGGAGTCTCTTTCTACTACAGAACCTCTTCTTTGCTAGCAGCCGTTTCTTGGCTCTGATTCCTGCT
>NW_005841858.1:1622168-1678938 GCF_000455745.1 Alligator sinensis
TTGAGCTTTATGTAGCAAAGAGGACATCTGTCTCCTGTACTTTAACCTGAATGTTTTCATCTGTATCAGGAATACACGCTATGAATATATGAGTGAGGGTTTTATATTTTTAAATAATTGCTGCTCATAAATTGTTAATTATTAATTGTTGGTGCAGTTATTTTGACCCCTGCATGGCCTTTGAGATGACTGCGCAATAACTAGGACCTATTTATGAGTTGTATCTAGAGATCAGTTGATTTCATCCTTTGGCTGTTCTGACTGACCCAGGGAGGTATGCAGTGATCTTCAAGTTACATAATCAGCAGGCTCCTACTAGTTTCAGTGGATTTTGAATCAAGCCTCATGGAAAGCTTAACAGTCTGGACAGATGCTGATACTCTTGAAGTATTCATAAGCTTGACAGGGACCCTCTTTGTTACTTGTCATTTTAGCGATCAGGAACTTCAGCCCATTTCCTCTCTGTTGAAGTGTTCTTATACAACTCAAGACATTGAGAAGAAGTATCTTTGATTTCCCAATCCTGAGAGGTGCTATCACCAGTTCTCAGTGGAATCGATGGTCAGTGCTATACAGGACGCATGAAGTACTTTGCAGGTTGAGGCCCGGAGTGCATAATAGCTGGTGCCAGGTGAATTATTGGCCCAGGGAAGATAGTAATAGCCGAGGCATGGTTTTTCAAGCACTCAGTAGAATATCCATCTGATTTTTTCATTTCAGGGTACAGATTTAAACAAGTTGATAGCAGATATTCAAACATCCCATGTTAAATGCAATTATATAGATACACCTTTTAAAATCCTATTGTTTTTGTCTTTATGTAGTTTAACCTATTTATATTTTCATAAATGGCTTGTGTGGCAACCAGGATTCTCATCAGGGATGGGAATTGCCAGAAAGCATACGGTAATAAATTTCTACCTCATGTTCCTTTATGGAATAGGCCCCCAAAATTAACAGGAATAGTTCTATAGAGCAGGATTCTATAAAAGTTTAGTACTATAGAATCACATTATTTCTATATTTATAACTGCTTTAAAGATAACCTTATTAATTTGTATTAAATTATGCCGAATGATCCAAAAAGACCAATGGAAAGGTTATCATTTTCTGCCGAATTCCTTAGGACTCATCCATGAAGTAAATCCAATAGGAGCTGCAAAACTGTTGGTTGAATAGTTTATATGCAAATGATATAAAATATTTTCTGAGTCTTTGTGGTCTCGTATGAAATATGTGCATGCATGAATAATGAATACATAGTGGTTAGCTAGACCAAAGACTGAGAAACTATCAAGCACACAGGGTTCTATAAAATCCCCATGAAAGATACAGTAGATATTTGACTATAATGAATCATTGTTTTTGGAAATGATATCCAAAAAGCACCAGTACAGGAATAAACGCACTAGGATTCTCATTTTCATGTTTCTGGGATCACTTTTCCCAGAAATTTTAACTAAAATAATCTGCTTAGGAAATTTCAGAGAATTCCTGGAAATTCAGGGGTGATAGGATTTAATTATGGACTAGTAAATATATCATTTTAAATAATAAAAGCAAAGTATGCAGTTTTAGAATGCTTCCCCTAACTTGCAGGCAACTATATAACAATTTCAATAAGGGAAAAAAATTAAGGTTAATTTTTCATTGTTATGTAAAGAGCCTTTCAGAGTGAATTTGTATACATGTGGCTAAAAAAGGAGTCCAGAACACTAATTCAAATCAAAATTAGAGTTTTAAAATATCCCACATAAGATATGCTGTACTCTGAAGAGGTTTGTCTTGAAAGTATTTATTATTTCTCCCTGCAGGCGTGTTCAGCCTATGTTGCTTTCATGATTTCTGTAGCTAAGCTGATTCTTCAGGAAAGAAATCTTCCCATCACTGAGGTCCAGATTTCCAAAGAAATGGAAAGAGTTATGCAGCTGGAGAAAGAAATTGCCAATGTAAGGAAATATTTCTTTATTGTGAATTTAAGTAACGGACTTCCTTCTGGAGTGAAGGGAATATACAGGGGATATGCAGGAAAGCAAGTTACACATCAAGTTGTCAAGTTACCTTAACTGTGAAAGCTAAGATGATAGCATGCAGACAAATTTTGTTCCATAGTACAGGAGCCCAACACTCAAATGTGGTTCCCATATCCTTGGAGGTGCTCATTATTGAGAAAAGAAAAGAAAAATAAGCTATCTGTTTGCTCCCAACCAGCAGGATGTTTACTTCAACCCATCACAACTTCTGTAGGTAAAGAGAGGGAGACTTGGTTCCCACGTAACTAGGGGTCTACTAAACTCATAGCGAGACAAAGCAATTTTCACAGCTTGGTCCCAGCATGATGAGCCGGTTTCATGTGAATTTCCTGCTGGCCTTGCCCCTTGCTGCTGATTGGCAAAGGGACATTGGTATCAAGTTTGAACTTAAAAGATGGCGCACAAACATTTTCACTTCACTGACCGACTCCTTCAGTTCAGGTCTGTTAGTGACATAAACTAATTTAATTACATGCTCTGTGGCTGCAATGATTGTCACATTGTCTTTGCCTTATTGTAAGCATTGACACATTCTAAGACAGCATATTATATTAATATATTTTTTTAAAGTTTTTTTAGGTTGATTTTGTGGGAAACTGTCACTACAATATTTTCTGGCGATTGCAGACAACACTATTTTTCATGGTTTCTGTGAAAACCACAAAACTGCAAATAAAGTAGACCCCCTACATATAACCGGTTTAAGAAAAAGCACTTTGTAGGGTTACTCATTTTTTTGCCATCTTTCTTAACTTCTGGTTGTCAGAAGAGTAAGTTACCAACTCTTGTCCCTTTCATACAACATGGAGTAGTTTTTGGCCCTTACAGATTATCAGATCTCTCAGGGCTGAGTTCTGTAATTTCAGCCATCTTTTAGTTATACCAGTGAATAAGGGTATGTGTTTCCTAGTCAGACTATGACTTCTCCCCCTTTGCATAAATAAAAACCAGAAGATTTTGATTGTCTTCTAACTTTCCAGACAAACACAGGTTTGAGCTGAGAACAAAGATGGAAAAATGATCAATGAAAAAAATTTTACTGAAGAAAGGTTTGAGGGTGTGAAAAGAAATATTAGAAGCAAAACTACATCTGAAACATGTAACACTCACTACTGGCATAGGCCACACTTAGTGATGGGCAAGCTACTGTTGCCTAATTTTGAACTTGCTTCACCTAAATTTGAAAGGTGTACAGACTGAACATGAAAAGAAGGGAGTCTTCACTGCACTGAAGGAAACAAATGAAAAAGAAAATGCAGAGAAAAATATCAAATGAGTAAGCAAGAGTAAGGAATGTAGCAGGAAAAGGGAGTGAAAAAAATCAGTAAAAAGGAAATGATTTCAAAGTCTCAGGGATGGAAGAAAATGTGTTCTTAATTTTAAAAAATGATGGCATAGATAAAGTTTTCCATTCCTTCTCTAGCCAAATCAACTGTGCCGATAGCAGCACACATCCTAAACTGAGGGCAGAAAGTGGTACTGAAAGTACTACCATGGATAAAATAATCCCTTTAGTGAGTCCACTCTGTTCCCACTGTGATTTCTCTTTGTTTTCTATTTTGTCATCTCACCATTCTAATAGCCAAATAAGAAAGGGAGGCAGGGTCCTGATAGTGCCAGATGATACTTTACTCTTTGAAATGAAATAGCAAAAGCCTCAGTAGCAAGAGGCAGAGGGTCAGCAATATTATAGCATCCTGAAGGCCAAAGGGCAGAGAAACAGCCCCTCCTTGTTCTGTGCTGCAGCTGGGTAGGCACTTGGCTATGTTGGAGAGAGGCAGTGCCTGTCTACTAGTTTCTGTCCTGCCTTTTACGTCAGTACAAAGGGATTTCTGTATGGGCAGGTGAAAATATAGGAGTGAAGAGAACAGAGGTATAGCCCATTTTCTTTTCATTGTTTTTTCACTCCCTCTTGATACTGCATTTGGTAACCTGAGCAGAGATGGGGAGGAGGAGGGAAAGGTGTGCGAGGCACTGGAAGGACTTACCTGACCATTAGCTCAGTATGGGATCTCAAACACTCTGACTGCCTTGCATATGACGTCTTCATTCTGGATGCTGCTGCCACCATTTTGAAACCCTCCTCCTCTAAATCAGTGCTCGGGGCTGGTGTCCCAGCTGCCCATCCCATAATATGCTACTGGGAGAGAGGAACCATTGGGGACAAAGAATGTGTGCCAGATGGCTGTTGAAGGACCTTGACTAAGGATATTTATTGTGTGAGAAAGGGTTGGAGGTAGCTAAATGGAGTAAGGGAGTATTTGGAAGATGCTATAATATTGGCACTATGATGCAAAGCCAGTTGAAAAAGGAGAAGTATTAATAGAGTAATATTAATGTGTAGTATTAATATAATACAATATAGTCCATATAATTTGTTTCTTTTTGGAGTCATGCTTATAACATATACTGCCATGTACACATGCAAGGCGCTTAGCTACATTGGGCACATCTACATGAGACACTAACTGCACAGTAGCCTAATAACACTGTGCAGTAGCATGCCAGGCAAAAACCATGCTAATATGCTACTCCACAGTAGTATTAGGCTACTGCACAGTAAGTATCACTAAAAACCCATACTCCGGTGCTACTGCACAGTACTGCAAGCTACTGCTTATTGATTTAGTACTTGGTTATCCAAGTACTCAGTTAAACAAGTACTAAATTTAATGTACAATAATTACAGTACATCAATGAACTTGTAGGTGTACCTACTATGTACTATACACAAAGCACATGTATGTATTAATGTATCAGATCAGACATCCATCAGTCCTTTTTATATATTGTTTTTAATTTCTTTTCCTGTGGCTCCTATAAAATGCTTCCATTTATACAGTCATTTTCTGTAATTAACATTCATAGGCTACAACTAAACTTGAAGACAGAAATGATCCAATTCTGTTATATAATAAAATGACAGTGACACAACTCCAAAAGAACTTCACTTTGCAAGTCAATAGTATGGTGAGTGATCAATAATCCAGTGCTTTTCAATACCTGTTCTTGATAAATGAAACTATGTAACATTACAAAGCTTTTCTTTAAAAACTTTGGAGTGCCTGAATTAAAAATAAAGGTGTTATCTTGAAACCTTAGCTCAAGATTATTGGAAAGTTATTTAATAGGTAAAAACAGCACATATTGTGACTGGCCTTGCTCCCACCACTGCACTGTCAGGGTCAGAGGCACAGGACATTTCTCATTAAAAAGGTGTGTAGGTCTTTGTCATCAAAGCTGATATCTGAAAATCATGTACCAACTTAATCCTGGTGGAAGAGAAGGCACTAGCCCTTTGCAGATTTTGTGGAAGAACAGCTTTACATTCTTAATCTTCTCCCCCTCATCTTCCATCTCAAATGGAAATGTGCTTACATCAGGCAGAGAGAAGCAAAGGAAGTTCCAGCTAGGGCTCAGCAAGATATATCCCTACTAGCTCCTTCAGAGTGGTAGAACTCCATACTCTCTCTTATTTTGGGCAGCATTAACTTGGAAAACAGAGCTTCCAGTAGCATTACCATATAGCCCAGCCAAAGAGTTTCCAGGGGGTGTCAATATGGGTGTTCCTTCATCAAGAAGGAAGTTCCCCATATCACTATCATACAAGTAACTCTTTTCTGTAGCACACAGTAAATGATAAAAAATGCTATGGTTAGGTTAGTTAGTATGTTGCTAGAAAAGGACTTGGACCTGTGACATCATTTGTTAGAAGTATTACTAATTCCTTCCATGCTGGTAATATACTCTGAATTACTGTGAGTCCCATCAGTACATGTGTTATGTAACATCTTTCTTAATGTTTAAGATTTTTACTGACCTTAAATTGCCCAAACTTAAAACTACATAGAAGTTAAATTTAGCTCAGGTTATCATATTTCCATGTTGTAGGAGTTGTCTACACCCACAGATTTTATTTGAACAGTTACCCCACAGGAGCCTTGTTATCAGGAAGTTATTTTGTTTGTTCACAAAACAACATTAGCTTGCTTATTTTTAATTCCTGGGGAATTCTGGTGATGAACAACAGCCTGCTTGCTGCAAGTCCAGCCAAGAATACTTTGAAAGGCACTGATTGAGAACAATCTACTTCCCTACTTCCCAAAATAAGTGGCAGATCTTGTTGACTGAAAAATGTCTGTTCTTCTTTAGGTGTTGTATTTAATAGAAAGATGATTTGCATTTCCTAGACACAGTAACTTCTTTTCCATTATTTAAAGAACAGATTTAACAGATTTGATGAAAACATTGAATTCTTTTGGCATACATATTTTCCCAAAAGATTTTCAATTTCTCCTCTCAGTCTTCATAGCAGCCCACAGATGCTCTGTAGGCTGCCTGTAATCATGAATACTAAACGGAACGAAATACAGAATTTGAGGCCAATGTGGACGTTTTAACAAGCCACATGACATTCTATATGAAGCAGTGAATGTCCACTGTTTTTGTAATTAAAATTGGCACGCCATCAACTGACAGGGAAGAGATGAATGAAGATTTTTGTCTCATGTTTCAATTCTGCAAGGTCTTCAGTGCCTTGAACATCAATTGAGATTTCAAATAATTGAAGGAGTTAAGTACTACTTAGCTGATAATCAGTAACACACAGGCTAAAGTCAAAAAAGGATGAGTCAATACACATGAAAGGGTCACATTAACAGCATTAGAAAATTAAACTCACTGTTTTTGAAACAGGCAAGGAAATTAGGTGATCTCATTGCAAATTTTCCCCAAATAGCCTGCCAATATTTTGTAATACCAACTGAGAGAGAACACCTTTAGGTGGTTGGAGAATATACTACCCTTTCTTCTCACTCATGCCTTGACCTTTATTTCCTCTATAAAGAAAAATGACATATTGTTATCAGATGTGGTGACTGTTGGCCTTAAAGTACAAATACATTCCCACTGCATACTAGAAGGAGACAAGGAACTTATTTCATATAACCCACTGTGCACACTCCAGCTGTCAACAACTTTAGGTAACTACTGCTGCATGTGGGTCAAATTCCATCAGTATTGAGTGACCTAATGGTGAAATATTCTATATCCTCTCACCAATCCAGCAATCCATCTATTTTCTAGAGCAAAAGATAGTGACCAAAATATAACCGTGAACAATAATATTTTGCCTAGTCAAGGATTTTTCAGTTAGAGTTTCAATTTTAGAGAGTTCACATTTTAAAACAATGCATTATGCATTGTGTAAGGGCTTCATATAATAAAATCCTTATTTAACAGAAAGTAATTTTGTTAGATATTAGCCCACAAAAGCTATGTAGGGCTCTTCAATTGTAAATGCCTAAAGATATGGAGTTATTAATCAGAAGAGAAAGGGGGAAAGCTACTTTACTCTGATCTTAGGGTGTAATTACCCCCATACCGCAGAGGTGCAATCTGTTATCATATGTAGAAGACATGGAATTTGTGTGGATACATTTTATGAAAGCCAGAATGAGGGAAGCCCGTGTTCTAGACAGCCTTGCTAGAGAGCTACACTGTACCCAAATAGTTTGTTCTGTGCAGGCGTGAACCTGCTATTCACATTTCTATTCTACTTTTTTGGCTTTTCTATTTTTAATAATAACCTGCTTAGAGGTTATTGGGCAATCTGTGCATAATTCCATTATTGTTTCATTTGTTATAACAATGTGTTTTCCAAAGAAAAACACTAACTTTTGGTCTGAAACATTTGTTTCATTCAAACATACTTGAATCTTAAAAGCAGTGGCCAGAAAAAAAAAAAAATAGTAATAATCACATTCTTTTTTAATAATGCTTATACTTAAACTGTATATTTTTTCCAGGAATTCAACTGGTCAAAATTCATAAATAATATCATGTCAACTGTGCAAATTAATGTTGAGAATATGGAACCTGTGGTTGTTTACGCTCCAGAATATCTAATCAAACTCAAGTCTATTCTTAACCAATATACTCCCAGGTAGGTATGAAGGGCATGATTTTAGAATTTGCATTTTATCAGCAATAAATTCTAAAAGCCTAAAAACATCATCAACTTCTTATTGTTGTTTTATTATACAGAGACATTCAAAATTACATGGTTTGGCGATTCATAATGGATCTTGTAAACAGTCTCAGCCGTGACTACAAAGACACAAGGAATGCCTTTCGTAAGGTGCAGAAATCAATCTCTTTAAAATTTTAAAGATGACTTTTTAACATCCACAAAAGATTGACTATACTATACCATATATCTGTTTTAAATGCAATGTGAACTTTGCAGTGCACTAAGCTCCAGATGTTTGCTGATGCTCCTGCTGGGATGTGTTTAATTTATATGGTGTATTCTTAATTATTGGAAAACAAGTCTGAGAAATATTGTCCTGACATCTGGGTCTATGTTGTTCTGAGTCCGAGTTAATCAGTTGGTTTTATGAACATTTTCTGACAGCACAGGACTATTTTAATGCAAATATATATGGCTCTGTCACAGCGGCGTCCTGCAGGAGGGCCGTGATCTCCTTGAGGCCCCCTCTCCGTGTCAAGTCGGCCCAAGGGCACCCTCTATTCTCACCCGCCACGTCTTTGATCTTAAGTTAAGTTGGGAGGCTGCCTTATGCCCTCTTGCACACGTAGACTCCTGGACCCCTTGTGGATCTTGTCCAGCACAAATGGGTGCTTCAGGGCACCCTAGCCTTATGGGCTACGTGTGGCTCCAACCACCCCTGATACCACACCCCAGAGATGGGATAGATGTTGGTTTGTCTCTCTCTGTACACCGACGCCTCCTCCTGGGGCTCTCCTTGCCCACTCGGGCCTTCGCCGCGCCGTCACCCTCTCCCGGGGCCTTCTCTACGTGGTCTGGGCCTTTTCAATAGTGCCCCCTCCTGGGGCCTGCTATGCCCTTACTGGGGCTTCTCGATAATGCCCCCACTTCTGGGGCTCTCTCTGCGCCCACACTCGGGCTTCTAAAATGCCGCCCCCTTCCTTGGGGCTTTCCGCGCCCACACCTGGGCCTCTAAAGTATTGCCTCCTTCCTGGGGCTCATCACACCCGTATTGGGCTTCTCAATGCCGTCGCCCCCTCTCGGGGCCTTCTCAATAGTGCCCCCTCCCTGGGGCTCATCATACCCACACTTGGGCTTCTAAAATATTGCCCCCTTCCTGGGGCCGTCACGCCCGCACTGGGGCTTCTCAATAGTTGCCCCGCTCTGGGGCTTGCTACGCCCACACTGGGCTTCTTAAAAAGGCTGCCCCTTCCTGGGGCTCGTTGTGCCCAACTTGGGCTTCTCAAAGTTGCCCCTCTCTAGGGCTTGCTACGCCTGTACTGGGCTTCTTTAAACACCCCCTCTCTGGGGCTGGGGTCTAAGCACCCCTGTAAGCTGCACCCTCACTGGCACCAGGGTCCACATGTCACTGTGGGTTCCCCCCCTGCATACACTGCACCCTCTCTAGCACTAGGGCCCCCACACCACTGTGGGTCCCTATGAGTATGCTGCACCCACACGGGTGCTGGGGTCCTCACCCTCTGTTGTGAGTCCCCAATGAGGCCTCCTCCAACCCCTATAGCCTCACCCAAACCACCAGTTTAATAAATAATAACGCCAAAACCACAAGCCCCTAGGCTGTAACACAAATTGAAGCCGCCTGGCTATAACTTAATACCCCGGCTCAAGCCTCCCGAGCTGCCTTCTGTAACTCTTCTCAAGCAGTACTTGCGGTTCTCACTGCTTCTTGTGTCATGGCTGAGAGAACTCCTGCCTCTCTGGCTGCTAGCAGGGAACTGCCTGTCTGGCCTCAGCCCTGGGCTTTATAAGGGCCAGGCCCTGCCCCTTCCAGCCAGCTGACTCTCATTAGTTGCCCCCAGCAACCCACAGGTGGGCTCCTATTCCCTGCCAGAGCTTTTCCTCTGGCAGTTTCTGCCCCTCTAAGAGCAGGGCACCTTGGTGCTCTGCGACAGGCTCCTTACTTCCAATTGACTTGCTGCAAGTTGTTGACTACTTAACAATATTGGATGCTGGAGCCAAACATTATAGATCCAATATTGCTGTCATTAAATGGTTCAGTCCTATTAGATGTGAGTGCTTCTGCTAGGTGCTAAGCACTTTTACCTCTCTATTTTCGATGGGAGTCGAGGGTCCTCAAAACCTTCCAAGCAAACTTTACTACTGTATAAGATTGGTGCCCATAAAAAGGAAACAAACCTGGTTTATGGTCTTAGTTTATTAGTGACCTATGGCCATGGTAGAGAAAGCACTTATGCATACACACACACCCCTCTCTGTTTTCTGGAAAAAGAATCACTTTGGCACAGGGGGTAAATATTCTGATTATTCTTAGCACAGTAGTGAAGTATGGGGAAGGGAGGAGTAACCTTCTAGTTGATCATTCGGGGTACTTCTGAATATAATAGTTTTCATAATTATTCAGCTACTTCTTGTACTCTTAGAAATTATTCTAGTATAAGCCTTTTTTAGTGTAAGACATTTGCTCTAGTTTTATTCATCACTGGGTTTGTCTACATGAGACGTTTACTGCAGAGTTGACTCAATAGCTCCGCAGTAAAATGTCACCATCTACACATGTGGTGCTATTAGGATGGAGAAAACTCATTAAGTCTGCCATAGGATAGTACTGCCAGACACAGATACTATCCTATGGTGGAGTTATTTACTCTGCCACAAAATGTGTAGATGCTGAGGTAGCTGGCTGGAGCACAAGAGTGCTTCAGTGCAGGGGCTGACTGCCAGCTAGCCAACCCCTCCACCGCATGTTGAGTAGGGGAAGAACAGCATTGGGCTGGCAAGATGACCTCCTGGGCCCCCTGCCAACTGGGGCTGCTGCATCCCAGCTCAATGTGCTGTGATCCTGGGCGTACATGCAAACATAGCACCCAGGAGCAATAAACTCCTATGTGCACTGTGCCAGAGCTTTTTCAGCTGCATTAATTGCATATGTAGATGTGCCCATGGAGGGCAAGTATCTGAGACATCCCTGAAGAAATTTGATTTAGAATTAACAAAATTCTAGGCTTTAAAGATATACTTTACATGTAAATATATAAGTTTTTTTCTACTAATTTGCTAAAAGTAATTGGTATGATGCTACATACACCACATGCATGCACACACACACACGCACTTCTAAAACTGGAGTTTCAAATTGAGTGTCAGCTGGTTAGGATTTGCTTCACTAGAGTGTCTTCAGATATAAACACTTCAGAACACTTATTTCTTCCCCTGAATCATCCCTACCATATTTCTTGGAAAGTTTGACAATTTAGTCACTTACTCTTTCAAGATGTCATATGTCTGAAGCTCAGATTTAGAGTACTTGATATATGCAATTGAGAGTCATGAAGCCCTAGCAGAAAGATCATCAGACCTGTTGCCACTACTTTGAGGATCTCAGCCAAAAAAAGCCCCTAAAGATTACTAGATTATTTATTCAAATAAGACTACTGCTGTTAGAAAGACAGGACACAGTACCTGGCTCACTGGCATTCCATTCTGCTCCTAGGGGACAAGTTGTCAGTCTGAACCATAACAGTTGCTGAAAACTGCCATTTCAGCAGAGAGAAGCTTACAAAAACAGTGAAAAAGCTTTTGATATAGCCTGGCGGTCCTAATTAGTTCTTAATGCAACAGGAATATAAAACTGTGAATTATTTTTCTCTTTAAAGAAACACACTGGCACCTTCCCTTTAAAATGTATTTTCTGTATTTTAAATAATAATAGGAAAAGTTGTAGTAATGTAACATTGGGATTGAGAATTTATGCATAATAACCTAATGAATTTCAGTGGTTTGTTTCTAATGCATCTGAATTAAGCCATATTAAATGTATGAATCTACAGTAATTGATTTCAGTTTGATGCCATTTGTAGTGATAGGCAAAGCAGATGTGTTTCCATTGTTATATGAAGCCTAATGGATTTCTAGGGGCAGATTCAGTAGATGATGCAGCAACTGGCAAAGCAAATCAGGCTTAATGGTGGTGACTTGTGGGTTCTTCTGTTGCAAATAAATCTTTGGCTGGCAAAGAACCAGAATAACCCCTCCTAGCCAGCCAAGTGCTGGGCTGCAACCTGTGGCCTGATAAACAGCTCCAGCGACAACCCCTTTGGGTCATGGGAAGCTGGCATACACCTGAGCAGCAATGTACCACCTTCCCTGATCTCCCATCAAACTTGTGCTGGGCATATCTTGGCTTATCTGCTGAATCCCTATTCCTGATCTTCTAGTATATCATCTCTCTGATTTTATAGTATATCATCTGTACAATTACAGTCACAATTATTTTGTTTTGCTCTGATTTTGAGTTTTGCTTTGCAGAGGGGGTTGGGTTTGTTTTTTCTCTGTCCCATTCTTGGTGGTTAAAAATTAACAATCCTCCACTCCGCAGTGTCTATATTGCATTACAAGCATATTCCTTCTCATGTATGTGTGCAGCATGTCTGGAATGGGAAGAAGCGCATTAGAAATAGGAGGATTTGCTTTTCTATTCAGCTATTCTTAGCCATGCTGAATCACAGAATCATGGAATAGCTCCAACAATGCAGGTCTGCAGGGAACCCTGCAGTAGACAGTTCTTTACTGTGTTCTACTGATAACACATTTGAAAGGTCTTTCCTCTCCTAATTCTTTCTACTATTATCAGGGTGAAGAGGAACATATCAGCAATCTTTCTTTCCAATACCAGCATTTCAGGCCAAGGTGTAACTGTAGCTCTCTGTACATTAAGTCACATGTCTGCAGCCTTGAAGACAGAGAAGCCAGGGAGTGACTAAATGGCCCCAGTGTAACATGCTCTTTGTGCTATGATCTTTGTATTACAAGGGGACAGCATTGCACCCCATCTTCACAGCCTCAATTTTTTTATGAACTATTATGACAGAATAATTGCAGCTAATTAGCACATCATTAATTGATGGCACAAGAGATCATTGCACCTCCACTAATCTGCAGTAGGGGCTGCAAGCAGTCAGGGCTATCCCAAAAGTGGGTGGCTCTGTCTGGAGGGGCAGTGTAGCTCACATATTTAGGGTATGCATTAGCAAGGTGCATTCCCTAATCTGACACCACTGGTAGTGTTTCTATGTAGCTGCTGCCAAAGCCACGTTGAAAAAAACAACTTCTTCCTCCTCTGGAAATGATTCCACTCCGAATCTCGGTGGCCCTTATCAGAATAAGGAGGTACAGTTCAGTTCCAGGCACAAATGGCATCTGTATCTCTCCCCGTCTTGGCTGCTAGTGGTATTTTCCTCCCTACCCCTTTCCAAAGCTGGGAGGTATGTAGTATGTTGTTAATGACCCTCATACTTTTGCTCAGCCTGTGATGGATGTTCAGTTTATATAGTGAATACACCTATCTCCTATTTAGACCAGTGAGAATTAAATGCACACACTGAGACTAGAGTTGCCTCCTCTAAAATTCACAATCTGGAAATCGGCCACCCTTCTCCTCCTCCTCCTTATGATTACTCAGAAGTCATTTCTTTATCTTATATTTAACAGGCACTGTATGGCACAACATCGGAAACTGCTATTTGGCGTCGCTGTGCAAACTATGTCAATAGTAATATGGAAAATGCTGCAGGACGATTATATGTACAGGAAGCATTTGCTGGAGAGAGTAAACACGTGGTAAGGTTTTTAACTCAATTTTTTTATATGCCATCTAAAGAGTTAAGTTTACAAGATGATGATTTAGTAAATATCAACTTTATTTTACAGTTGTAGAAACCCAGTTATTGGTGATTTAATTTTGGTACGAGCTCAGATGCCTAATTCTAAAGCAAATTCTGATTTGAGATGCTTACAGGGTGCTCAGATTGACAATGAAGTGAAGGGTACCATTAAGGCATCTGGCATCACAATTTGTCTCTGAAAATTAGATTTGTTCCATTCCCTACACTAACCAAGGGATAGCTCAGACAAAGAGATACCATCTTGATAGCATAAATGAATAATTTTGAATTACTACAAAGTACAGTACATTATAATGCTGTAATTCTCCTGAAGTTCCAGTATACAAAGAAATATGAATTACAAAGAATCCCAGATCAGGCTTTTTAAAACTTCACTTAAGAATAGGAAAGAAAATACTATTCAGCATTATGTTGGGAAGCACCAATGTCAGTAGCCTGTGATGATGCGATTATATACCTCTTGCAGGCCTGTACATCAAGCCATTAGCAAATGATAGTAAGAGAGGATGTCACTGAAGAGAAGAAGCCATTGCGATTACATCTGAAGTTTTCAAGTAGAGATTACAGAGAGAGGCAATGAATCATATTGCCTTGGCTGAAAGTAATTGTTTTGAATCAGTTTAACTTCAGTCAACTGACCAAATTTTTATACTAAACTATGTTATCAGGTATATTTTTACAGTAAAAACAGAGTGATTTTGCTTATTTAAAATGCTATTCTTATTACTTCTGGTGCTCTGAAAATACACGTGTTTTTTTCTTTCACTTATCATTACAGGGGCTATTGTATAGACATGAATTCCGTTATCTATTATTTATGTTTATTGACTTCATCTTCCCAACTGAACTTTGCTTCAGTAAATAATTGCCGCTTAAATATATAGATCTTTAAACAGTAAAGATAATTATTTTGATTAATTTCTTCTACTTGGGGACCTTGCTACTGGTGGACAAAGGTGACCTGAAGATTATATTTTGGTGCTCAATATTTTATTGAGCAATAACAAGAACAGCTATTTAGAGCTTGTCTATGCTACTACAGGAAAATCAAGGGAGTATTTTTGTGTTACTCCTCTTGAACTAGTCTTGAGTGAAAATGACCACACTGCAAAACAATCCTTAAGCTACATCAAGAGTATATTATACTGATACATTTTGAAGAGTATCCTTTGCTTAGGTTAAAAGAACAGGGTAGGCACCATAATTCAACTTTTAACTTGGATTAGCACCTCAAATTCAAGTCACAGCATCCCAATAGGCTTTATTTCCAAGTGGTAACCTGTATCTTCACTACTCTTTTACCACTAGTTCAAATAAAGAACACAACTTTCTCTGCAGTGCAGCTATGCCCAGGGGTGATTTGATTAGCAGTACTGAGTGATTGGGCTCTTGTCTGTTAAATTATTGTAGTTTGAACTGCTGCAGTTCCTACTGCATTACTAGCTCCAAAGTCAGCAATTATTCAAGCATTTTCCCTTCTTATACTCCCAACCTCAGCAGGCCAGTTAGTTTTAGATAAAACACTACTTAATTTGAGCTGGGACAGGACAGGAGTCAGGTTAGGGCCAATCTTGAGTGTTAGTTTAAAGTAACAAGACAAACTCTGTAGTGACCTGATTGACCTATGGAAAAGTGTTTAGGTCATTTTATGTTGTCTTACTATATATTTTGGTGCTTTTTCCAAGGTTGAAAATATGATTGCTGATATCCGTGAGGTTTTTATAAAAACATTAGATGAACTTAGCTGGATGGATGCAGAAACCAAAAAGAAAGCAGAACAAAAAGTAAGTGAATTTAAGGGTTATTTGCTATATTACCTTGCCATAAGAACAGTCTGCATACAGATATTTTGCCTGGAAAAATCTAATCAGACAAACATGCCTTTCAGTGTATTCGCTAAGACTTTAGTTAGAACAGAACAAAAACAAAACAGTCAAGTTGGAGTAATGCAGAGGTTCCTTGTTTTTGAGATAGAGACAGCCCCACTTCATTCTGAGTGGCCACATCTGCACAAGACACTGACTGTGCAGTAGCTTGAGACTACAATTTTTCACCAGTCCCAAGGGGTGCCCCTGCCCATTACAGGACAGGAACACCTGGGTGAGGGTGATTCCTTACCCTCCATCAATGCTGACCTTGTGAAGGAACACCTTGAGAGGCTGGATATCTTCAAGTCAGCCAGCCCTGACAGTTTACACCCCAGGGTACTCAAGGACCTGGCAGGCATCATAGCTCAGCATCTGGCACGGATCTTTGAGAACTCCTGGTGCTCTGATGAAGTGCCTGAAGACTGGAAGAAGGCCAATGTGGTGCCTATCTTCAAGAAGGAGAGGACTGTGGATCTGGCAAACTACAGGCCCATCAGCCTGACCTCTATTCCGGGGAAGGTCTTAGAAAAGATTATCAAAGAGGCCATTCTTAACAGACTGGCCGATGACAGCATCCTGAGGGATAGCCAGCACGGGTTTGTTGCGGGTAGGTCTTGCTTGACCAGTCTTATTTCCTTTTACAACCAAATGACCTATCACCTGGACAACGGAGAAGAGATTGATGTCATATATCTTGACTTTAAAAAAGCCTTTGATCTGGTATCCCATGATCACCTCTTAGCAAAACTGGCCAACTGCAGCCTCAACTTCACCACGATCTGCTGGCTAGGGAATTAGCTCCATGGTCAGACCCAGAGGGTGATGGTTGACAAGTCAATTGTTGTGATGCGCTGTGACCAGTGGGGTGCCTCAAGGCTCTGTCCTTGGGCCAACGCTATTCAATATCTTCATTAATGATGTGGACATTGGAATCAGAAGCAGACTGGCCAAGTTTGCCGATGACACCAAACTCTGGGGTAAAGCATCCACACCTGAGGACAGGAGGGCAATCCAGGCTGACCTTGACAGGCTCAGAAAATGGGCAGACGATAACTTGATGGTGTTTAACACCGAAAAATGCAAGGTTCTCCACCGTGAGAAGAAAAACCCGCAGCATACTTATAGGCTCAGCAGTGCTATGCTGGCTAGCACTATGGATGAAAGGGACTTGTAGGTCATGATTGACCACAAGATGAACATGAGCCATCAATGTGATGCTGTGACTAATAAAGCAAGCAAAATACTGGCTTGCATCCACAGATGCTTCTCAAGCAAATCCCAGGATGTCATTCTCCCATCGTACTCGGCCGTGGTGAGGCCGCAGCTGGAGTACTGCATCCAGTTTTGGGCACCACAATTCAAAAAGGATGTGGAGAAGCTTGAGAGAGTGCAGAGGAGAGCCATGTGCATGATCAGAGGTCAGGAAAACAGACCTTACGATGAGAGGCTGAGAGATATGGGACTCTTCAGCCTGGAAAAGCGCAGGCTCAGGGGTGATCTGGTCACCTATAAGTTTATCAGGGGTGCTCACCAGGATCTGGGGGAATGTCTGTTCACCAGAGCACCCCAAGGGATGACAAGGTCAAATGGTCACAAACTCTTCAGGACCATTTCAGTCTGGACATAAGGAAGAACTTCTTTACTGTCTGAGCCCCCAAGGTCTGGAATAGACTGCTGCCAGAGGTGATTCAAGCACCTACTTTGAACACCTTCAAGAGAAATGTGGATGTTTATCTTTCTGGGATCCTATGACCCCTGCTGACTTCCTGCCCCTGGTGCAAGGGGCTGGACTCAGTGATCTTCCAAGGCTCCTTCCAGCCCTAATGTCTATGAAATCTATGAAATCTACTGCATGGTAGTGTCATGTAAAGAACCCATGACACAGTGCGCAGTAGTCTCGGGGCTACTGTGCAGTAGTGTCAGTAAAAAGCCATTTGTCAGTGCTACTGTGTAGTAACTTGGTTTACTGCGCAGTCATTTAGTACTTGTTTATACTAAATGAAGTACTTATTTATACAAGTATTAAATGAATGTGCAGGGATGATTGCACAGTTGGCATCTCATGTAGATGTGACCAGTGTCAGTTTCTAATCAATTGATAAGACTTAAACTCTGCCACATAGAATGCTCCGAACTTTTAGAGTGAAGCAATCACAAATCCATGCAGTACCTCTAGTTTTTAAGGCTCTGTATATCAGAGTTAGGGGTGTGATGACAAGAGCAATTTCTCTGACAGCATGAGTTCAAGCCCTGTGTCTGGACTCTTCCCAAAGGCTGCTGCCCCCATTTGACCCAGATGTAAAAGTACTGATCAAAGGTGTCAAGACATAACGTTGGCAACTCTCATATGTGCCTTAGCCATACTAGGCAAATAGGTCATTAGGCTTGGATGGGCCTTCATGGGTCAGAATAGTGTTTCATATCAACCAGGAATGATTGATGAGGGAAGTGTAAGAGAAATATTTAGGCACCTCAGTGGCTTCTGCCTGGTGGGTTTAGCTCATGCATGCATGGTCTAATTGCTAGATTTGGAATGAAGGAAGAATTTTCCCTGGAATGGATGGACAAGGAGCATTGGCAAGCTTTGTTGTTGTTAGTTTTGTCTTTTTTTAAATAGGAGAATAATGCTCTCCTAGGATCAATTTTAGCATAATGGCTAGGGGGCTGGGGTACATGACTTCTGAGGAGAGGCTGAGGGAACTGGGCTTATTTAGTCTGAAGAAGAGATGGCTGAGGGAGGATCTGATAACAACCTTCAACTACCTGAAGGTGATTTCAGAGAGGATGGAGAGAGACTGTTCTCAGTGGTGGCAGATAACAAGGAGCAATGGTCTCAAGTTACAGCAAGGGAAATTTAGGTTAGATGTTAGGAAGAACTTTCTCACAAGGAGCATAGGGAAGCACTGGAACAGGTTACCCAGAAAGATGGTAGAATCTTCATCCTTGGAGGTTTTTAAAGCCTGGCTACACAAAGCCTTGGCTCAGATGATGTAGTTGGGGACGATCCTGCTTTAAGCAGGGGGTTGGATTGGATGGCCTCCTGAGGTCCCTTCCAGCCCTAATTTTCTATAATTCTGTGACTCTATTTTAACCTTTAGAAGACTGCAGTGGCCAGGAATTGCTGCAAGGTGGTATCCTTTTTCCCATGCAGCATGTTGTCTGTGTTTTTCATAGAGTACTTTGTGCCTATGGTGCGCAAGAGAAACTAGAGTGAATGTTCTTGTGGACCATTTTGAACAAATGGTTAACTGCAAATGCAGGGTGCTAGACTCTGTGGCCTTGGAAGTCTCTTCCAGGCATAGGTTCCTATGTGTGATTTGAATAATTCCTGAGTTCTGAAACTGGCAGTAGTGAACAGGTACCAAAAGGTCACAACCACACTGACCATCCATTGCTGAATGAAGGGGAAATGTCTGTTTGGTCCTAGCTAGATGGAAAGGGCATTCCAGGAGTAGCCTGACATAGACCAAGGTATAATTTCATAGAAAAGTTTGAGAACTATCAGGCTGTACCAGGGGCAAAGGGCAAGTTATAGCTCACTACAAATATTGCATCTGAAGGAAATAATGAGAGATCATAGAGAAGAACTATTTGGGGTGATTCAGTGGGCTTTAATGGCTGAGGTATTATTGAGATGGAATAAAGAAAGGAAGTAATTCAGCTGTATATTACTTCTCTACAGTGAAATCTGCAAAATAGTCTTCTAAGGGAAGAGATAGACGGCACATTTCAATAGACAAGTATGATAGACAGTGCTGTACTGGTAGCGCCAAACAACCACATAGAATAGTTTCCAACTCTAATTTGTAAGATTCTAGACCTGTTTGAAAGTTTTCCAAATATTACCATTTTATTGTTTCTTTTCTTCCAAAAATACTAATTTAAAAAAAGACGACCTTGTGGATTTTTTTTAAAAACTGCTATAGTTCTGGATTTTATTTTTTTTTTAATCATAATTTTACAATCATAACATTTTGTTGAGAATTCAACATTTTTCAAAACTTTTAAAAACAAAATTAAAAAAAATTCTGCAACATTAACAGTTTTTCAGAAAGACTTAGATTATACAGTATATAAAGTAGAACGTAGTTATTGCAACATTAAGGCCAGGACTTTCAGCTAGTTTCCCCACTACTTTTAGGCCAGGAATGGTATATATTTTACTGGTGCCTTTCACAGCATATTAGAATATGGTCTATATTGATCACTTAATATGGATACGCAAATGCAAAATTCGAGTTTTTGTTGCTCTTATCTTTTATTGGATCAACTTCATGGTTGGGATAGATTTAGAAAAGTTTTTAGGTATCACAGTACTCTGCCTCAGGTCTCTGGGAGAGGCAGGAGCAGCAGAGCTGAATCTAGGTGAAACAAGGACTTGTGTAAAACTCCATTCTAATATTATAAAAGCCTTAATTTGTCTGTCTGTCTGTAACGTTTTATTCATGCTCTGATTGGCTGAGTGTGAAGAAGAGCGGCCAAGGCAGCGGCAGTGGCAGTAGGGGAAGGGGAGGAGTGAGCCCAGGCCTGACACGGGGAGGGGGGGCCAGGAGTGGGCCCAATGCGGTGGTGGGGGGGGAGCAGCAGGCCCAGTCCAACGCAGTCTGATACAACCGCACCTGGGGGAGGGGAAGAGTGGGCCTCCTGTCCCCCTCAGGCCCATGCCCACTCTTCCCCAACCCTTCCTCCCCCATGTCAGCCCCAAGCCCACTCCTCCCATCCCCCCACCAAGGCCCACTCCTCCCCTCCCCCTGCCACTGCAGCGGGGAGGGGGGGAAACAGGCCCAGACCCCCAAGCAGCAGGAGGGAAGGGGAGAGCGGGCCCAGGCCCGTCATTCTTGACAGGCAATTGGCTAGTATATGTAAATAAAAACAGGATATAAGAGAAGTTATCAGGTAGCCAACAGATGAGATATATAGTAAAAACCTGATGAGTGGAGAGCAAGAATCGTTTAGAAGGGTTGTTTTCACCTGTGAAGTGCAGAATTTAGCAATTAACACAGACAATAATTTCACAGTCCATTATAAGTCTTTGTTTTCTAGCATACAATAGGCTAATTAATTTTTGTTCCCAGTCTACTCTTTTTGAAGGTGTGTTCTAAATTCCCCTTGTGCATGAGAAGTGTGGCTGCTTGCAGACATTCCCCACCCCCGGCGCTTTACTGAAAGAAGCAGTGCACTACTTCAAGTTGGCTCCGCAGCATCTGTGTAGATCAGGCTCTTAAGCAGAGCTTTTTGACACTTTAAACTAAATCTGATTCAATCAGCTATTAGATAAAAGTGCCAAAAAAAGCCCCACTGAAGTGCTCAGTCTATACAGACATTGGGTGATCCAGGTCCAACTAATGTGCTGCCTCTTCTGGGTATGTGCTTGGCATGTGCTGGGCTATACAGATGTGGGATCATGCCGAGTTTAAAATAAAGTACCGTTGGGGGGGGTTGTTAACGTCTGCAAGCAGCAAGATCAAACAGAGTGATTATTCCGTGAAAATTGTTTTCCTACCTGCATTTTAGTGTCTCTGTCCTTTATCTTTTTGTGCCACCATTCATTCTGGTGCATAGTTTTTATCTGTTTTTACCCACATAGTTATCATGAGGACATTTGGTGTGCTGGATGAGATATACCACATTCTGAGTTAGACATGCATGACTTGTGGGTTCTCATGGTTTCCTGATGACAGTTGAGATGAAATAACAGATCTCACATTTATTGCTGAGGAAAGATTTGATCAGAGGCGAGTATGTTCCTGATGATTGGATTGGGCAAGATTGGGAGCTATTTGAAGACCAAGCATGAGGTGGGGCTGGAGTGGAGGGGGAAGAGGCTGGGGATATTTTTCTCAAGGTCTGGTTCTTCTTGAGTATAAGCTTCAATTGTTTGATGATCTTTCTTATTGGTTTGAGTGTGGGATAGTAGGTGACAACTAAAAGGTGTGTGGTCTAGAGGAGGTTTTCTAGTATTGTAATAGGCTGCAAAATTCAATTTATCATATGTACATCCAAATACATAGGGACTGATCAGTTATGATATATATCAGCAGTTCAACAGTGTAATGAGTCTGGCCCAAAATACTCCATGCTGTAGAAGACTTATTACATACAACCTTAAGCCTATGCAACCTACAAAAAATGTTTGCAGTTTCATATGGAAAAGGCTTTGATTAAATTAATTAAATGTCAAGTCAGAACCTTTATGAAAAGTCATTAGCATTAGCTACCCACGGGTACTCACATGTGTTTTTTTACATTGCTTACTTGTTTATGGGCCTAACGAGAGTCAGAAATTCCTTAAACCTGCATCAGCTAAGCAGGTTTAAATGTTAAATTCACTGTGGCATTTTTATATTGAAAAATCAGAAAAGATTGCCAAGGAGACCTTTACTGTCTTGTGGCTTTTTATCATTTGTGACATTAGCATCAAATAAAAATGAGTACTTAACTACACCACATAATGGGCTCTGAATGGAACTGGGCAGAAATCTTGGATCCAGATTTCAAACAAACCTCTCAGTGTTCAGGACATTTAAATTCATGGTTTGGTTTTCTCTACTATAGACATAAGAGACAGCTGTAAAGTTTGGATCCAGATTCAATTGTAGTTTCTGATAACACCTGGTCCCAAAAGTTCAGGTACACTTTTTCATTTGGTTCCCATTTATCCACATGTGTTCAACAACATTAATAAGACCTTTCTTTGTGCTTTAGCTACAGTTACAAATATATTAATTATTAATATTGTGTCTGCCTTAAACACAAATTGAATGTGTCAAATACATTGGGAAAGTTTTCAGATAATTTGAATGGATATTTCATTTTAAGCTGCTACTGAAACCCGGAATCTTGCTTCTATATGAAGTTTAATAAAAATAACATTTCCATTAAATGGAATGCCTTGTCTACATTCTTCCAGTGTCATAAACTAAATAACAGTTAGAATGAGCAATCCTTTCACGGCATAAAGACACTTCAGCAAAAACCAGATACAGTGAAATTCCTGGCTCTTTCACAACTGTTTCTACAAAGGAACCTGTAAACATCTGTTATGTTACCCAGTATCCAATCATCTAAAGTATAGCTGGATTTGGATTTCCATTTAATGAAGACAGAATAATCTAAATATTATCTTTTCATTTAGGCTAAAGCAATTAGAGAAAAGATTGGCTACCCAGATGAAATCCTGACAGATGATAATAAGCTGAATAGTGAATATCAAGAGGTAAGTATCCTTAAAGACACTGTAAAGAATGATTAAAAGCGACTTCTAAGAGGTAGATTGTGACTTAAAATACCTGTCTATGCAAAAGGCAAGAATTCTTGTGGGTGATAACTTTCTCACAAGAAGGGTAGTAAAACACTGGAACAGGTTACCCAGAGAGCTTGTTGAATCTCCATCTTCGGAAGTTTTTAAGACCTGGGTAGACAAAGCCTTGGCTGGGATGATGTGGTTGGGGATGGTCCTGCTTTGAGCAGGTGGTTGGACTAGATGACCTCCTGAGGTCCCTTCCAACCCTAATTTTCAATGATATATTTTATTGGACTATGGTTATGGTTATGTGTGTGGTTGGTGTAGACATAGGCAAGCTTTGGAGGTATCACAGTACCCGGCCTCAGGCCTTTGTCTATGCAAAGTCATGCAAAGGAGTAAGACTCCACTTCTACCTGAGCTACCTAGATCCTGAGTTCTTGTGCAAAGGAGGAAGGAGTGTGGGGAGTTGTCTGATACCCTATAATATATAGCGTAACACAGATGTTCCAGTGGAGGCTTCGGTGTAATTTGCCTGCGGCATCAGTCAAGGTATGCCAGAAAGATGGTGCATATATGCAGATCCCAATGGTGTCACACAGCATAACACTGGAACAACATAGTTTTCTGTGCTCAACAGTGGCAGCAAGGTCTGATACTTCCAAATCTGCCATAGTTTGTATTTTAACACTGACTCTGTGTCTTAGCTCTATGGAACCCAAATCAGTTTTGTCCATGTATATCAGGGTTGAATCAGTGACTTGTGTAAGTCACCAAACCTATCACCATTTTTTCAATAGCAAAATCTGGACAAAAATACCCTTCCACCTCACAGATAAATTGCAGAAATAACATATATAAAACATGTTGAGATATCAGTTAGAAAGTGTTATTTTATTGGAATTAATACTTTTGATGCAGGAAAGCACATAGAGTTATAGCACCATTTAAAATATCTTCTCAAAATAATCAAGAGACCAGATTCTGACACGCTTCCTCATATGAGATAATACCTTACCAGAGGGGGTCATTTCAATTAAGGTAATTCCAAGAGTAAGATACAACTCAGTCCAAGTAGGGCAGAATCAGGCCCTAAATCTGCAGCAGGCCATGCAGTAATGTTTCATTTTGATCTAGCCATTATATCAACTGAATGATGTGACAGAACACTGCAAACCAGGCTTAGCCTATGACTTTCAAACCCCATTCCTTCTTTCTGTAGCAATTGAATATAACTAATTACATTCTCTCTTTTTAGCTGAACTACCAAGAAGATCAGTACTTTGAGAACATCATTCAAAATTTGTTATTTAACCAAAAGAAACGTCTGAAGAAGCTCAAAGAAAATGTGGACAAGGAAGAGTATGTATTTGAAATTTTTATTTTTTCAACCACTTCATGTTTAAAGTGAGCAACAACTGGTTGCCAATTTGTACCTTCTATCATCATCTCCCCAGTTCTCTAGTGGCTGTAAAGAATCGTTACCACTTATGAGCACAGTGTCTATTTCTTCCAAGTGTGAGAGTTGGATTTTTGGGTTGGTTGTAGTGGTGTTGGTCTAAGGACATAGGCAGACAAGGTTCCTTGGATAAATGTGATATTTTTTATTAAACCAACTAAATAGTTAGAAAAATTGTTCTTTGCAAGCTTTTGGGCACAAACATAGGGAGAGACTGCTGGTGTTCTGTGTTCTCCTGGGTGGAATAGAAGCCAATATGCAAAATGCAGTTCTGTGAAAATGGCAGTGAGGATCAGAGACAATGGGAGACAAAAGGTGTGAGACAGGCAGGTAGGTATGTGTGGAGGTGGGGGCGTGGAAGGTTGACCTGTTGATAGAATGTAGCTGGTAAAATGTAGAGAGGTTATCTAGGGTTATCAGATGTCAGGCAGGTTATAATGTGCCATAAATCCAATGTCTATATTTAGTCCATTATTTTTATAGCCAGTGGATTTATGAAATGAAGTTTATAGGCTCATCTATGAAGAGTTTTTTGTAAATTCCCTTTGAGGATTAGAACTGAGATTGGAGAGAGAGTGGTTGTCTTGTGAGAAGTGTGCAGCCATAGGTAATTGGGTATCTTTGTCTCTGATAGATTTGCAGTGTGCGTTCATTCTGTTATGCAGTTGTTGTTTGGTTGCCCCTACATATGTTCCATCAGGACATTTAGTGCACTGGATGAGATGTATTGCATTTCTGGAGGTGCAGGTGTAAGATCCAGGAATGGTGATCATTCTGTTGTGGGGTGTAGTTATTGTGGGAGTGGTGGAGATGTGTTGGCAGGTTTCCATGAGTAGGATTTTCTGCACACAGGTTAATTAAACACTGTAAGCAGAGTAATAGCATTCTGACTTTTCACATGCAGCCACATGCGGGATTGAACTCTAAGTCAGGGTAGAAATTCTTAGAGACTGGTGTTCCTCCAATGTCTTTTCATGATTGTTTTTTTAAGGTTGATAAGAATTCAAGAAGGAAAAGGTGCATGAGTGTTCATCAGGATAGGAAGGATTATTACTTATTTACATAATATACAATGAAAAAACAAGAACAATTGAGAATGTATATTATTGGGTTCTTTGAGGGCTTAATCTTGTAAAGTGTAAAGGTGAGAATAACCATGAATTGCTGTCTAGAGAGACTGAAGAAATTTAATTCACTTCAGACACGTTTATCCTTGAAATACAAATCCGGTGAGAGGAACAATGCAGCCAGAGGGAGATCTGCAAGATCTGGCTATTACATAGATTGTGTAAAATAAGAAGTTGATAAAATTGATTACATATGTCAAGTTAGAGAATCATTTTAGTATAAGGAAGCTAAATTAGTGTGTAGAAGAATAGCCCTAACTAGGTATATAAGGCCTATTTTAAGCCTAAAAAGTTCCTCTGACATTTATTTAGGTAACTTAATTTAATGACATAGCATCTTACTGTTGCAGACCTGAAACAATTGATCAAGTTTTTTCTTCTGTCCAGTTGGAAATATGAATGCATTAACCTAGCTGCTAACCTTCTGCACATCTCCCTAGGCAATCCTTTTTTACACTGCTTTGTTACCCACTGGCCTTATGTAGTGTTATTGAAACTCTGCTCTTACAATACAGTGCCTCATTCCCCACTTCGATTCTCTGAACTGAGTGCAGCTCTTCTTTCACTAGGATATCCTGAAATTGAAAGCTTGAAAAAATGAAATTATAAAGCTTTTTCTGTGTCCAGCTCTTGAGAAAATGTTCAAGGCTGATGCATACCAGGATGGAAAGAACATGCATTTTGTTGAGTTGATTCAAAGATTGTGACTTAGTGGCTGATGTTTTCTCATGTCAAACCAGACCGTGGTTCCTTAAGCTCCTTGTCTGTAAGATTATACTCCATAAATAGCATAATGAGGCATGGGTAGATGTGCAACATTTACTACTCAGCTAATTAGTCTACTGCGCAGTAAATGTCTCATGTAAATGCACCCTGAATATATTTTGCTTCTGTGATGGTTCAGTATATTAAATTTTCCCAGTCATTCAAAACACAAAGTTTTCAGGCATCTTTATGACTTCGACCTCATGTAGCATAAATCCCAAATTAATGACAGACACCCTCTTTCTGCCAATCTGACTGCAGTGAATTCTTAGGCATCGCCTGCCAAAATGTCCACAATGGCTGCTTTATCGTCATCTGAAAGTATTAGAATAAAGGTATCTTCCAAGGTACTTTTCTAAATAAATCTTTTACAGTGAAATAAACCCTATGTGGACAGTACTGCTTGAGACCTCCTTAATTACTATCTTGAGGTCTTGAAATCTTACACACTTAATTGGTGTGTAAGATTTTTTCCAACCTTTGCAAGTGTGAATTTCATCCTTAGGTCTCAATACTGCAAGTTTCTTTGCACCTTTTGAAAACTGGCTCAGGCCCTAATTTAGAAAAGCATTTGGCTGCATTTCCTAAATCCCTGTTACTACTTTTCCTGGTTAAACAGGTTTGTAGAAGTGAATTTTGCTCATAAAGCAAAAGGCCAGAAATTACTATTTGGATCATTTAATCTAAGCCTCTTCATTTTGCAGGACTGTTCATTGTACCACTCTTACTGGCAGCTTTTCCAGTCTTTTTTGACTGCAGTCACTAGTCATAATATAGAAACATCCTTACTGAAGGGGTTAAACTAGGAAAGCTTCCTAAACTGACTACCCCTGAAAGGCAGCAGGAAATGTACACCTGTAAAGAAGGCAAAGATGTTTCAAGTATTTCCTGTGCAATGGGCATGGCCCTGTAAATGTGCTGAACACCCTACCCTCTGCCAGGGGAGAAGATATTGGCTTGCAGAATTCAAGAATTCTTGGCTCTGCTGCAGACAGCTGATATCCTTGTGTCTGCGTCTCCATTTCTGGAAAAAGGAGGTCATAAAAGTTTCCTCCATTCCACTCATACTTCATTAATATTTGTGATATGGGGATTACTGATGCTGAGATACTTATAAATAAAATATGTGGAACAATTATCACTACAGATGACGAGTGGATTCTCAGGATTTATAATAACTGGTCCCTTTGAAGAATAGTAAATGGAACTCAATGCTGTTGACTGACTTAAGAAAATTCTTGTTGGTTTGATTAGAAGGTTTGTTCAGGTAATGACCATAGAATCAAATTCAATCTCCACCTTCAGGCAGTTATTTTTAACAGCAGATTCTGAAAATACTGGTGTCATGAAATAAATAAGTTTTATGAATCCCAAACATTGAGGAAACATAAAAATCTACTCTGCTATCTGTCATTATTTTATAGTATACAATCTGAATTTATGAAGGCTTTTTGTGAGTTGGAAATTTTGCCTGTGAAATGTTAGTGTCAGTAAAAAGGAAATCTATCATCTCTAACTGGTTATACATGGTGAAGAGGAGGTTCTCTCTCTAATTCTGTTCCAGTGTTCAGTTAATCTTGTTGTGAAAATCTTTTTCTAACTAGATTTCTTCTGTATATTCTCTAGGTGGATAAGTGGAGCTGCTGTAGTCAATGCCTTTTATTCTGCAAGCAGAAATCAGATAGGTAAGGTTAACTAAATTCCTTTATGACATGGTTATATTTTTTAAACTGAAAGCTGAAGCATGTGCAGTAGCCTGAAGAGTGCAGAAGGCCCCAGTATGGTAGAACAAGGGAGGATCCTTGCTTAAGAAAAGGAGACTTACGGTGCAGCTGTGGGAGGGACCATTTTGTTGGGGTAATAAAATATGGTCCCAATTAATGCTGGAACGTACTTCATTTTACTTTTCTGAGTTAACCTATCCTCATTTTACAGTTTCCCTTCTTCCACAGGCTTTCAAGGTCCCCAGCTCTGGGAGAGATTCATACCTGGGTGTCCTGGTTTCAATATGGGCCCTTCAGATGGCCTGTCCCAAGGCTGGGGATTCAGTACTTTCAGTGTGGCTGGAACAATTCAACATTGTTCATCTCAAACTTTACTACCCAATGCATTTTCTTAAGTGTGGCTCTGTAATATCTTGTTGAATGTGAGACCTTTGAACCCATTCCAGTGAAACACGTCATCTGTCAAGTGACTTAAAGCTTATGTTCTTTCCAATGTTTCATTTCTATTAATACTAGTTTCCCTTGTATTGGAAAAAATAAAAGGTCAATCAGGCAGATAAGACTAAGAAAAAAATATCAGAGGGAAAGGGGAAAAAAGCAAATAACTTCAGCAATGCTTTAGGGCAGGGGTTTTCAAACTTTTTAGATCATTGTACCCACAGCGGCCGGACGTGGAGCAGTGTACCCCCAGACGCTGGGAGGGCAGGGGGGACGACACGTGGCCAGATGCCGAGTGGGGGGGGTGGCACATGCACGAATGTGTGTGACCTTCCCCCACCCCTCCGCATCCGGCTGGGCAGGTGGCACCTGCGCCACAGCGTGGGATGTTGTGTGGCAGCGCTCCATCCTCACCCACCCACCCGTACTCTCTAGGGCCGTCTCAAGTACCCTTGCTTTAGGGTATAGGGTCAGCCTATGCAGGACTCTCCATGGTTACAAATAATTTGGGAATAGCTGAGGAACCATATTTTTAAGAAATGTGAAAATGTTAGATCTGAAGAATAGAACATGGTAGTAATTCAGAAAATGTGTGAGGTTTCCCTCCTGCTTCTAACAGCAGCATAATTAACACCAATGCAGGCTCTTTCATCCTAGGATCATAAAGAACTTTAAAGATATTGGTTTAGGCCTGCAATATCCCTACAAAGTAGATTCAGTAGGTGTTATACTACGGGTTCCATTCACAGTACACAGACAGTCAACAGAGTCTATCCAGCTATGTCTCTAACTCCGCCTCTCAAAGGTATGTTTTTATACTTGTTTTATAAATGGAGAAATGGAAGCACAGGGGACTAAAGGGATTTTCTCTCAGTCACTCAGGTATTCATGACAAAGGTATAACTCACCTGACCCTAGCCAGAAGCCATGCTCCAAGGTGCTATGCATTTTTTTACTTCTTAAATGGAGGAGCTTGGGACAGAACATTCTGCTTCCTTTTATATTATATAAGAAACTATTTGCAAAGCTCCTGCAAATTTGGGAATTCCCTCTGGCTGAGGAGAAGTTCCAGTAGAAGCAGAGGTTAAACATATGTCTTTTTTCCAAACATATGCCTCTGTTACATGGAGACATGTCAGGAGTAACCAGTCAGGAAAAGGCCTGGAAGTAGCCCTCCAACTAGAGCTAACTGACACAAGTTAGAACAGTTCCATCCTGCTGTACCGTTGGTCCTGATGGCGCTGTGGCTGGACTTGGACAAAGAATTAGGGAATCATAGCTGCTTACCTAAGAAACCCTCTTCCATACTGCTGTGTCTATCTAGGTACAGCAGAGAATCTGGACCCCCATATGTATTTTGATTCAAGCCTGATTTCTACCTTTCCATCTCAGTGACACCATTCAATCTCTTGCTTCTTATGGAATTCCAAGATAGAAAGAACAGTCCCAGACAGACTCTGTTTTTCCCGATTTCTCCTGGACATACCATAGTCCATGTATAATTCTTAATATTACCTGAAAACAAATCTATACCATGTTGGCAAAAGAAATGGAACTAATCCTGCAGTCCATGCACAACAAAGAAATAAGTTGTTTATGGATAAAACTTTTTTATGGAAAATGTGTTAGTGGCATACTATGGTTTTCATTGCCAGGGATAACTGACCACTGGAAAAAAAAACCTTACACCTTCTTTTATAATCCTACTTCTGTTTTCCAAACTAAATATTCAATCAGGGTGAAAAGTGGTCTGCCAGGTATTTTCTATCCAAAGTAAAATAAAACTTAATTGAGTGTCCTTGATCATATATGCCTTGTTTCTTTTCCCATTGATTTTGAAAGTACAGACTTAGAATGAAAGAGAACTGGAATTGTAGTCATATTTTCCAAGCATGTTTCTAAATTGATGAGATTATATAAAAAGAAATTGCTTCTTCCCACTAAGAAGTTAGACCTTTTTAGATTGTCTTTAAGCAGCCCCTTGCTCTTCCAGAGCTTGAATTTTAATTAAACAGATAATACTTTGACTATAACCCTGTAAATGTGATCCCAGCTTTCTCACCATTCCCCATCTTTTATGAGAATTGCCGTCATAAGCACTAGAAGGCAATAGTTTTAATGTTGTTAGCTCTGGCACAGAGGAGGCAAGCATGATGGGAAGTGAAGGAAGGCTCCTACTGACCTACTCCTGATACAGCTGAGTGAAGGCCCATCTTCATTTGACCAGTTTGCATGAGAGCTCAAAAGCACGAGAGAACTCGGCTGTTTTCGCATTTCACCCCACACTCAAAACTTGTTTGATGCTCACTGAAGCTTTCAAACTTGTCCAGTGAATCTAAGCCCATTTCTGGCATCAAAATCATATGGAATTTGCAGTTTTGCATTGTTCTGAGTGAGTTCCATTTAGACTCATTAGTAAATTAAATATGCAGGGGTGAAGTTTAAATGTACACAGATTAACACCAAGGTAAATGATCACCCAAACATCAGGAATGCAAAACTACCACATCATGATTACGTAGCAATGAGTGTGAGAGCTCCTAAAAACATTGTTGTAACCAATGAGCAATATGAGGTAATGATAGTGTATGCCTAATTCAGACAGAAGCTGATTGACTTCACTGACCAGTTTGTGCCTGAGTAAGGAGTACAGGATGAGGTCTCTACTTTGTAAGGGTGATAAGGCCAAACAAACCTTTTGAAAGTGCATTTCAACATTCAGCATAAAAATCTGCTCACAAAGCTTTGTTTAAAATAGCTTTGCTAAGTAATGAGTGGAACAGGAATCATAATTTGGAAGGTTGAAGCTGATGACTGGAGGTTAATTTGAGCCATAAATTCTTACCTCATCCTTCAGCAATGGCATGTCGCAGGATAATTAAAGCAGCATGATCTTTAAAGTTGAGGTTTGAAGTAGATTTGTAACATACTAACACTTCCATACAGCTCTGTACCACAGTATGTTAGAATCATAGAAACTTAGGGTTGGAAGGGACCTCAGGAGGTCAACCCAACCAACCCCCTGCTCAAATCATGACCATCTATACCTAGATTATCCCAGAGAAGGCTTTGTCTAGCCAGGTCTTAAAATCCTCCAAGGATAGAGATTCCACAACTTCTCTGAGTAGCCAGTTTCAGTGCTTTACTACCCTCCTTGTGAGAGTTTTTTGTAGTATTTAACCTAAATGTTCCTTGCGACAACTTGAGATCATTGCTCCTTGTTGATCTGCACTACCACATCAGGACCTTAGGAGGCACTCTCCCTCCAACAGAATGCTCCCTAATTTGCCACAGTTGCAGGGGGAATCCTGGGCCAGACTACAAGTCTTCAGGTGGGGCTCCATAGAACCTCCTACATGCCCAGACTTCTCTTCTGGCAGAAGAGGGTAAACCCATGTCCATTCCTTTTAGGGAATATCATGGAAATGCCTGGACAAAGCCATTCCTGTAAATCTCAGAATACAGGGACTATGGCTGTGTTCTGCCCTTCTGCAGGGCTGCATAACATGTGAAGCAATACCTGCTACCTTCTCTCATCTTGCACACACACAGCTCAGCAGAGTCCAGCTCTTAGGAGACATCTACCTGGCAAAATGCACCATCATGCAGGAGTATCCGAACTAGCTCTCAATGAGCAAATTCAGGATATAGAAGTAATATAGCTGAAATAGCATGGCTCTCTGCTCAGGCTTATTAAAGTAGTAGAGCTAATTTAACTGAGCAGAGGGCCAAGCTTAAACAGTCATACTGCTTTTAGTATCCAAGCTAGCCTAGGCAGGCATCTCTGCACAGCACATCACTGAAACATATACACATCTTCTTTATGCCTGTAAACAGCTGCATATACTCTAATCATACCTCATTCCTGTACTAGGAAGTAGAGTACTTAAGTCTGGACTTTTGTTATGTGATAGCAGTCATAGAATCAATTACACTCTTAGGGCGGGGAAGATTAAAAAAACAAATCAATGAATGCAGTTTAGTATGTGAGTGGACGTGGTGGCAGAATGTTAAATAAACTGAACTGTGAAGGCCCTGAGGGCAGCAGTTTCCTGAGCTGAGCTGAGCAGGAATCTGTCAGGGAGCATGAGCTCACCAGCTAAACCTGCAGAGAGCTTTGTGCTCAATTTCTCCTGCCTATTCCCAATATAAAAATGCTATTTTAGAAAGGGAGGGTAGTCTTGTGGTTTATACATAGGGCAGCCTGCAACTCAGGAGATCTCAGTTGTAGTCCTGGATTTGGACAAGTAAAAAAAAAAATTACTAGTGCAATTCTCAAGCCATCTATGTGTAGTTCTGAGCAATAGCAGTGGCCTTCTCCCCATAGGAGTATATTCATCTGATGTGGGAAGTATCTGTAGTGATAATACATTTTTGTCATTACTCTCAATATCTCCTGAAAATAATTAGCATGGACAGTAATTAGCATTTGGACATTCTCTTTACATTAAAGGTGTAGTGATATGAGAAAATTATGGCTCATGCTCACTACAGACAGGAATTCATGACAGGAATTAATACTTTTATTCTGGGATATCATTAAAATGTGCATAATATAAGACAAGACCTACATGGAATACAAAATTGAGCAGAATTTGTGGGGGAAAGTTGAATATATATAATTCTTCATTCTCGAAGGAAAATGTCGCAATTGCATTGTGGGTTTTTGTGCCCATTCTCTTGTTAATGATCTAGAGCACCAAGCACAGAACTGGCTAAAAGGAAATCTGTAGCCCAATTCCTACATTGCCAAATATGACCTAATCACTAATGAGTATTATTTATACTTTCAGTGGGAGAGTATCTTCTTATCACTGACAATGACTCTTGGTTTGACTTGTCATAAAACTCAGTTATTCTCCTGTTAGAGTACCCTATCTCACCAGATATGTTGAGGTCTGAAGGTGATAAATGCAATTAAATGGTTAAATATAATTATTTTTTGTGTTCTGCAAAATAATAGCAGAGATCCCTGGTAAAGTCCAATTAGGACCCTGTGAACAAAAGTTTGAAGGGATGTTCTCTTTTGCCCCCACCCATCCTGCCCCATTTTTTTATTTTGCTCTTTTAGCTTAATTTCCCCTCAGTCATTTCCATATACACATTTATTTACCAGGGCTGCTATATTTGAGGCTAGAGAAAAAAGCTTGACTTCTACCCTGAAGTCCATATAAATGATTTCATAGATTTCATAGATTTCATAGACATCAGGGCTGGAAGGGACCTCGGAAGATCATCGAGTCCAGCCCCCCGCCCAAAGGGCAGGAAGTCAGCTGGGGTCATAGGATCCCAGCAAGATAAGCATCCAGTTTCATCTTGAAGGTGTTCAATGAAGGCGCTTGAACCACCTCCGGTGGCAGGCTGGATCATCGAGTCTGACCCCCTGCATAGGCAGGAAAGAGTCCTGGGTCTAGATGACCCCAGCTAGATGCATAGCCATCCTCCTCTTGAAGACCCCCAGGGTAGGGGAGAGCACCACCTCCCTTGGTCTCTCAAGCTTCTCCACATCCTTTTTGAATTGTGGAGCCCAAAACTGGACACAGTACTCCAGCTGCGGCCTCACTAAGGCCGAGTACAGGGGGAGAATGACGTCCCGGGATTTGCTTGAGAAGCATCTATGGATGCAAGCCAGCGTTTTGGTCACTTTACTAGCCGCAGCATCGCATTGTAGGCTCATGTTCATCTTGTGGTCAATGATGACCCCCAAGTCTCTTTTTTCCATAGTGCTAGCCAACATAGCACTGCCGAGCCTATAAGGATGCTGCGGGTTTTTTTTCCCAAGGTGGAGAACCTTGCATTTATCGGCGTTGAACACCATCAGATTCTCGTCCGCCCACTTGCTGAGCCTGTCCAGGTCAGCCTGGATAACCTGCCTGTCTTCTGGTGTGGATGCTTTGCCCCAAAGTTTGGTGTCATCGGCGAACTTGGCCAGTCTGCTTCTGACTCCAGTGTCCACATCATTAATGAAGATGTTGAACAGTATGGGTCCAAGGACAGAGCCTTGGGGGACCCCACTGGTCACAGGACACCACGATGAGTGACTTCCATCGATTACTACCCTCTGGGTCCGACCCCGGAGCCAGTTTTCCAGCCAGTGGATCGTGGAGGGCCCAAGGCGACAATTGGCCAGTTTCTCCAAGAGGTGATCATGGGAAACCGGATCGAAGGCTTTTTTGAAGTCAAGATATATGACATCAATCTCTTCTCCCTTGTCCAGGTGATAGGTCACCTGGTCGTAGAAGGAAATGAGATTGGTCAAGCAAGACCTACCCGCAACATACCCGTGCTGGCTATCCCTTAAGATGTTGACGTCGGCCAGTCCATTAAGGATGGCCTCTTTAATAAACTTTTCTAAGATCTTCCCCGGGATAGAAGTCAGGCTAATGGGCCTATAGTTAGCCAGATCCACTTTCCTCCCTTTCTTGAAGATAGGCACCACATTGGCCTTCTTCCAGTCTTCAGGCACTACACCAGAGCGCCAAGAGTTTTCAAATGATTCCATAATAAATGATTCCATAATAATAAAAGTTCAATTCTTGAAAGTGATCCCACATAAATGTCTTACATACTAAAGCTGTGTACATCGAAAGATAAAGCAGCACCTTGAATATTATCTTTTTTTGCAGTCTTCCCTGCTGGCATTTTGCAGCCACCTTTCTTCAGTGCATCCCAGCCCAAATCCTTGAATTATGGTGGCATTGGCATGGTCATTGGTCATGAAATCACCCATGGTTTTGATGACAACGGTAAGAGCTTCTAATACCTAAGTCTTTTTTATAGACATTCCATTACTTTTTGCATATATTTAGCTTAATCATTCCAAAGAGCAGATAAAATGAAGGTGCAGTTTCCATTTGCAAGTCCAAATCCTGTTTGGTCAAGCTTGGCGTTGGCATTCTCTGCAATGATTCCCAGGAGCAATAATCAAAGTACACCACAGATGGTACCGTAGCCTCAGTGTTATAACAGTTTTGCAGCACAAATGCTCTCCCACTACAAGGCCTTTAGATCTAGTTGTAGGTCCTTTACTCTTCCCATGGGCCACCCAAAGACGCATGGAAGTACAGAGAGTGCCTTAAGTTATAGTTAAGAATGATCGTTCCTTCCTGGCTAGAATACAGATTTCTTGACAAAAGAAAAGGGCAGTATTTATGTGATTGCTTCATTATAGGAATATTCAATCACATGAGTGTTTGCGCTTCAATATGTTTTCTTCTAACAGAGAATGTAAGTTATCCTTCTTTACTACAATTTCTTTCTTGCATGCATAATTCCATAAATGCACCATTACAGGTAGAAATTTTAATGCGAATGGGGACCTCATAGACTGGTGGACTCAAGAATCAGCACAGAATTTTAAGCAACAGTCCCAGTGTATGGTGTACCAGTATGGAAACTTTTCATGGGATCTAGCAGGTGGACAACATGTAAGTGATTCATAGTTTCTGCCTAACCCAATGGTTTTCAAACTTTTTGGCTGTGTGCTCCTTTACTTGCAAAATATCACTGCTTGTACCCCCTACACTCAATGTGTCTCTGTATCTTCACTGACATCAATACACAACAGCATCATTACTCACTACACCTTGACCAATCAGAAGCTCCATCATCATTATTTAAATGTAGGCACATACCCTTTGGTAAAGCAACATATACTCCAAAAGGTATGCATTCCCCAGTTTCAAAACCATTGATCTAACCCATGTCATTTAAAATAATCAACATGCAGGGCCTAATCTTGCAAACTAATACACATAAACAGTGTGATTGTGGTTTCAGGCCAACGTCATCCTCTCCCAAAGAAAAACTGGTGAAAGGAAACTCTTATAACCATTCTCCAAATTATCTGTCCTGGCAGGGGGCAGGATTCACCTCTTTTATAAAAATCATGGTGTGAACTGCCCTAGTTCTATTCATCTGCAGTGTCTTTGGCCCTTGAAGAGCCCTCTTCAGTTCTCTGATGGAACAGGAAAGATCAGCTCCTAGATTTTAGTTTCTTTTCCATGGAGCTGTAGATGAGGATGATGAATATACCAGTCTTAAATCATCCTATCTTCTTCTTTCCCTGGCTCATGGTCTCTTTCTATTTGCCAGCACACACCCTAGACCAGAGAGAGTGGCTTCCAAAGGGTCTGGAGAGAACTGGCAACAATACAGAAAGGAGCAGGTCATCAGATAGCAAGGTCATGATCAAGCCATGTGAGGCTGTACCCATTGTATTATATATGCCCCTCACCACGGCATCTGTGTCCTGAAAAAAGCTAGCTTCATGAGTACATACTTTGCAGGATCAGACCTTTGTCCTGTTTGTGAAAATTCAGTATAATATTAACTCACAAAAGCAGGTAATTATCTGTATTACTTTTGTTTTATGGAATATTAGCTCAGCTTATATTGAACCCAACCTGCAAAACTTCGGTTTAAAAGAAAATGGTACACAGTTAGGTCTGGGTATTTCTATCACTCCTACAAATTAAGATCTATATTGGAACCCTTTCCCTTTTACTGCTAGTCTCATTTAATCCTCTAATCAGATTTTCTTAGGTTCTGGGCAGAGTTGTAAACTCTTCCAAACTCAGGTTGAACAGCTCTATGAATTTGTTTGCTAGAACCATTTTGTGTGTTTTTACTGGCCCCAAAATTAAACTAAACTGCAGTGGGAAATAAAGCAGTTTAACAGCCAATTGGAGCAAAGAAATGGAGGGTGTAAAAGCCATAGAGATTATGGAGACATAGCACAAGAGCTAAAGGTGACTTTAACTGTCTTTACAGTTCCAAGCTTGTATTTCCCATACTTCATAATACAAGTCACAGTGCTCTTTTACCTGAGGCTTCAAGGGTTTTTTTGTACGTTCTCCACAGGCAGCATATAAAAACTTACACTGCACTCTTTAGTTTGAGTTCCTGTTTCTTTCATAAAGCAGGTCACACAGCAAGTGAGTATCAGCCCCTGAATCACTGTTGCACAATAAGCAAGTGAAAGGAGTTTACTATAATAGCACCCAATTCCACTGAACTCCTTAAAACAACTGTCATATTTATTTTGGACTTCAGAAAACTGCATGCAGTGTTCAGCTGTGCTATAAGCTATTTGTACAAAAGGCAGAATTTCAGTGGGTTTGAACCTCCTGCTGCATGTGATGAATGGAGTTGCTCCCAGGGGGTTATATCCTTGGCTGTTGTGGTCTCTTGAAAACTGACAATGTGTTTGTTGCCACACAGAATACAGAAGGGACAAAGTCCCTGACAAGGGCACCAAAATACATTTAAAATCAATTTGGGAAATTGTATTGCAAAATAGTTGTTACTCTTCTGATAGTTATCTACCAAAGGAACTGAATCTACAGCTTCAGATGATGTGCGTTCTTAGAATGAGGACTGGCAGAAACTATTCAGTAAAAATAAAAGGATAGAGTCTTGGTTGGCATAGCTCCGTTGTTTTCTGATTTACATGTGGCCTCAAAATTGGATTTGAGCATTATTTATTAACATAGGTGGGGTACAGTGTTTAGGACATTTGGCTGTGGCTCCAAAACTGTGAATGTGAGCCTCACTCTAGACTCACACCGAAGGCCACCTCTAACCTGGTTGTAAATGGGTACCAGCTTACTGGGGCTGGAGAGTCAAGACAGCTGGATACGATGCCAATAATATAATTCCCTTGAGTGCCATTGGCTACAGAAACTCCTGTGCTTTATCCACGGTTGCAACTGGCAGACCTGGAACTGGAATTGTGATAGAAGTACAGGGATTGGTTAGAGACACGTAAGAATCTGGGAGCCACAAACACAAAGAAGAATAGGAAGAAAAAGAAAAGCCAGAAGCGTGGAGAGGGGCGGTTAGGGATGGAGGAAGATTTGTTTGGGTTCTGAAATAAGGGAGGCAGAGAAAATTTAGATAAAGTTACACAATCTTTTATTAAACATTCAAGTTCAGGGGGCTTTTGCCAGTGACTTATCACTACTTAGGGGTGTGAGACCTCCAGACTCCAGTGAGTGAATAATCAGGAAAAATTGAGAAAAATCTAATATTGTGAATCTGAGGAAGAAATACTTTGTGTGAGAAAACCATAACTTTTTCATTTGTTTTTTTGTAGCTGAGTGGAATCAATACTCTGGGAGAAAACATTGCTGATAATGGTGGTGTTAGACAAGCATATAAGGTGAGAAACAGCCATTTTTCTCTTAGTCTTCTCAGTCGAGATTGTTACAGTTGAAAAGGATTCATTTTCAGCTTTTGAGGGGGAACAAAAAGCAGATAAGAACCACACTTTACAGAACAGACAAGGTTCTTTGGGTGAATCTGATATCTTTTATTATTATACCAACTGAAATAGTTGGGGAAAAAAAATTCTTAGCAAGCTTTCGGGTTTAAAAACCCTTCGTCAGGCTAAGGAAGTTTCTGCAGTCGGTGTGTGCTCTTCCTGGATGGAATGAATAGTAAAGAGGCCAGAGGCTGGCCTGCATGCACGATAAGCAGTCAGTGAAGATGTAAATTGAGGAGTCAGTAGGTGTGAGACAGGCTGGGGTGGGGGGAGGAGGGGAATGAATGTAGCAGGTAAATAGTAAAGAGATACCTGGGGAGTCAGATGTCAGGCAGGTTAGAATGTGTCATAAAGCCAATGTCTATATTTAGTCCATGATTTTTTGTATCCAGGAGGTTGATGAAGTGAAGTTCATAAGCTCGTCTCTGAGAAGTGTTTTGTAAGTTCCCTTTGAGGATTAGAACTGAGAGACTGGAGAGAGAGTGGTTTTCTTGTGAGAAATGTGCCCCCGCCAGTAACTGGGTATTCCTGTCTTTGATAGATTTTCAGTGCGTATTCATTCTGGTGCATAGTTGTTATTTGGTCTCTCCTACATATTTTCCATCAGGGCATTTGGTGCACTGGATGAGATATATTACATTTCCGGAGGTGTAGGTGTAAGATCCAGGGATGCTGATGGCTCTGTTGCGGGGTGTAGTAATTGTGGGGGTGGTGGAGACATGTTGGCAGATTTTGCATTTCTTGTCATGGCACGGTCTGGATCCATTCGGTGTGTTCTGGGCGTGAGGAAGTTTGCTTCTGGTGATGAGGTTAGCAAGGTTCAGTGCTTGTTTGAACACTAGGATGGGTGGTTCTGGGAAGATCTCTTGAAGAATAGGGTCTCCTCCTAATATGGGTTGCAATTGTTTGAGGATTTTCCATATGGGTTCGAGGGAGAAGTGATATGTCATAACCAGCAGTGTGCGATTTGTGGGGGGGTTTATTCTGTACTGCAGCAGTTCTTCACATGGTATCCGGGTGGCTCTTTCAAACATGCGATCTATCTCTCTGGAGCAGTGTCCTTGTTGAGTGAAAGCCTTTTTAAGATTAGTGTGGTGGCAATCCTGGGTGTTCTCCTCAGTGCAAATCCAGTGGTTCTCCTCCATGCAGATTCAGGTGTTTTCCTCAGTGCAAATTTGCCTGCATCATCAAACCCTTGCTATACATAAGATATATCAATGACATCTTCATCATTTGGGCTGAAAACCTGCAATCTCTGATTGAGTTCCATCAGAAATTCAACAATCATCATCTCTCCATCTGACTGTCTCTTGAATACTCCAGCACCAGCATCTTTTTAGACATGATGATCAGTATCCAGAATGGTAAAATACAGACCAGCTTATACAAGAAACCCACAGACCAACATACATATCTGCATAGAACCAGCAATCACCCTAAACATACCAAGAAAGCTGTGATATACAGCCAAGCCCTCAGATACCACTGAATTTGCACCGAGGAGAACACCTGGGATTGCCACCTCACTAATCTTAACAAGGCTTTCACTCAACAAGAACACTCCTCCAGAGAGATAGATCGCACGTTTGCAAGAGCCACCTGGATACCACGTGAAGAACTGCTGCAGTACAGAAGAAAACCCCCTATGAATTGTACACTGCTGGTTATGAAATATCACCCCTCCCTCGAACCCATACAGAAAATCCTCAAACAACTGCAACCCATACTAGAAGGAGACCCTGTTCTTAAAAGATCTTCCCAGAACCACCCATCGTAGCCTTCAAACAAGCACTGAACCTTGCCTACCTCATCACCAGAAGCAAACTTCCTATGGCCCAGAATGCACCGAATGGATGCGTCCCTTACAGCTCTATCTCTTTCTGTCGTCTCTTACAGCTCTCTTTCTCTCTCTCTCTTTTTTATTGTTGCTCATTGTGAATAGAAGATTTGCCAAATGAAAATACTTAATGAATCTCTGTCAGATTTGGACTTAACCTAACTGAAGTGATCATATTGAGGTGTTATCTGCTTCTGGGTGTTTCTTTTCAGCAGCAGTATTCTATGTGGTAACATGTGACCGAACAGGATGGGAGGGGAGCTAAAAGGGTCTGGTGGTACTCCTCCAGGCTCCACTCACAGGAGATGCCATTTGCAGTAGATTGGCCAGAAGTTCAGAAAGTGACTACACACATGTACCGAGGTCAATCCTCTCATTATGGAGTTCAAATGCAGCCTTGGGTTCTTCTGGACTCCGTATGCTTCCTACGAAGAGTTTCTTAAGTGCGACTGGGTTGCTGGAGCCTGTTTACCAATGGTGTGGGCCCAGATACTCCACTGGGCTCTACCAGGCTTTTTAGGTTTGGGCCCTTTGTTACTTTCAAAATGGAAGAACATTATCAGTCACTGATAGTGCCAAAAGAAGGTAGAACTTTTATGAGAAGTTACAGATTTTCCAGTGTGATTTCCCTTCTCATTCCCATTTGCTTTGAGCTGTATTGAAATATTTAACAATGTAGACATGTAAAATATGAACATTCTGCATCTGAGTACCCACTGAGCCAGGTCATATCTCTCAGAGTTATTGCTTCAGGGTCTGCACACACAGATATCTTTCGAAAGTTACCTTCTTTTTTTTAATAACTGAAAACTTAAATTCTGAATAGCAAGGTGGGAGCCTGAATGAGGAGCTTATGCTGCACTACATCACACCAAGTCCCAGCTTACTAGGTTCTTAGTGTCTAACCATGGCAAAACAAATATACAAAAAAAAGATCCTACCCAATACAAAGTCAATCAGGGACAGGAGCTAGCCATTCTTGCCAATAAACAAATAAGCTTAATGGTTGCCAGAGGAGGGGAGGTAGGGAAAAAGAGACAATATATTTTTCACAAAAACAATCCTAAGAGAGTTTTCCTTTTTTTAGACAGAAATGTTACCATCTTTACTGCAAAAGCATCCTTAGATTAGCAAATTGTATGAATAGTTGTATTCTGCTCCCCTACCATATGACTGTGGCGTAAGTCTACATTAATGCCATGTATGTCAGACCAGATTCTGACCTGAGAGATTTTGTAACTAAAACACCCACCACAATTTCTGTGACAATAACAGTTAAAAAACAAAGTAAATAAATTTAAATATCTAACATTCATGGAGAAAACAATCTGGGAACAGAACAGCACATTTGTCAGCTTTTGTAAAAACCAGAGATGATAATTTTCACTGTCACTGAACTATGTTGTCCCACATGCTTAAGTATAATAGCATGGAAAGAATCAAGCTAGGAGAAGCCAAGTAAACAGGAAACTAAATCCTTTGTTCTTACACTAATGGTCTTGGATAATTTGTGATCTTGTGAGCTGAGACATGGAACATATTATGGGGACCCAGCTCACACATCCATCTGACAGAGCCGTCACTGGTCATATTGGAGTCCGCTATGGAAAGAGGCAAGAAAGACAGGATTGTCCAAGAGAAAGAATAAGTGGAAAAAACAAAAATTCTCCTTATACTTATAGTATCATCTTGTGGGCTGTACTTATGGAAGACAAGAAGCTCAAGGATATATTAACTTCTTCATGTAGTATTTAGAATGGCTCTGGTCTGTCAGATCCTATCACTGTGGCCCTGGTAGAGCCTGAGGGACAGATCCCCTGTGTCAGGGGAGATGGTCCACCACCAACCATAGAATAGTAATCCTTGACCCTCTCCCCAGCAACCCCTCCTCATGATAGGAGGGAAACTCTTAGGCATACCCACCCCAAAAAGACCCTCCCACAGTTTTGAGCAGGGCTCTATGGTTCTCAACCAGGAATCCACAGCATGGGCATGGGCATGGGCATGGGCAGGTGGAACTTCCCCATGCACCTAGAGCACAGCCTAACTCAGAAGGGCTGCAGTAGTAATGCACACTCCTGCCTTCATTAAGGTAATCTGGTAAACCTATAGCAGTCTGCAGTGCCCAGTCCTGCTGCAGCCTTTCTCAGTTTCAACTCTCCATGGTCCTCCCAGAAATAGAGGCACATGTGATAGTTGGAACAGTCCCATGTGCCTCTGTTGCAGCTGGACCAGGAATTGCTGTGGCAAGAGCAGGTGCTCCTGCCTACAGTAGGCTGATCTGACTGTGTACAAGGTGTGTGGGGCAGTTCTACCTGGTGGTGGGAGCACCCTGGTTGAGAGCCACTGAGGTAAGCTGACGTAGCACAACTGTGGTTCTTAACTGGGGTTCTGCCAAATTAAAAAATAGTTATGGAGCTGTGCCCCAAATCTATAAAGGTTGAAAGGCACTGCTCTAGGTAATCAGTTGTGTTGGGAAAGGAACTGCAGGGATAGGATGTAGCCGTAAAATGGGATTTGTAAAGCTGACTGGTGTGGCAGCAGCTCTACAGTTTTGCTTCTACAAAGCACCAGTTGTTCACCTATATGTTCCTTATCTTTTTTTTAAAAAGATACATACCACACAACTTTCTGAGCTGGCTGGCAAGGACACCTTTCTTACTGAGATAACGACTCTCTTATCCCCGTCTTCCCTTTGGAAAATTGAACTCTTTGGGCCTGTTTCTCCTCTTACTGATCTCCAGATAAATAAAGAGTAGCTTTGCTGGACTCAGTGGAGCTGCACCAGTGTAAATCTGATCTGAGAGAACTAAATGGTGTCACTCAGACCATTATTGATTTCTTTCCTATGCTCTTTCTTCTGCCCCTGTGGTCTGCAGTCCGACAGGGTGCCTAAGGCACTCCTAGCTGAAAATGTCAAGTAGCCCATGTTGTTTCTTGTCATAATTCCATTTTGATAAAATGTGGAAAACTAAATTTTCTGTTGTATTAATTTTGCAGGCTTACGAAAACTATGTTAAAAAGAATGGAAATGAAAAACTGCTTCCTGGGCTTGATATGAACCATAAGCAGTTGTTCTTCCTGAACTTTGCACAGGTATTTTACACTTCTTGATTGAAGGTTATGAAAATCATTTTTACAGTAAGCTGGAAACAGTAGGCAGACTTTTCTCATTTTAATCAGAGCTAACAGAATTGCTTTAGCTGAACAGTATTCATGGCAGAGTAGAAAAGGGAATATCCTGCCAGATAACATTAATCCTAGCTAAATTTATGAATTTAGCTAGGAATAAGTCTAGTAGGCACAATTTCTTGTGCTCAAGTGCCTTTGAAAGTGCACTACAGTATAATTTTCCTAATATAATTCACATTATTGCGCTCCAACCCAATCTGAAGTTTATTCCCATAGCATTAAATGTTTCATAGCTTACCTAAAGCAGCAGTACTCCTGCAAAAAACTTGTTCACAAAAAAATCGTTTTCTTTTTCTTATGTTTCTAGGTCTGGTGTGGAACATACAGGCCAGAATATGCTGTTAACTCCATTAAAACTGATGTACATAGCCCAGGCAAATTCAGGTCAGTACTTATAAAAATAGTCAACGTAATTCTTAGCTGTAATAAGTTTCACTGTAACTCTCAAAGAACTCTTGTCAAGAAGGTATGTGTTATCTATCTTTAATGGGTGTGGAAAAATAGGCCCAGAGGCATGATAGGAGTCTTCAGCCATCAGTAACGTAGAATTTAAAGCCCCAGCTGCATGTTTCTAATACAGAGGTCTTTCATCAAGGCTACCTTGCCTCACGTGATAACAGTTACCTGTTAGCAAGAGCTAGCTTGCCTAAGGTTATTCCCAAATAGATTACAATAGAGAGAGAGAAATGACAAACAGGCAGTGTGACCCAAATGCCATGGGTGAAATGCTGACTTCATTGAAGTCAGCGGCAAAACCCATATGAACTGCCTCTCAGCCAGGATTTCACTCATCATGCCCTACCCAAAAGCAGCAGAAAGGAGAAAGCTCTGCCTGGTAGAGATGAAGAAATTAAATGATCTCCTCACCAATGGAGACCATGGGACAGGAGGATGATAGGCCTCTCTCTATTTTGAGAGCTCTTTGCCTAAGGATATGAGGGAATTGCGCTCAAGTGGAAGCGGGCAGCTCCAGGCAGAACTTAAGAACATCCTCACATCAGATTGGATTGAGTCTGGCTATCTCCCTTCACTGACGTTAGCCTTAGGACTATACATATTGTACTTTGGCAAGACTGGGGCTACATTGTACCTGACACTGTACATGGCAAGTAAAATTGAAGTAATTCTGACACTGTTTGCTCCCTACGAAGTCTCACACAGCTCTAAAAAGGCTCAGTTTCCATCTCCTACTCTTCCTTACACATCCACACTAAAACCTAACCACAGTGCGTGGGGGCTCATGATGACCACTTTGGGAGCTCCATGCAGTTACACAGTTTATACTGCTCTAATGCTATCCTGGTCCCTCCAAGAGTGAAGAAAGAGAGGAACAATGAGATGTTCTCATTTCTTAAGCTAGTGACAGTCCTACACATTCTTGTATCTCACATTACTGTGGGATTTGCTTGTTTTTCAACCTAGTATAGGTCAGCTTTCCCAAAAACAAATTGATTTTGTGCCAGTAAAGGCATATATATGCCTTTGTGTAACCAGAAGCTGAAAATGTTGTGGGCTAATTAGAGTCCTTAAATGTTAACTTATGCCAGTACCACAGTGCTTATGAGTAGTATAAAAGCAATGCGTTTGATCTAATAAATGCACTTGGTTAAGTCCCAGAACAGCACAAAGCATTGTGGATGATATTACCATACCTGTTTGAGAGCCACAAAATGTTGTTTTTCATGTAGCACTTATATGTTCACTGATCAAATTATCTCCTAATGTCATTCAACACATCATCATTTCCAAAGGGCTTTCTTTCCCAACCTCTCTCTTTACTAGAGAATTATTGCTTATCCCACATATTCAACTATTTCATGAAAGCAGTGGCTGTTCCTATGGTTGATATTAAATAGGCATTTTTGGTGTGGGTGGTTTTCTGTCATCTATGTATCTCTTCCCAAGACAATTATATAAAAATCTTTCAATCAACTGAATTCAGACACAATGTTTCCGCCACAGTTCTTCAGAACTTTGCTTCATCTTTTTGTTATTAATTTGTGAGATTCATTAGCTCCTGGAAGATTATAGGAACATAAAACTAGCTCAATATCTGTGTGCATTTATACTTGCATACACTTTCATTTAAGTAGATATCACTGCTGTTTTTATATTCTTACAGAGATGGCTGCAAACATGTGAAGTAGGCTTCACTTACACAGGCTTACATTGGAAAACTTACTGATTTCACTGAGAGTAACAATTTGCACAGAATAGACCTGCAAAATAAAAAGCACCTTTGCATGTATTATAATCAAATATAAAACTACAGGTAGACTGATGATCCAGTATCAAAACACCATGTGGCCTCAAATGCTTAGGTTTATTTTATTTCATTTATATCTACTAGAAAATATTTATTTCTCTGTCCATGCTGGGTAGGCATGTTATTTATTTGTATTGTTGCTTACAGTACATGGTTTTAGATTATGGAACTGGTACTCTGAATACAAGATAGGCAACCATAAACAAACTTAAGCCACAGATTTAGAGGAGAAAAAAACTGAAGTAATTTTTCAGATAACTTGCAGTTGACCATTAATATTCTACTAATATGTAAAAATATAACAATGGATAAAAAACTAAGCCCTGTTCATGCAACTCACCTCACCTGTACTAGAGACATAAGTAAAGGAACCAGGATTTGCCTTACATTGCCACTAACTCCAAAATCCAATAGATGAAGCAGGTTTATGTTATGCCCCAAAATTTTTTATTTTTGTTTTTGGCAAAATCTGATTTCAAAATCCATTGCAGCTCTGGAAGTATTGAAGCTTTGTTGGATCATATAATAGAAGTCTTTTTTATTTCCTTTGATCATGTTCTGACTCCCTGTGAACACTTGCCAAGTGGTCTCTTTTTTGATTAGAGGCCTGGTCAAGTAATTTGTTACAAATGTAAATCAATGAACAACACATCAGCTCTTATTTAGCTTCAAAGTTTCATGGAAAGTTCTTGATTCTATTAAATGTAATCATTAATCAAAGAATCATTGCTGCTAATAATTCTTGGTTTATGATCAGTTTGGTGCCAGTGTTTGATGAGGTACTTTCCATGTAAAAGTCCCCTGTTCCTTGGTAGTAGAAGTGTAATTCTTAGAAGATGTTATGGGGGAATATGCTCACAATTACAAATCTGAAACTTGCTTTTGGCTACAATTCCAAAATTTTGAAAATTAACTTAAAAATCTGCTGTTTATGTAAACATTACTGTTAATGTTCTAATCTGTGAAAAATGACCAGAAAAAGTTCATGACGATTGTCAAACTAAATTTGTTTGACAATTTAAATACATTTGAAAAGTTTTGAGGTATTGCATTATTTATAGGTCATATTAATCTTTTCTATAGGGCTTGTAAAACAAGTGGAGCTGTGAAAAAATTCTCAGTTAAAATTAATACAAGGTCATAATCCTGTTTCTAATTAAGTGAATGGTGGGTCACTTTGTCACAGTTAACAGCGGAAGTATGATAGAGCATAGATAGGCTTTTGTAGGTTTACAATAGGAAATGTGCAAACTGCAAAAATAAAACTGTAGAGACCATTTTAGAGATGAGGGAATAACCTGAGAGCTTGAGAATATGGATGTTTTCCCAATATTTTCAGGTGCAAGAAGTGATATACCTTGGAGGGGCGGGGGGGGGGGGGGAATATGCTAACATGTTCTTGTTTTGTTTTAAAGGGTGCTAGGATCATTGCAGAACTCCCTAGAGTTTTCTGAGGCCTTTTCATGCAGCAAGACAAACTTCATGGATCCAGTAAAAAAGTGCCGGGTTTGGTGATAGAACTATGTATCCCATGGAGGAGCTTCTCAGATACAAAGAAACTGGGAATTAATTAAGGGAATAAATGTTCTGCAAAAGTCACTGTAATTGTTAGACAGCAAAAATGCACATCTGCAAAACTGATACTTCAAAGTAGTCAATTTTTCAACTTACAGACTATCTCCAAGGCAGCAAATATAATGTATTAGCTGCTTTTCTTTTGACTGAACCTTGCAAAATGTAAATCACTTACCTGCATATGTAGTGCTTCACTCTTAGTTCATTCCCGTTTCCCATTTGCTTTACAGATTTTTTTTATTCTCAGAAGGGATCACTTAATCACCTACTTCTCTGTGAATGTATATGCCTGATCAGATGGAAGAAAGAAATATTAAGTAATACATTATTTTGGACACCAAAACATGACAATGAGACAACAGTTTACATCAAACGTATCAAACTTTGTACTTTTTTCTCTCATGATAACTGCTCTACCAAATATTTGCTCTCATTTTACTTGAGACCATTTCTATAACAAAAGTCCAAAGACCTGGTAGAATACACTGATGTCATTTCTTAGTAATTATTCCAGTGTTTAATTCACTATCTTCTTTTAGTAAATACTGTTTTCCAGCCAAATTGAGACATGTAGATAATTTATTCATTTTGAGCATATAATCAGTAATGTTGTGATCACAGTTTTCTAAGCGTTTTCTTGTTTCTCCAAACTTGGTCTTTTTAAAGATTTGTAGTAATGTATAAAACATAGTTTTATATTTAATTCTGAGCTACACTTATGACTTGAAGTAACTGTTATATATTTTATCAGTGATTTCATAAATGGAAAATTTTAGTTAAACCTGGTATGATACTACAGGATGAAGTCCAAAGATCTCAAAAGGGATACACAGAACAGTGACTTTTGAGATCCACATTTTGGGCTTGATCCTGAAAATGCTTTGTTACAGGAATTTATCAACTAGTCCCCTTGAAGTTAATGGGACTTCTCCCAGAATTAGAGATATCCAAGCACTGGCAAGACTGGATCTATCCTCAGGATAAGCAAAAGGCTTTAAATCCTCTATAAAATATAGGAAATGCCCTCCTGCAGGTTGCCAAGGAACATATTGCTTCTTATATAGAAGCAAAATGAGATTTCAAAAGTATATATACCAGATACCTCAGATGACTGTAATGGGTATATTTAAAAACCTGTTAATTTTAGCTTTTTGATTTTGTCATCTGATAAAAACATTTTGATAATAAATTGAAAGTATGAGCCTAGTGCTCCATATTGTCTAAGAGTACTGTGGTGTTTGTGTTTATTGTAAGGGATGTGCAGTGAATAAAAATGTGTTGTCTGCACAGCATACATATAGAAAGTCCAAAACCCCAAAGTGTCTGGAACAACCAACAAAAGGAAAACTCAAATGGTTTAGTCCTAGTTTAAAAATAAATGCAAATGGATTATTTGGCACCTGAGGAAATTACCACAAAATTGACTGCATTTGTCAGCATGTGTCAGTACAGCATAGCAAAGAAAAGATGCTGAAGGTCAAGTTTCCAAATTCTCCTCTGTTGCACCCAGCCAATTAGTCAGGCTAGATGCTGGAACAGCAGCAAAACCACTGTGGAGGCAACTGCTGTGTTTCTCTTTCCAAGCAGAAGCAGCAGCAACGTCCCTGCGTTGTGTTGGGCCCACTGCCAACTCTGAATCACCAGACCAAGGACACAGAGACTTCATGAAGCTTGTCTCTGCGGTGCACACAGAGAATACAACCCTGAGCTGGACTTGCAAACTCAATGTGCCCTAATCAGTCTTTGAACCACAGAATTTTTACCCCAGTGCCACTCCACCCAAGTCCTTCTGTGGTTACAGAAAGGGGCCAGTAATACCCTGAAAGAGATGTGATTACAATAGGAGAAAATAAGCAGTAAGTGCATTTTAGGTGTCTCTCTCTCTATTGGATTCCCCTCACTCCCCTCCATATATTTATCTTGAGTACTGATATGGCCCCCCATCACCACAGTACCTGAGTGGCTCACAAGCTTTAATCCTCCCAATACTGCTGTGAGATAGGGATGTGCTATTATCCCCATTTTACAGATGGGAAACTGAGGCAAACAGATAAGTAATTTGACTGAGTCACAAAGGACGTTTGTGATGGAATCAGGGGACTGAACCCAAGTACCCCAGACTAGACCTAATCCCTACAGTTAAGCAATTGTCATAAGGTTGTTTTGGAGATGGTTTGGCAGTGGCATAGCTGCAGCTAGGCTACCTGAAAACAGGTGTTTGCTAGCCAACAGGCCAGTCTGAATGGGACATATATATTTACTGGAGAAAACTTTCCTTTTTTTTTCTCCACAGTAAATGCAGTGCACATCCCCGATTCTCTACCCTCCACTCCACCAGTCTGTGAAAAGTGGTCCTTAGCTACACACCCAGTCTTAGCTCACTCAGTGGAGCTCAATGTGGTTAGGTTATTTCTTTCATGTTGACAGTAAGAAAGCAAACTATTCTTATGTAAAATGCTCAACAAAATGCTGGCCAGCAGTAGCAGCAGCAGAATCTGTTTGATGAGGCAGAACCTCTATACCTATGACAGCTGTATCCAGACAAGTTGCTGAGGCCAGTGTTCTCTTTGTGATTCCCCTCCATGTGCCATGGTCTTTTTTTATTATCTTAGCTAGCTTTATTACAGCCCATTCATCTGTAACAATGGAGTAGGAGTAGAGGGGGGAAGGAGTTGTGTAAAATTTCAATGAGATACAAAACATAAACAAGAAAATATGAAATGACTGATTCACTAGCTTGGCGTTGATTATGTTGTAAGCAAGAGGCAGCAGATTGTTCTGGCTTGGTCAAATAAAAACAGGACTGTGCACTTAGATGTGTGATTCTGAACCATGGGACCAGGAAGTACCATAAAATCCTTGTAAGGGTGCTGTGGGGTGCCACACAACATTACCACTGTTAGGCATGCAAATATGTACACGTGATTCAGAAGATAAACCAAGAGATTTCAAATGGAAACCCATAGTTAAAAAAAATTCTGACCCGTTGTGTTTTTCTGAATTCTTTGCAGCAGAAGAATTGCTGTATTATTTTCCCATGGTCAGAAAGTGAATGAAAACTTGGAGCTGGAATTTTCCAGGTGGTACCCCGAGTCTAAAAATGTTGAGAACTACTGACTTACACCAAAGTTTCCAGGAAACAACCGTGTATTTAGAGCTGGACTGTGACATGGAGTAAATCCCTGCACCTGGCAGAAAGGGGAACATTTTCCTAAGTTCCAAAGTAAGCGGAGCCTTAGAAGTAAGCAAAACTAGAAGCATAATATCACTGACTTTCAATTAAACATTTGGCAGCAGGTTTAGGCTTCTAACTCAGTTGAAAATGTGTTAGGCTTCTAACTTTTTAAAAATACTAACCCCCAAAGTGTCCCCCAGCACCACCATTGGACATGGGCTGCTGAAATAGCAGATCCAAACACATGGGAGCAAGCAAAGCTACACATTTTTTGCTCCCTTCTTGGAGCAGGTGAGGGAATGGTTGGAGCCTTGGCTTTGCTTTTCTGTCTGGCTACAGCTGCTGAAGCAGCACAGTGTGGGTCATTACAAGTGCTGAAATAAGTGCAGCAAGAACTTACTACACCTTAAGACCTAGAAAGATTTGTGACTCAGAGGGGTGTATTCAAGTCTTAGTGAGCTATTCATGGGGTGATGCACATTATGTACCACTTTTTTGGTTCAGGGTTTTGCCAAAAAGCACAATCTAATCCAATACTATTACCTAAGAGTTAAGTCACTTTGCCATATCCACTAAATGCAGCAAAATGGGACTGGACAGCGTTGCACTAAATGCTTTGAAACCTCTGGGCTGCCTCACTCTTCCGTGGTTTACTTATGTGATTTAGGCTGGGGGGCCTATCCTGCCTACAAGTACGTGCAGACAATTCAGTCGACTTCAGTGGTAGCTTCAGCAATAGAATTGGGCCCATTGTATTAACCTGAGGAAATGTGAAATTTCCAGCAATTTCATTATGCAAACTATCTGCCTCTTGCTGTTGTGCAGCCTCCCTTCAGTGCCTCTTCTGCCCACTATCAATCTGTTATCTCAGGAGTCAGCATCCAACATATCACCCATGGGCCAAGTCCAGCCCACAAAGCATTTGGATTCAGCTGCAACATGGGGCTTTGATGGCATTTGGTGACAGGGAGCTTCAGCTGCAGTCATTTTCCTGGGCCGCTGAAGGGACAAGCACCAGCTGTGGAAGCTCTCCCCTTGCTATTATGGAGGAAAAGCAGAGGCAATGGCTGGGTCCTAGTGCCTGCCACCCATTCAGCTCCACAGCCTAAAGAAGGTTCCAAACCGCTGCTCTATGCTATTCACTGCCTAAGCTCCAGCTGGAGCTGGTAAACACTAAGGCCAATCTCACCCCCCAAAACAATGATACTGAGCACTTACATGACATATGACACATTTCATTTACAGCAGTAAGTATTGATCTTCCTGACTCACCTGCATTTACAACTCAGTGGGTGCTTCTACATGTCCATTAATGTGCCGTAGTGACTGCACATCAAGTTTAGTACCTGCATTACCAAGTACTAAGTCAACGTGCAGTAACTGGCACTACTGTGCAGTAGCACCGGCACATGCCTTTTAATGCTAACACTCAGTAAATTAACGCATTTACCCTGTGATGCGCTAATACACAGTAGAGTTAGTCTGCGCATTAAGCTTCTTGTGCAGACACACCCTGTTTAACAGATAAGGAAGCTGAGACTCTGAGGGTAAGAGTCTATTTTTCATCTTGCAGATTGCCTTATTGCTTGTACCTATGCAATCAGGATGTAGAGCACTGCTGAATCAGCATGCTCCACCCAAAACAGAAGAGCCACAACATGATCAGGCAACCAGGGAGTATGGCCACAGAGATAGGAGACAGGGAGACACCGGGCATCATGACTACGGGAAAGTAAAGCAAGTGCAAAGGGAGAAAAGAATCAGGTAGCAAGGAACCATGCACAGCGCCAAGAACCAGAAATGCACGTGAGGGAAGCAGGGAGAGCAAGGACCAAATGAAAGGAAAAGAATTCAAAGCAAGAGTAGAGAGAGATATGACTCACCTCCTGAATACTTCTCCTGGTAGATAATTTCAGGAGTCACCACAGATATATTAGGACCCACCAATGGGATGGAAGTGACGCCATATGATTTTAACTGGGAGAAGAAGTCTAAAAAGATAAGAACCTCTCTTGGGTGCCCAAACTGGTTACAGGTCACATAAGAGAAGCCTGTCATGTATCTCAGATAGACACACCTTCCACTTGAATACAGAGTTGGGTACCAAAGGGGTAATTCTGGGAGCCGAAGGGTGCTTGAAAATTCTGGCCTACTGCTAACGGGCATACTATCTTCATGCTCACCACTTTTGATTGGCAGGTATAAGACCAGACAATAAACTGAAGAATAAATGTGTTGCCTCAGATCCAGTCCCACATCTCAGCCATGAGTGGTTATGATTATCTCACACAAGCAAAGGCAAAATCTTGGCCTTTATAAAAGAAACATAACACTTATCATTCCAAGGTGAGATACTTGACATTTAACAAGCACTGACAATCAGAATACATCTTTCATCACAGCTTGCAAACTAATTAACCACGCTGAAATCTTTCCTTCTCTGAACATTACTGTGTCAGAGAAATATTTATAGATATGCCCTGTAAAACATATCAAATAAACTGTATGTACCAAAGGCCTTAAAATAACAATAAGGGTCTGTGGAGATGTCACTCTTAATGCAACATGTATATATTTTATTTCTTCAACTATTTAAATGCTCTGAAAAGTTTCACAGCAGTTCAAGGCATGTGTAAATATGCTGATTCTCTTCAGCATTTCCATGAACTCAGCATGCAGCACCTAACTGTACAGAAAACTGCCAGATTTACTGCCTGAAGTTACAACCATGGTGAATAAACAAGGCTCTAATAATAGAAACAATGTGCTGCTAAGAGTCTGTTTTTCCATGTATTTTATATGCTCATTTCTAAATGCTGCCAAAGATGTTTTTTTCCTGAATGACAATTAGAATCAAATTAGCAGATATGGGATGAAATTGTAACAATACCCAAGAGACAACAAACTAATATCCCATAATGTGTGTTTCTGTCTCTTGATACTTATAGTGAAAAAGAGAATCTTAGATTGAAAATACCAGAGCTATTTCACACAAGCAAAGAGAAATATCCTCACCTCAGAGCACTTTTGGAACGGCTTCTGATTTGTGAATGGCAGTGAAATATACCACTCACAGGAGCTCTTCACGTTACTTTCCCTTAAATGTTTCATCCTTGGCTTTTCGTTTTTACCTGCATTCATTTACTTTGGTCACCTCCTTTCTGAATTAAATTACAGTTATATCACCTCTCTGCAGACAGACAGCCAAAATGTATTTCTGTTCTTCACACCTTTGCTTCATTTGCCATCTACTTCAGCTTCAGGATATCTGAAAATTTCTTTCCAATCAATTTATCCAATATTTGACACCTTCCTCATTGGTATAAAAAAGCAGCATCGACCTGTTGCATATTCTGGCCTCATTCACTGTGCAACTTAACCACTTTCTGCAGCCTGAGAAATCTGGTTTCATTACCATATCACTTCCTAAATCTTAAATGTGTAGTCAAAAGTATTTCCAGGCATAATGCTTTAAATAAGCCAAGGCCAATCAGGGAGATACTGGAGCACTGCCCAGAAACATGAGGTAAATTTTACACTATTTTTTGTATGAGTATTTTGTATCTCTGCAAATCCCAGAGACCTTGGGAGAAGCAGGAAGAGGAAACAAACACATAGCCTATGCTGGCTGTGTGCCACAGAGCCCTTCCCACTTCTGGCCAGACCCACTGCAGGAACATGGCTGAATTTCCTGAATCAAAAGTGAACATCTGTCCAGTTGTTTTTCAGTTTAATCTCTGCAGTTCAGACTAACCTACAAAGACTGAATTGATTCAGCCTTGGGCTTTTTAACTGTCTGTACTTAGCCTTAAATAAAGACAGTGATAAAACCAGTGTGAGCCAATCTCAGCTAGTAAAGCATTTCCAGGATCATCAAGACTAAAAAATAAACTCAGCCTGGCTCCTCAATAATTCCCCCATCAGAAAAAATCTAAGTAGGAATCTCCAACTGTTCTTCTACATGTCACCCAAACTAGCTGGACTCCTAAAGACCCTTTCCTTAGGACACCCCAAATCTTAAGACTGCAACCTTGAAGGTTTGTAAAAATTACAAAGGGCAGGACTGGGATGCCCTTGTCAACAGCTAATGGCACCTTGCAGCACTGGACTCAATGGAGGTGTTAAAGGAGTTCGATTATCACAGCCCAGCTGAAAGCAAGAAGCGGTCTCAAGGTACAGATGACCCAAACTCCTATTATCTTGTCTTGTTTAACAGAGATGCCAAACTGACTCTGACTACAGACTACTGATGTGCTGGCTAGACAGAAACACATGCATATATTCTTTGCCAGTACCCACACCTCCCAAAATCTCAAATGCCAGAGGTATATCCATTGTTCCCTAATCCAAATGAAGCAGTAGCTGCACATTTTTCTCATCTTCGTTTTATCCACCAGTGAGCTTCTTCACAGAGACGGTACACTGAGATGTATAAATCAGCCAGCACCTGCAGGGAAGAGAGTTCAGCTTGAAATGCTTTAGTTTGAGGTAGGCAGCACAAACAAAAGCCACAAAGTGGGACTATTCCAGCAGGAGAGGCCAGCTCAGCTTTCAAGTTGCATTTTATTTTAAAAAAGGAAGTATAAATTATGGCTGGGTCACTGGTACCAGAAAAAGGGTGAAATCTGTCCCTCACAGAAGTCCTACAGAATAGGGCTACCAGTACAAAAACACCCTAAGTTTTAGATTCACAGTAAATCTTCTTTGAAAAATGACTTCTACAGCAGAGAGAGGACTGAGGTTTTTATAGCTCCTTAAGTACTGCTACTTGCTAGCAATTATTTGCTTGCAACTCAAATACTGCTCACGTGGGGAAAAAAAAGAACGTCCTGAGTATATGCCCCCAAATGGACTGACATTTAAGAATGGGGGTTTTGCTAAGGATTTGTTTATTTCACTGAATTGTTTTGTGTAAGTAAGTAGGCTTAGGTTTCCCATGTCTGTAGGTTACTCATTCATTTAGCATATTAGTGGCAAAAGTTTTCATTATAAATCTAACCCTGTCCAAGTCAGAAAACTTAAACTCTTTAAGCTTTCAGCAAAGCTATCAATAAAGAGTTATCAAATTAGTTGAACTCATTTTGGAACTAGCTTACTTCTGTTCACATCAATTTGATCTATTACTTGCAGACTGTCCCTGAGCTCATACCTGCAAGCATCTGACTGAGAACTATCTATAATTAAAAGCTAGTTTACCACATTGCAAACATTTATTGTGCAAGCAATTAGTGCAATCAAAACATTTGGTTACATCTGTCAATTTCATTAAGAACTGTACATAAAAAGTACATAATAAAATATATAAACTAGTGTGCTCCCTGGCGGACCCGGAAATGGACCAGAAGTACTTCCAGTCTACTTCCGGGTTCACCACCGAGCATGCAGGAGGCCCCCCCCCACACTTCTGTGGGACAATCCATCTAGCCCATCATCGCAGCGTTCACGAGCTACACCTGGTACCTCAAGGTATGCAGAAAAAACATTTAAAGCTGTGTCTATGGCTGAATCGCCAATTCTCTGAATCAGCATCAAATCTTCAGATTCGGATTCGGCCAAATCGAATCAGGGGCAGTGATCCGAATCAATAAGTCAAATCACTGTCCCCAATTCGCACCAAATCCGAAACGAATACAGCCCGTTTTGCACACCCCTAGTAACCAGTGATCTGTCCTCCTATATAGCAGTTTATTCTAAGTGGGGTGGAGGATCTGACAAATAAATTCTGTCACTCCACCAAACAAAAGTTCAAAGCAGGGAAAAAGGACAAAAAATAGTGCCTTCCAGTAGAGTTGCAGCAGCAAAGAAAACTCCTTCTGCTATAGGCACTGGTTACACTGAATAAAAATCAGATGGGAAAATTTAGGTGATGCCGGCTACCTAGCCCTAGACACAGCAACAAATAGTTGCAGGTCTGGTTGGCCCAACATTAGTAGGCTTTAGCAGTTTGATATTGTGACAGTTCAAACCCAATGCGACTAAAGGTAGATTTGGAGTGCTGTATCACCTTTTGGCAGCCCAATGTTAGGGGTGGGCAGTGAATAGAAGACAATATTTGATAGCTTCATTCATGCTTCCAAACATAGTTTCTTATTGTATTTAATTATCACTTATTTTCCCCAGTAGCTGGGGGG